>NC_057823.1:91405514-92005514 GCF_910594005.1 Cervus elaphus | reverse complement strand
CTAGAATTTTTATCATACTCCATATATTAGTAAAAAAAACACATTATTTTGTGAAAGCGAGAAGGACAGTATTTCAAGAATCATGTTTAATTTGAACCAGGAATCATTTGATAGAAATTTTGAAGTAAAACTATCAATAATTGGATAAACTATAAATATAATAAATTGGATAAACTATAAACTATAAATAATTGGAACTCAGAAATTGGTTCCTAACTAGATCTTTTAAAAACCAGTAGAGCCATTTTTCCTTCTAAAAACTGAGATACCACCAAACTAAAGAGAAGACATAGGTAAATACTATTCTAGTAATTGTATTGCCTCACAATGAAGCATTCCACAAACTAGCAATTGAGGACATTCAAGGGCTAGACTGTTAACTTGTCAGGTGACATGTTTTGTAGAGTATTGAGTACAATGACTTATACGATAATAAGCATCAAATGACTAGGAAAATCTTAAATAAGAGGGTATGTATATGCAAGTTAAATCATGTAGCATAATCCTACCCACTAAATGTTAGTTGAATTAGACTTTTAATGTTATATCATTAGGAATATTTTAGGTCATTTGAAGTCTTATAAAACTGATAGAAAGACAGTTAGATTTCCTGGGTAAAATTCCCTGGTTATTTCCTTCAACTTTATACTTTAGGCAAAACAAAACTTATTTAGCTGGAGGGGTGTCATGATAATGAGAAAGATCGTCTTATTAACATCAGTTGAATCATACAATAAATGGGTACATTCCAGTCCTTTGCTATTTTTGTGTCCTGCCGTGAAGTAATTAGCCTCCAACTAATAAAAAAAAAAATTATTACTACTTAACATATTCTGTCTCCTTCCACTAAATTGTATACTCCATGGGAAGAATAACTTCATCAGATTTATCATTTCTGAATCCTCAGAACCTAGTATATGGTAGAATTTAAATAAATATTTGTGGATTGGAATAATTGACATTGACATTCCTATAGACACATTTATGAAGACACATAATCATATATGAGCAGAAAAGATAGTAATATGTATTACTCCCAATGTTTGCCGTAGGATCTCTCTCATGTTTCTTCATGTTGGTTTATATTTATCAACACATGTGAATGACTTAATAGATTTTTTTTTTTTACAAAGAAACAGATCTATTCATAGGAAAATCATAAACTAGCTATGTAAAAACTAGAGTGAGAAAAGATATCTCAAACTAATAGTGTTTTATTTTTGATAGAATTTTGGTTCACTAATATTGCCATATGATCAAAATTATAGACTTATTTCTAGGCTGTGTGGCCCCTGGATGTGGGAGTTCTGTAAAGACCAGCAAGATAACTTTAAAACAAAAAACAGAGCCAAGGATTATATTTAGTGTAGGTATTCCATGTGAGGGTAAGATATTTGTTTAGATTTGATGAGGAGAGAAATACCTAAAGAGACAGAAGGGTTTGGGATGCTAGGTGGTAAAATTTATTTTAAGTACTTATAAAGTACAAAAGACTACTTTCACATTTTAACTTACGCCAACTATATCATTGACATATAACACTCATTTGTCAATAACCACACACTCTACATTAGTAAATATCTTTCCAGTAGATGAATTTCTGGTACTTTTTTGAATGATTATGTGTTCTTTGCCAATATTTATAATGCCATAAGACAATCTTGTTTGAACTCTGGCAATAAGGACTGAAATTTTGTAAATTTAGTTTATGACTGTGACTAAAGTCACATATTCACATCTCACTTCATTTAATAATTAACAGAAATAAACCTTCTGTTACCTCAAAAAATGATGATTCCTTAGGAATTCCTTTAGAATTGGTTTCACAAAATAGATACCTTGGCTAATACTAAAGGTGTAGTGATGATTTTACTGTATGGGAGTTTTCAGTCTTTTGAAACTGTTCTTCAGTTAAAGAGCTTTCAAAGTGCCCACAAAATGCTAAGATAGTCTCCTAAAACATTAAGGTTCAATTACTGTTCTATGAAAGAAAACGTTATACTCGTTTTTTTCACTAAATTTAATGAATTTTTATATCAAATTAATCAGATATATTGCTGTCATGAAGATATATCCAAAATTATATACTGAAGACAGTGATCATACAGGAGGCAGACAGAGAATTTGGTATTTTCTATTGAAGTTGAGCACAAAAATATTCAAAATGGTAATTATCATTTCTTTCCTTTAATTATCTGAGCACCTAGACTGAAAGTGATATTTTTCCTTTAGTTATTTTGACAAATAATCCTTTCATTTTGAACAAAGTTCTTACATAAGCAAATTTGTAAAGCCTTCTATAACCATAATTCAATTCTAATTTAGCCTTACACGTAACTGGCGACAGATGTCAATTTAGAATGGATATTATCATGATGCATCCATTTGACCCGTAATTTTAAAATCCCATGTATAATTAATATAATTGTTTTAGATTTTTGTTTTCTTATGCTTTAAGTGTCCTGAAGGCCCGTGGAACTCAAGCACCCACCCCTTTTGTCAACATACACATTCTATGTTAAAATATCTGTATGATTTCTTTAATTCACAGATTAATATTGTCATTATTTGTTCAGATACTGTTTATACCCAACTTAGAATTTGCATTTCATACATAGCTACTTGGGCATCAATTTCAACCTTCAGAACTGTTAGCAGAAATACAGAGATCTTTGAAAACATTGGAAACAGCAAAGTGATCGGAGCATTCTGTGCTGATTTTTAGTATTTGACACAAATTTAGCTGACAGTTACTTTAATTAAATAATAAAAAAAAAAACTAGAGTAGAAAGTTATTCACCAGGAGGTAAGTGAAGACTACTAGGAATCAGCTAATAACTTGTTCTTACTTTAGACCAAACCTAGGTCAGAAAGGTAAGCATCTAGCTATTATACGGCCAACTTTATATCATTCAAGTCAAGCTTGAAAAAGCAGGTTTCAGATGTTGACTTTTGCTTTCCCCAGATATATGTGATCTTTGGAGGAGAAAAGGACAGCTTTAGGCCCTTGGTGCTGGCATTTTCATGTCTTTCTCAATACCGCAACCATGCTGTGTCCTTTGGAGGTGTTCTTTTACTGGACTGTTCCCCAATGAAACTGGGTCTTGAAGTGTCAATGGTATCAAGCGAGATCATAGGGTACCCTCTAAATCTGCCTCTGGTTTATGTCACTGCTGCTAGCCCTGTGGATTCTGGTCATAGCTGCCAACTTTCTCTTTGAAACTTCTTCCTTTTCATTATGTTTAGGTGCCTCTCAAGTCACCGAGCTTTGGTCCAGACTCAAAATCAAATTTCTTTTTTCTCGTCTCTCTCTGACTGATCTCAGAGATATTACAAAGCACATTAAATCTCCAAAGAGAGACAGCACTTAAAAGTGCTATTTCACTTTTGTGTTAACTCACAAAAGTCAGTATCTCTGACTGATCACATATGAAAGAACCCTTAAAAAGGACAGTATCACATTAAAAAAAATTAAAGCATTTTAAACTGCTCTTTGGGGTCTATCTTCTTTCAGACACTTCAACTTGATACAATGGTGGGGGTAGGTGGGTGGAAACTTGGTAAAAAAAATAATGATTAGCAAATTTGGGAAAGTCTTTGTTTGAGTGGATACTTTTTGCTTTGTCAGTACTACTGCCAGTGTATGAATTTCACCTCTCATTTGACCGATTCAAATTGCTCTATACGAACTTCTGTTTTTGAAAAATTGGTTTCTTTTTTTACCCCTTGGATAAAAGTAGTCATAATAATAACAATGAATGTAGGCAAAGAATACTGTTTTTATAAATATAAAATTGGGTACTGTTTTAGGAAAGGTATGCCATCTTAAAAAAAGTTAAGAAAACTAAAACTTAAATGATGGGGAAGATTTTATTAAAGAACGAAAAATTAACCATGTTTGATAGTCCATGGGTATGATTTCATAACTGTGATTATGACTTCTTTGCTCTCAGAGAAAAGGATGTTGACTTTAACATATTTATGAAAAATCTTGGATATCTTGTCAAGTAGGTAGAATAAAGCTCAGAAAAATTAATCTGATCCAGACTTCCCCAAATAGTATTTGTCTGTAGCACTTATATTGTAAAAATGGAATCTGTGTATCTTTAACTAGCTCTTATAGAATAACATGGAATACCCAAGAAAGGTATGTGATTAATAACTTTTTTATTCTATCAAGGGGAAACAGTAATTCTCAGTCTCCTCTACCATTAAGAATCTTTAATGGCTGGAAAATCACATGTAGATTTGATATTTATAAAATATTACCTATGACAAATCTTCCAAACGAGGCATGAAAAATTGAACATTTTATCTGATTTTTAACTTTCAGAGATGCATAGTGTATGTATGTATGTGTGTGTAATTTTTACTTTCTGGCCTTTGTGAAGGTGACCATACTTCATAATAGAGGAAATGTAGAGACTAGATTTTGGAGTAACTGGTACATTTATGTGGAAAAACACTGCTAAAGTATTATTGCCTCGTAACTAAGATTGTACTGAGTATCATCTTCCACGTGGAAAAAGTAAACCATAACTATGAAATAGTCTTTCTTCAATAATTTTCATAACTGGTATCAAACTGATGTTTCTTTTCTTCCCTTGAGTGTTAAGCAACTGCTGGAAACCTTTATACTTTAAATCTTGAGGCAAAATGCATATAAATATTTTTATCATACAGAGTAAGTAACTTTTAAACTTTTTATGCTGTTGGATGTAATATATATTATATGTGAGTCTAAGAACACTCATGGAGCTTACTACACTTTTATATAGTTATACAGTGTGAGGGTTTAATTCATGATTCAGTTTGCTCCAATTCAGAGTAGTTGACATTTTGATTTTCATATATTAAAATTTTCTAAATTCCAAGGGCACACCTCATTGACAGGCTTTCCAAATTTTTAGATAAGGTAAATTCAATATCAAACTCTACCTATATTCTTCTTTTTTAAAAAATATATTTGACAGAGAAAATAACAGGGCACAAATAAAAGTATGTAATGTTATAGATCAATTATAGTATCAGTGCCCACTAAATAAATAGTTAACCTCATTGGATAAATAATTTATACAGCTTATAAGTGGAAAAAAATTGTTTACATAGTATACTATTTAAAACATATGGAGCTTACTTATATGCTGACCATAATGTGGAAAAAGAAAGAAATAGCTCTAAAGTTATACAATTCAAAACTGGAAGACTGTGTTAAGACTTCAATCTGAAAGATTCATGAAATAAAATGTAGTTTTAGAGAGGATTGTCCTCTTGTTTATTTTGAAAAAAGAATATACCTTACATATAAGTCTTCTTGAATTAAATGTTTCATAAAATATTTAATTTTTGAAAAAGTAATAGTTGCCTTTTTTGTTCTCTTGGATATTAAAAAAAAACAATATATCTTACATATAAGTCTTCTTGAATTAAATGTTTCATAAAATAAGGATTTTAAGTTTTGAAAAAGTAATAGTTACTCTTTTTCATAAGCTCAGACATAATGTGAGCTTATGTTTTTAGCAAAATAGCTATTCTCACCAAAATGTACTTTGAAAGAGCGAACATTTTTTGAGCAATTGTTACTTGCCAGACACTGTTTATACATTGACAAGTATCAACTTATTTAATACTCACAATGATTCTGTGTGGTAAATACCATTAGGAGATCATTTTGAACATAAAGAAATTGGAGTATAGATTTGTAAAAAAATTCACAATTACACAACTCACATAGGTTGCATTCAGAACTTAGGCCCTTAACCAATGATCTCTGTGTGTGTGTGTGCGTGCGTGTGTGTGTGTGTGTGTGTGTGTGTGTGAGAGTTGCTCAGTTGTGTCCAACTCTTTGTGAACTTTTGGACTGTAGCCTGTCAGGTTCCTCTGTCCATAGAATTTTCCAGGCAAGAATACTGGAGTGGGCTGCCATTTCCTTCTCCAGGGCATCTTCCCAACCCAGGGATCGAACCTGGGTCTCCTGCAATGCCAGCAGATTCTTTACTGCCTGAGCCACCAAGAAAGCCCCAACCAATAATCCATATTGAATATCAAATGTTTCCAGAAACTCTCCTATCTGTCCTGGGTGTCTATTACCTTTAGTTTGTGTTGCTTCTCCAGAGAATAAGTATTGAGATGAACTTGAAAAACTTAGTTTATCATCTGGGATTTCTATTATATTTTCCAAACAAGATACAGGCAAATGAAAACTGATTTTATAATTTGTTTTGTAGTTTATTTCATCAAGATTTTTGGTCCTAGGTTGACATAATTTGAACAACTGAATTAGAGGCAAACATACCCTAGAGAGAAAAGAAAGATTGGCAGCGCACACTTCGTGACTGTGTCTATCTGTTCCCTAGGAAGTTTTTTAAAGTATTTTTTTAACATATCCCTGGAAAACATATTAGAAAATATTTCAGTTGGGAAGCTATGACAAAATGTGTGAAATACTGGGGTGATCACATGAAATTATTACTTAAACTCTTAAATAATCCAGATGGCACAGTGGTAAAGAATCTGCCTGCCATTGCAAGAGACACGGAGTACATGGGTTCAATCCCTGGCTCAGGAAAATCCCCTGGAGAAGGAAATGGCAGCCACTCCAGTATTCTTGCCTGGAAAATTGTATGGACAGAGGAGCCTGATAGGCTACACACAGGCCATGTACTCACAAAGAGTCAGACACAGCTGAATGAATGAGCACACATGCTCTTAATATTTATTGTCATATAAGCATAGTGTTATCATGCTCTATAAATAAAGAGGAAAAAAGCATTATTTTATTATTTCAGTTTAGAAGTCTACAAAGGAAGATGTTAGTCTTCACTAGAGCTAAAGATGAGTATCAGCTCTAGGGGGGGAAGTGCTGAAATGAACAAAAGTTTTTCATCAGGTAGTGTATTAAGTTTTATGCAGTAGACTAATTAACTAAAAAAAAAAAAAAAAAGCAATTCACACAGATGCCCCATCACAGACTACAGGGGAAGCGCAGATGGGACACTATCAAGTAGCATAATGCTCTAGTACTCATTTATAAAATCTGCATAATTCTTCCAAACATCTGAAGCCCTGTAAAGAAACACATGCTAAATTAAAAAATATATATTGCTCTAAATTCAAACACTCTTTTACAGGCTGTAATATATTTGAGTGAGTGAAGTGCTATTTGTGGGTAGTATTTGCCCACAAATTTACATTTAGTAAAGTTTAGAAATGGAAACAAATGTACGCATACAGGGAATTCCCTCGAATAAGCCATGTATGTGCCCAATATTCTGATGTACACTGTATTTCCAGTAGATTGCTATTACTAACTTTATAAACATAGGATATCTTGAGTAGTTGAACAATTCACTTGTTTAAAGAGGAGCACGGAATCCAGAAAACTATCTACACGGTAGGAGAGATTTACTTTCTCTTTTTAAATTATTTTGTTTTTCAAGCTTCAAAAGCCTCATTTTATTTAATTCATACTGATGTTACTTGTGTTATAATGTGTTTTTGGCCTGATGTGGGAAGCAAAAGTACCTAAATTTAATAATCACTACTAACTGCATGCATGCATTTTCCTCTAATGATATTATAGGGTAAATTTATATTGTTTTGCTTTTTTGCTTATCTTTTAAAGATCTATTTTTGAAAATGACTCTAGTGCCCTGAGCTGTGTATACAAGAAACATTAACTAAATGCCTGACTCCTCTTTCTCTGACTTATGCCTTATCATCTTTCCTGCCAAGATTCTTGATGTTCCCTTATGATTTTATTCCTTTGCTTTGTTTGTTTGTTTTCTTAATGGTATAAGTCAACACAAAGAAAGCAAGAAGTGAAGTTGGGTGTTAGGGTTGGGGGCTAGGAATGAAAAGCCTCCTTGAGCATTGTTTTACTTTTAACCCAATCTCTCTGCTGCCTATATTTAAGATATACCATATGTGATTTCATTGCCTTTGACTTTATTGGTGTCGTTTTCATATGGGTTGAAATAATTAATACAGAGCCTTTGAGTGATGCGAATGTACTCTTCATTGCATTGTTGAACATGCTAAATAATTTAAACGCACAGAGGACTCTCTAGTGCCTGGTGGGGGAGGTAAAACCATACCCATTTGGAGGGGGCAGGGGGTTGAGGGTCTTTGCTTTTTTGTTTCTATTGAATGCTTTTCGGCTGTACAGCTGGAAAGGGCATTCCTATAGGACTTTAAAGGCAAAGTAGAAAAATGACATAAAAGCTTGCTTGGATTTGATTGATGCACTCTCATATTTGAAGTTCACTCAGAGCTTTGTGCTAGAAGGCCTGGGTCACTCTATCCAGCACTCTAATGAGACTGTGTGTGAACACTTCTAGCTTTGTAGGCCTTGCTTTAATCAGAGATTGGAAAACACTCCTGACTGATAGGCTCCAGAATCAGATCTAAACAGAAAATAACATGCTCGATTTGGCCTCTGAAGGTGGGTTGAGCAAATCTTTGTGATATATTGGAGCATTTGCTGAGTGCAAGTGCACGTGGGGTGGTTCCTATTTCTGTCGGCAAATACAAATTTTTCACTCAGCAGGCGTAATCAGAGCTAACTCGAGAGGAGAAATAACAAAAACTCAACAGCCCTTAGCAACTCAGCATGGCATAGAGGGATTTAAGACTTTAGCATTTTATCTCCATCAGTATGAAAATGTATGAGGAAATCTGAACTTTGAAAGTGCAAATAAACACATTTAACACATTGCAAGCCACCTATTTTACTGGGTCTTTTGCTGGGTACTTTCAATTCTTTTTTTTTTTTTTAATCATTTCTTGATCAATTTCACTTTAGATTTTCAAATTTCATAAAACGTGTTTCCTCTTCTGTACCATTTAACTAACTGACTCATATGGATGAGCAAAGAATAATGCAAGTAGCACCTCCCAATGGGTTACTAATACAAAATGAGATTCTGAATTCTAAAATTTTGTGCTGAATGGCAAAAGATAGTATCATTCACTGATGGGAAACATTCTCCTTAGGCTTCATGAGAGCTACTAGAAATCCCCAACAACCCCCATACATAGACACCTGAGTCAGAGATCCTTTTGGGATTCACTTACTGAACTTTCTTATAAATAATGCAGTCATGAAAATAATCCAGGTTAAGTAGCATAGAGTGTTATTTTCACCAGCCGCTTGAAGCATGTCTACTCACTGCTTTATTTACACAATTTTCATATTTCTTGTTATTTTGTAACTTTCTTGTTTATTAAACATGATTTCTTAGAAGCAGTACAATATCAAAACCTATGATTAATATTGAACCTCATGTCCCTTTATTGTTATGTCCAAATAATGGCATCCTTCTTAGAGCACTATATACTGATGTTGTTCAAGCATCTATGGTGCTAAAGTTCTATTAGTAAGGTAACCACATATTTTGTCATTCAAATTTATACATTTTCAGAATGAAAGAGAACTATTATTAGTACGGCCAGAGAACAGACATACTGTGGATTGTGCCAGGAAAACCAGAACATATGGTATCCTACCTATAGGAAAGTGAAAGTGAAGTTGCTCAGTTGTGTCCAACTCTTTGAGACTCCATGGACTGTAGCCCACCAGGCTCCTCCATCCATGGAATTTTCCAGGCAAGAATACTGGAGTGGGTTGCCATTTCCTTCTCCAGAGGATCTTCCTGACCCAGGGATCGAACCCAGGTCTCCCACATTGCAGGCAGATGCTTTACCGTCTGAGCCACCAGGGAAGCCTGTAGAAAGCTTTCTTTAAATAACATGGAAATCTTAACAGATCTTGGAATGGCAACTTTTCATACCACAAATTTTACCTAGCATTTTTTGCATGGCTGGTAGTCTCAGTCAACTTGATTTCTAGCAGCAGTCTAAATATGTTTGATGTTTTATAGATTTTTTTTTTAGCAATTACAATTTTAGATGTACTTGAGTTTGAAAATATTAAAGAAATATTATGAACTGGCAAATATATGCAACACCTTTTTTCTCTTAATATTTGGCTTGACCCCTGAAAGGACTCCTGGAAGGACTAAAGGGATATAAGTGGTTAAAGGGATAAGGGCACTGAAATTATTTTCTTCATCAGAAAAGTAGGCATTAGACATCCAAATCAAAGACAGGAAATTAACAGAATTCCACATTCCACATTTCAACTCATGCCCTAACCCCATCTCATGTACTTTCTTTCTTAATCACTGGGTATGTTAACATTAAAAAAAAAAAATCTGGCAGATCATAGGATTCTACACTTACATTTTTAAAAAAACTAGGGATGCACTCCTGTCAAAACTAGAAGTTTTGTGATCAAATATTCTAAGTAAATTTCTACTTTCGCTATTGTCTAGATATTCTCAAGTTTTCCTCGATCTGTTTTTCAGAATGCAGGTGAATTATTTGGTGCAAATTGGATTCTTCTTTTGTCTTTCTCCTTCTGCAACAATGCTTAAAACTAATAATCCTGAAATGAGGGAATCTAATAAGCCAGCTAATCCCTTTGACTTTTATATTAAATAACTTGCATAAATGTTTGCATATATCTCATAATTTAATAGTTTATTGAATGAGTAAGGAAATAGGACTAAATTAAAAGGTTAATGCAGACATTTCCATATGTACCTATATGAATAATTATACAAGCACAAATTTGTAAATATTTGTTTCTTAAGTGCTTTTGATTCAATACTGCCATTTTTTTTAAGGTTGGAAGAAGGATTATTCATTATCAAGTATTTTCTCTGCAGTTCATCAGTTGGCAAGTATTTATGATTCTAAGTATGCCACAATTGTTCTTATTTGGGGGACTTTTTGCCTTATGTAATTTAATGAAAAATAGATGTAATTCTCTTTTAACTTGGAATTTTCTGGTAAAACTGAAATGGTTACAAAAAATCATATTTTCAGTAAAGTAAGAAAATTTGATTGCATGTCAAAATATTATCCTGGTGTTTAGGATTATGGAGAATATATAGGTGGATAAACTTGTTTATGCCATGTGCTTCCTTATGGTATCATTTCAGCATATTTGAGGTTATAGTCAGTTGGCTCAAAGAAGAACATCAAATGTAGCAGTGAGATCATTTGGTATAATTAATATATTGTTTATAACCTTGATTAATTTTTTCCCTTTCTACCACATCTAATCTAAAACTCACTTCTGTCTACTCTACCTTCTAAATAGTTGCCGGACAGGGCTACTTTTCTCTGTAATTCCTGTCACTGATTTAGGTTAGACCACAGTTATCCTTCCCACATGAGTTGTTTGCCTATAATTTTGTTGCTTTTCAATCCATTTTCCACATTGTGAGGACAAGCTTTCTAAAATGCAAATCCTCGATCATTCATCTGCTTGCAAGTGTTTGACAGCTCTCCATTACTCCCAGGTAAAACTGGGCTCATTCGTGGCTAACAAATTTGTTAATTTACCATTCTCCCATCATTCCCTCCCTTGCACTCTCTTGTTCATTTTCCCTAAGCATTCCTTTCAACCCCACCCTATTTCCTTCTTTAGTTATTTAATTATTTTCATCCATTCAGGACTGTTTAGGCACTTCCCTTCAAAATCTTTTTTGATTTCTGAAATCTGGCTAAGGTGTTCCTCCTAGTGAAAGTGAAAGTCTCTCAGTCGTGTCTGACTCTTTGCAACCCCATGGACTATACAATCCATGGAATTCTCCAGGCCAGGATACTGGAGTGGGAAGCCATTTCCTTCTCCGTGGGATCTTCTCAACCCAGGGATCAAACCCAGGTCTCCCTCATTGCAGGTGGATTCTTTACCAGCAGGGCCACCAGAATACTGGAGTACCAATAATAGCCTACTCTTGCTTTATCATACTTGTCTGTTTACTTATCTGAAACCCTATTATATTGTAAGCTTCATAATAGTGATTTCTTGTCCGGTTTATAGTAAGTCAGAGTTAAGTATATAGTGTGGTCTATGGTAGGTGATCAGTATGCTTTTGTTTGCTGAGTCAATGGACTGGTTAATCGAAACATGAACCTCTGTGAGAACAACGTAATATTAAATACATATACATTCCTATCATGTTAACTACATTTTCTAACACAGTTCTATGTAGATATCTGGTTTCAATTATATGAAGTACTTAAAAAATTCATCATTTGATTTCAAATCTTTTACAATTGGTTTTTGTTATTTTCCACCTCTGTAAGTCTATTCTTACCCCTCTCTCTTTCTCTCATTCTGGTCCTGTCTATGTTTCAAAGTAAAATGTATCAACAGTAGGACACAGAACAAACAGCATGCTATTTTCATGAAATGTTGAAAATGAATTCTAAAACCCTTGAAGGAAGAATGTAGACATGGATTTCCATGCTATATTGCTAGTCATTAGCAGAGACATTTACACTGATGCATTCTTCTGAGTAAGGAAAACATCAAACTTCATGAAAGGTTATTGATTCTTCACTGTTAAGTGAATGTAATACTTAACTATTAATTTTCTGTTAAACTGTTTTTAAAATCAGGCATCATACTTTATCTTCTCCCACTTATACTTCTAGGTCTGAATATTATTTTATGTGTCTGAATAATATTTAGACATATACTGATAATTTAGTTGTAACATCTTCCTCCCTGCAATCATGACACAATAAAGTTAAAAGAGGAATGCATTTAATATATAATAAAAAATGAAACTCATAAAATGAACATACATATCACATATATGATTTTTTTATTTTAATCATTTTCAAATTCCTAAAATACAAAATGGAAATGGAAGAAATAACAAGAATAAATTTACTTGTCTTATAATACTTAAAGTTAGAATTAGAGTAAATTTAGGTTAATTTGGGAAAATTTTTAAAAATCCAAGATTTACAGGAATTAAGTCACCTGAAACATAAATAAAACAAATATCAGAAAATACACTTGATTAGAAAGATCAAGCAAAAAGCAAATCAAGGGACTTGAGACGGTCTTATTTATGTTGGATATAGTTTCCAAGTGTATTATGTTTCCTCACAGTCTCAATGCCCTTCATCTTGGCTTTCCAGGTGTGCTAGTGGTGCATTGGCTACTGCTAGTGCCAGTGCAAGAGACGTAAGAGATACGGGTTCGATCCCTGGGTTGGGAAGATCCCCTGGAGTAGGAAATGGCAACCCACTCCAGTATTCTTGCTTGGACAATCCCAAGGACAGAGTATCCTCTGGAGGTTTATAGTCCATGGGGTCACAAGCAGTCAGACACCACTGAAGCAACTGAACACTGGGCACCTCCTTTTTTATCTGACTTGAGGGATTGAAATATTTCAGTAAAGCTTAATACTCCCAAGGGACTTAGAAGCATTTTTCCAACATACGACAATTTTCTTTTTCTTTGATGGGACCACAAATGGTTAACTAAACACTTCTTCTGAGTAACCAAATGGTTCTAGTCCTGGCAGTACAAGGGGAAATCTACATTTTTGTGGCCAATTCATGCTCCCATCCAAATTGTCTTAACTTCATAGCTGCAAACTCTGAGCTCCCGGAAAGTGTGAACACTGTGTTGTCACTCTCACAGTTCGCACTGTTGCCTACGGGCCAGACCAGCAACCTCAAGAAAGAATTTTCCTGGGTAGCCCACTAGTTGGCTTTTGTAATATGAAACTGTGATGGTGGTGGTGGAGTCGCTCAGTCATGTCCGACTCTTTGCGACCCCATGGACTGTAGCCCACCAGGCTCCTCCGTCCATGGGATTCTCCAGACAAGAATACTGGAGTGGGCTTCCATTTCCTTCTTCAGGGGATCTTCCCAACCCAGGGATTGAACCCGGGTCTCCCGCATTGTAGACAGATGCTTTACAGTCTGAGCCACAAGGGAAGTCCCATATATGAAACTGTAGAAGCTTACAATTACTGTATTTAATCCATATTCCCCCTGCTCTATTATTTAAGTATATAAATAAAAATGTTTAAGTAACAATTGCTGTCCAGACCTGTGGGAGATGGCTGTTGGCCTTAAAACGAACCTCTGGAGAATAACACTACTGGAATCAGAAGAGAAATTTAAAAATCTAGTCACCGCAGTTCTAGGAAATCCCTTAGAAAGCAAAAAATATATCCACATTTTAATATACCAGGGAAAATAATCTTATTAAATAACATTCTTCTGTTTGTATAAATAAACTAATTTTAGGAAAAGTCAGGTTTTGATCAGTTACATCATCCTTATATAGTTTATTCACTAAAATCAAGTGCTTCTTTCGACTTCACTTATAGTTGTCAAAGTCTGACACAATGAAAAACATTCCAGAAGTGTTTTTTAAAGTGTTTCATATTTCTTTTAGTTTTTTTGTAAAGAAATAATTTTCCTGTATTAATAAGTACATAGTTGGGAAATGTCTCAGGCTATTTCAAACTAAAAGTTCAAGATGTTTTCAAGGGTGACTAATTGTCACCCTTTTTTTGAACTATCCGGCTTTTTTTTCAAAAAAGTTTGATTCTTCAGTAAATGATATAAACATCATATCAGAGATTGCTCATGTGGGTTAATGAAATAGTTTATTACAAACAGAACTTGCTCTTTGGTTGTAAAGAAGCAGAAATTGAGATCAGAGTAAATTAATTTTGTTTTTCAATACGTTGGTTGATCCCCTTTTATTGCTTTTTTTTCATTTTGGAAAATGCAGTTTGTTCTTTTAAATCAATAAGACTTATCTACTGTGTTGTAATGTAATACAGAAAAAATAAGCTAATAACAAATAAGAGGGCTGCTTATATTTTTTTAACTAAAATTCTACTAAATATGTCTACTAAAATATTATACATGCTAACAAGATACATTTTAAGATTTGTCAAGCTCAGGCAAATTGTGGAAAGCAAATAGATTATGGTTATGGAGGATAAAGATATATGAATTAAAATAGAATTTATAATCATTAAGCTAGAGAGAAGAGAAACTGAAATAAGTCCTTTTCTTTTCAAAGAAAATAATCTCAGTGTTTTTTAAATCAGAGGAAAAAATACAAAGGTCTAACTACCATGTAAATTCATTTTAAATGTCATGTCTTATTAGAACCTAATAATCAGAATGCCTATTTCCCTTTTTTGCTGGAGCCATCAAATTTGTCAAAATTTTATGATAATTCATTCCATCATTCCTTAGACATTTAAGTCACAGACTGTCGTAGTTAAAGGAGGAAAGTCTCTGTAATCCTACTTCTCTTGTTAAAACTGCCTCCAGAGGGGTCTTTAAAATATTCCATATCATGGCATGAGCAGCAGCCAAACTTCTCAAGTCCACTTATGATTCCCTGCCTTTTTGGAAAATGGCAATAAATTGGCCACCTACCATTCTTGACCTTTTGACTTCCTAGCCATGGCTGGCCAAGTCTTAGACTGACTTGTGGAAGTCAGTAGCTCTAGCATCACTCTCATCCTCTCCCACAGAGTCCGAAGCTGTCTCCTGAACGCGAAAGCTCCCCCTCTAGTGTTCGCTGCTTATCAATTATTCCTCTAACAAATAAGACAGAGAACTGCCAGATTTGGTTCCTCATAGAAGGACATAGCTTGGAGTAACATTTTATGAATGCTTGTAAAGGCACAAAGAGGAATATGTAAGTATAAATTCTACATTTTTTTTAAAAAAAAGTTCTTTCCTTTTGAGCATCTGGAAAGCATCCTAGCTGTTTGGCTATGGAATTCTAGAAAATGCTGCTTGTCCTGCCTTTCAGGGGAATGCATTGCTGAAGAGGATGAACTTGGATGCTGTAAGATGACCTGGTTTTAAAAAAAAAAAAATCATCCTTTGTGTTAAAGTTTGAAGCCTGGTTATAAATAAGTGACTTTCTGTTGAAAACTGACACCGAGGAACTCCTTATTTTTGCTGACTAATTACCAATCAAGAAGCACGATTGACTAGTATGGACAGTTAGAGGCCCTAGGATTTTATTTTTCCAAGAATTTTGAGAAAGACCAGTAAAGAATTAAATCTTCTCTATTGGCCATTACAAGGAACCTGGGTAAATAAGGGTTTAAATACTAAAAGGCTTAACCTCCCTATAGCTGACACAGAACGACAGAAAAAAAGTGCAGTGGATATTGGTGATAGTTTTAAAGTGTGTTGGGCTCAAAGGTTAAAAGTTCAGCCACTTTGTTAAAAGTAGTGTTGAAGCTTCAGTGAGACATAATCCAGAATTTATCATGCAGTGAAACTAAGAGAAAGGAAAAACAAAGAAAGATCAAGCAAAAGAAGGAAAAAAGTAAAAAATAAAAATCTGAAAAAGTCCTGAGAGGCAAAAGCTCCAGCTGGTTACCAAACTGAAATCTAGAAGTCTGTGATATTTTAACTATAGTACATAATTTTAAACTAAAACAAACAACAACAACAATAAAAAACACCAGAAAACATGCACATTTTTCAAAGAAGGCAAAAGGAGTTTTACTATTTAAGTGATTGCATCAAAGTTTGTTTCAAAGGATGGAATATGTCTTAGAATAGGTTATATAATTTATTTAAGATTCTGACTGGGAAATAATATGACCACTTTAAATTAGCTTTGACTTTAATCTTCTGAATTTAGGGTAATTATTTAAGCCCTCAACCAACATTATTCTTTATATCAGTGATTGGATAAACATGGTTAGCTAATTTTATTCTTGTGTTATAAATTAATATATATTTCTTAATAACAATACTAAAACTTTTAAAAATGATAGTTAAAAAGGGTAATTTCCTATACTCAAGGGAAAAACTTCCTTTTAAAGTGTTTTGTTTTATATTATTTTGTAATCAAAATGATCACTAGTATCATCATTATCACTAAGCAGATATCAAGTACCTACAATTTATATAAATAATACATTCTGTAAGAACCCAAATTACATTTTTTTTCAGTGTTGAATTACTCTATTTTGGTTTAATGAAGATGTTAAAATATCTTCCAAACCATCCCTTAAAAATATTCCTTATTTTGTTGCTATTGTTTCGGTCTCTACAGGTCATTTAAAACTAGGTTGCTTAATACAACAAAAGAAGAATAATGCCTCCAAGCCCTGCAATGTTAGACCATCTTAAGGTTTTCCTCTTTCCAATTTTCCCAGTTCTGTTTTATGAAATCCTACTTTAGTGCTCTCTTTTAAAGCTGACTTAAGGGCCTTAAAAAGATCATCATTCATGAACTGGTGGGGTCAGGTGACAAGGGCCTGTCTTTGATGCACAGGAGGCCCTTTGAAGGTTTAAAGGACTAATATCGTTCATAGGTCCATTCAGTATTGAACTTCTTGGATGAGACTGACAACAAATAGGATGATCATTTCCACTGAGCGGAGAGTTTTGCAAGGTGGACAACTCTGCTCTGAACTGGACTGAGATCACACACACTTCTCTCTGAGCAGTTGTTTGATAGGAGTATCCCTTCGTCTCATGTCTCATGCTAGGTTGCTTTATGAGACACACAGCGTGAATTCAAGGCCAGGACAAATATAAATACCACTTTCCTGAGTTTTTTTTTTTTTTTTTTTTTAGATGGTGCTCTGAGCCATTGGCTCAGGCAAACTTGAAACCATCAATAAAATTCCAGAGTAAAAAGAATGCCACACATAAGAGTAAAATTGAACTTTATGAAATTTTCATAATTCAAGTCTCTAGTTGTACAAAATTTCTAGCATGAAGGAGGCCATGAGTTATATCAGCTTGACTAATTTAATTGCTAAAGATTATGCAGCTTTGCAAAGGACAAATGAAGGGGCTTGTATCCATCAAAGTGATTATAGGAAAATAAACACACAGAAAAATAAGGACAATAACAAAAATAAAAGCCCCAAATAAATTTAACTACCCGGAACCCAAGGGCCCTTGTAATTAAGGGTGATTTATAATGGGATTATAAAATACAAGAACCATAAGGGATTTTAGAGATGACCTCATCTACTTTTCTCATTTGCCAACTCTCAGGCCCAAGAAAATGTAGAAAAATAAGTTGCTTATATACTATCATGTGGCTACAAAATGGAAAACAAAGGCTGGAATCTTCATCTCTGGGTTTCAATTGCAGTTGCTCTTTTCACCAAGTGAGCTTCAGCCATGCCCTGAAGGTAGATAGGGAGGCTTTTACCGAAACAGAAAGAAAGAGACATTTTTGAAAAGTTTGGAATAGATGTGAGTTATTCAAGGAGATAGTAAACAGAGAAGAAATAAATGTTTGATCAGGGTAGAAAATGTACTTTTTACATTCTCCAGACTCATGATCTTTACTGAAAGAACTAGTAAGATATAATTTTTTGTTGAAACCAGTAATTAAGGAACAAATGATGGCTGATTGAAGACCATATACTTCTTTTTACCAAATATATTGGAAAAGTTTATCAGGGTATTTACTTTCTTAGTAGTTCTCTGTAATAGATCTATAGTCCTAAGCCCTAACAAATGCATAAACATAATTCTTATGACTTATAGTGAAGACTGATCAAGTTTATTTTCAGAAGAAATTAAACATTTGTTCATTAGTTAGTTAACAGCAATTTCAATGGTGACGAGACAAGAGTAAACTGTTCAATGGCTTTTAAACAAAAATAGAAAATTAAAAAGAGAGAAAGGAAAGGTGGAAGTTTTGAAAACAGTGAAAAAAGTCCAGATTTAGTTAAACGAAGACAGTCATAAGAAGTATAGAATGATACCTTTCAGAGTTAGAAGTCAGTAAGGAAATAAAGAGATGTTTATTTATAGGGAGGAGTGGCTAAAAATGTGGGTTAATGTTCTCATTGTGCTGCTGAACTAACAAATGAATTAAATGAACTACATGAAATAAATAAGAAACAGAAGTATTATTGGCATTTACATTTAAAACACAACTTGTGGATTACAGGTTGTTCTTTAGGATGAGAACAAAGAACATGTACATTAAACATGAGTCAGATTGCACAGAATCAAATTTAATTAGTGGAAGTAGCTAGTCTGCCTGGTAAATAAGTCATTGTGGACATGTTAGAACTTGATTATTTTGATCATCCTGTAAAACTTCAATTTGTTTTTAAGAATTCGATTTATTAACTATCTCCATCTGGAGGAGCTCTCTCTTACTCCTGTTCTCTATGGCTCCCTTCTTCCTTGCTTTGCTATAATTCTGTGGTGTATTTACTTTTCTGCACTCTGCCTCCATTGTTGATTTTTTCATTTTACTTAGTGAAAAAATACCCAAGAGCTGTGATTATATCTCTCTTTTCTGCATCTACATTGCTCTGTTCTCAGTGTCTGGCACATAGTACATAATCGATACAAAATGGTTTCACAAATGAAATTGTTGGTTAAGGATGGGAGAAAATGAAAGAATGAAAGGAAACTTTAGCTTCAAGTCTCCATTCTATAGACTACTCATTATTTTGTGGATATAGCAGCAAGTTTTCCGTGAGAATAATTTTTTTTTTCAAGGTGAAGGGATATATTGCAAACTAGAGCCACACCATGGTGATTGTGACTCAATGTCAACTCTAAAATTATACAATAGTTGTAAAACTATTTTGCTCTAGTTAAAAGTATATCTCCTTTAACAAGTGTCTCTCCAAATGCTACATGATAATAACTCAAGCGCTTTAATCTCATCATATTTTCAGTACTATATTATCTAATTCATGCCATCTATTCAGTGAGTATTTAAGCAATGCTTTAGCAGAGTAGTAGCAATTATACTTTCTTCTCCTTGTGAAGCTTACATACAAGGATAAGAGGTAGTTGATAAGCAATCAATGTGGCAAAAGTGCAATGGAAGGAAAGAATAACAGAATATAGGACTTACTGAATGCTAAAAAAAGCCTATGTGTGTCATATGTAGGTTAGGCTGTGCTTGCCGGTCACCAAGGCTGTGCCTTTGTTGTATAATGGTGTATGCAATTTTTCTTCCTTAACTTTTTCTAGAGGTTCAGTCCAAGGATACCATGGTTGAAGGTTGAACTTTCAATGTGTTTTCATATCTAAATTGAATGCTCCCCACATTGCAATGACTTAAGTATCCTGTTGTTGATTATCCTCTAGACATATTCAGCCCAACTTAGCTTGTAGCAGAAATTGCTATTTTAATAAAATTTAAGAGCGGGGGAATTGCCCAGGATATACGATAAAATATGACTCTGAGAAACAATAGGAAAAACTGAAGAAAGCAGAAATAGCGGTATAGGAGGCCCCCAGAAATCATTAGGAAAAATAGAGCCAATGATCTGTTATAAAACTTAAACCTTCAGCAAGGTATAAGGTAAATTGGACAAGAATTCAAACAGTATTATGTGCACATGTGTACAAATTGACCTAATGGGAGGAGTAAAAAGTGATACCGGTTGAAAATAAGCCATTCTACTTCCAGTAAATTTTATAAACCTTTGACTGGAAATATGGTGGATGGCATTTAAGTAGGAATAAAAAGAAAGAGAATCAGCGATGACATGATTACAGAGGCATAGTGTTTCAGAGATGAAGTAGATCTTAGAAGGACATGTATATAAACTTTTTAACTTTACCATTGAAACTGAATTGAGGGAACTATTAGCTGCAGACCATCTTGAAAGAGAGAAGAGGTCAAGAATTCTACAGACTATAGATATGAACATAAGCTTAGTTCCTTTGCTGACTTCTCTTATACCTGTGATCACATCTTATGAATGCGAACTTCTTGATAGTAGGTGCCATCTCTCACATACCACTGAAATCCTGTTGCTTAGAACAGAGCCTGGTATAATGGTTCTATTATAACTGCTTGATCACTGCCTTGCTTGTTGAGTAGATAAGCAAATGATGAATAACTATACGACTGACTTTCCACAAACTGTGATAAATCAAAAAGCCAAATATCAGAGCATCTGATAAAACTTGGCTTAATTTTGGAAACTTTTCTCTCTCAAATTTTTAAGAAATAATGAGAAGAATTGCCAGTTCAATCTTAATTCCAAATAAAATAGAGTCAAAATTACTGAGAGCAAAGCATGTACCAAACCACTTTCACGTATTAGATTGATTCCCATGGCAACCTCCTGAGATATGTATTATCCTCAATGAGAAAAAAGGAATAACCAGATCTAGGGAAATTATATAAATTGCCCAAGTAACGTAGCTGGTAAACAGCAGAACTAGATTTGAAGGCAACTCTGGATGCCTGCACATCTAATGCCCACTGCCTTTCTGTTCTTTCAGTGAAATAAGACTTGAAGAAGTGGTGTTTAAAAACCTACGAGGGTGTAATCTAAACTTAGAACTTACAACAACTGTGGGTAGGTACACTGAATATCATTTAACCTATACCCTAAACTTTAGGAAAACTGTTTGGGAAGGGAAGGCCTGATTCTATGGTCATCCATTTTAAAACAGAAGTTGGCTCAAGTGTTATAAAAAAAACTCTGAGACATGCAATTAACAGTAAAATCTCTTAACCACCTTCTTCTTCTAAGTTCGGGCTCTGTCACTTCCTAATGTATGATCTTGGGAACTTCTCTGCTTCTCATTTTCCTAATTTGTAAAACAGTAATGGCAGGAATACTTTTCTTTATAAAGTCGGAGAACTACATGAGGTACCATTGTAAAGAAAAATGTTTAGAATAATGGGGGTACACAGTAGACAAATAATGAATGTTAGCTATCATACTGAAGATGAAGAAATGCAACCATCCAATGGTTTTGTGATAAAAGATGCAAGATCAAATGAATAGCAGCCTAGAAGGGAGGAAATCAAGACAGTGTGGAATGACATAGAGACTGTCATACAGAGTGAAGTAAGTCAGAAAGAGAAAGCCAAATGTTGTATATTAACAGACACACGTGGAATCAAGAAAATCATATAGATGATTTTATTTGCAAGGCAGAAATAGAGACATAGACATAGTGAAAAAAATGTGTGGACACCAAGGGGGAACGAGGGGAGTGGATGGGTTGGGAGATTGGCCTTGGCACACATTCACCACTGATACCGTGTAATAAAATAGGTGAGCTTCCCATGTGGCGCCAGTGGTAAAAAATCCACCTGACATTTCAAGAGGCATAAGAGATGTAGGTTCAATTCCTGCATCGGGAAGATCCCCTGGAGGGCCTGGCAACCCACTCCAGTGTTCTTGCCTGAAAAACCTCATGGACAGAGGAGCTCGGTGGGCTGCAGTCCATGCGGTCACAAAGGATCGGACGTGACTGAGTGTCTGAGCACACACACGCACATACAGAAAACAGATAGCGAATGAGAAGCTCCTGCACAGCTCAGGGAGCTCCATTCAGTGCCCTGGGAAATCCAGAAAGAGAGCTCTGTGTTTACAGACAGCTAATTCACTTCGCTGTATAGTTCAAACTGACACAACATGGTCAAGCAACTACAGTCCAATAAGGGGCTTCCCTGGAAACTCAGATGGTAAAGAATCTGCCCGCAGTGCAGGAGACCTGGGTTTGATCCCTGGGTAGGGATGATCCCCTGGAGAAGGGAATGGCAACCCACTCCAGTATTCTTGCCCGGAATTTCTAGGGACAGAGGAGCCTGGCGGGCTACAGTCCATGGGGTGGCAAAGAGTCTAACACTTTCACTTTCACATACTCCAATAAAAATTAGTTAAAAAAATGACAGCATGGGATGAAGTTTAGGGGAATCAATTGAAACTGAAAAATCAGTTCTCTTTTAGGGAGAGGATTGAAGTAGCCATCTAAATTCTGAAGAATAAAGTGAATCTGCAAAAGTTGAATTCAGCTTTGCACTGGCTGCTGGTGGCATGCATGGTGTGTTCTGAGTGACCGCAGGCATTTCAAAAAGTAAACACATCGAGAATCAAAAGGAAGTTAAAATCTGGGGAAAACTGACTAAAGTATCCAGGATTAAATGGAATAGAAATAAATGTAAATGCCTGAATTTAGGCTCAAAATGTCAAAGTAATATGGAAACATTTGCCATTACCTTGAAGACAGATCTGTTTATTGATTGAAAATTATCCTGATTCCCTTTATAATACGTATGCGTGCTTAGTTGCTTAGTCATGTCCGACTCTTCGGGGCCCTATGGTCTGTGGCCCACCAGGCACCTCTGTCCATGGGGATTCTCCAGGCAAGAATACTGGAGTGAGTTGCCATGCCATCCTCCAGGGGATCGTCCCAACCCAGGGATTGAACGCAGGTCTCCTGCATTGCAGGTAGATTCTTTACCGTCTGAGCCACCAGGGAAGCCCTTTATAATACTTATCACTATTATTGGATATTTACTTGTGCATTTGTCTGTCAGTTACTAGAATAGTGTTTCCAGATAGTAGGGAGCTCATGCATCTTTTTCACAGATGCCCACAATGTGCTTTAGCAGAGTGACTGGCGCACGGCAGGCACACACCAGCAAAATGTTAAAGTGATCTTTTAAGATAAATCCCCTTCACCTTAGCTTTTTGGGGAAGATTTCTTAACTCATCTAAGCTCCCGAGTCTTCATCTCTGAAACTGTTATAAGAAATGAGATGATGCATTAATACATAAAATACTTGTCTTGATGTAGCTTCTCTTATATTCTAATTTTTTACTCTTTCTGTCTGGTGATGCTGTATAGTGAATACATTCTATATTTTGTATTTATGAAATGACACAGGTCTGGTCTTCTGTAAATACCATGCATCATAGACTACATAATATTTTATACAGTTTATCTTTGTTAGAAACTCCAAAATTATTTTGCAATGAAAATTGTTATGTGCGCTATATCTTTATTGAAATATTGATAAAAATCAAAGAAATTAAATCATATTGAATTCAGTAGGCATTTATTGAACTTTATTACATTATATAAAGATAATACCATCTCTAGCTTCAAAGACTGGGTATGATCTAGCTTGCTGGACCTAAATAGCTATAGTGCAAGGAATATATGAAAATGTAAAGAGGATCTGGAGTCAGCATTATTCTCAATATGTGAATTTTTTCTTTTTTTTTGTGCAAAGTTGGTATTGAACTCTTGGAGGCATCAATTTTAATACTAATAATTGCATGCATAAGAGTTTTCTTTGGTTAGACAAAAGCACTACAATGCAGTAAAGCAAATCACAAAGGGTTATTTAGCTGTTCTATTTTTTTTAACTTCAAATGAAAACAATTATATTTGAGACGTGCACTGAAGAAATGGGTGAATCATAAGGTCAAATTATCCTTAAGACAGAATCAAATGACCATTGAAATCTCTTATGAAAGACATTTGGCTTAGGGAAATTGTTTTCTTTTACTTGAGACTCAGCATTTATACATTTGCTGTTTTAAAATTACTTCCAAAGATTATCTCTCTATTATAATGGAATTGTTGTGCAAATATGACTCAGTACATAGAATGAGAGCTATTATGGTGTCCTTTATGGTTCCATCACGACCCTTACAGAGGCCTCTCAGGTCTCTGCACAGTCTGCGCTCTGGTGCCCCAGGTCTGTGCTGCCATAGTCACATTCTCCAGCTTATCAGTCCTGAAATAAAAAGCATATTCTGAGCTCAAAAAAGAGACTTGATAGAGGCAGCTTAAATTCAATTTAAGAAAATAAAATACTATCAAAGGCTGATTTCAAAAGAAGCTTTATACCATTAAAAGGCAAAACCCAAAATAAAATATCTTAAAATGCCAGTTGAGCACTGTTCTAATTATCAGGGAAAAAAGGTATGATATTGTAGAAAGATTTTAAATATACCACACTGAATTTTCTGCAAGAATTATAAAGTGATTTTAGAATTTTGAAAGCTGAGTGTCTTTTGGAAACCTAATCTGTCTAATAAACACACCTAGTAATGAATGCAGTCTTCATCATTTTAGATTCCTTCTTAAAGAACAGGTTATAGCCAAACATACTTTTTGTTCTCATGGATATTTTTAAACATTAAGCAGAGATTCAAATACATACTGACCCTCTGATACATACAAAATATTTTTTGAGCTTGTTTACCAAAATTCTTACATGTTAAATAAGCATAGGAAATAAAGTCCAAGAAGGAAACAGTGTATGTTGAAATGATAAAATATGGTTTAGAGTTCAAAAATTACATGATGAAATTTATTTTTTAATTTAAACAAGCTGCTATATTTTATGAAAGGCATCTTCGTATTCGAATTTAATGTTTAAAATGTGATCAGTCTATTCTTATTTTAACTTGAAATGATTAAAATCAGGCTATTTAATACTTCATTAATTGCAATCCATTCAAGATGATGACTAAGTTCAGAATCTACTAGTTGAATATGTGACAGTAGCTGTCATTTTTGTGGTGTTTACTGTTTATCATAGAGAATTTTATTTATATGACTAGCACTATACAAAAAGTGCAGCAAAGTTTTGCATACTGCAGAGTAGTTGGCATCCTATTATGTTAAAAAAAGTATAGCATTGGAGAACCCACAGATATGAAAACATATATTAATTAAAATATTATAAATTCATTTGTTAAGGGGAAAGTAGACTTATGGTCAGTTTTAATGATTAGCTATATTGAATTTCTTGCACACATGTCTTTGATGATATCAACCTCAGAAATACATCATTTTAAGTAGCAATGGCAGCAATTATAAAAGGATGTCAGGTTAAAAAACTGAGCTATTAGACAAGAATTTTAGTAGGGCATGATTCAGTGTAGGTATGATTTTTAATATTAATTTTTGTTATATCTCTTTATAATAAAATATTTTAATCTCTCTCAAGATCTCTCTAGTTTAACTAAATCCTCCCACCAGATATGCAAACTAGAGCCATGCTAGTCATTTTGGAATTGTGAAAAAAAGGAGGTAATAACGTGTTGTGTGAAATTCTACTGTTCCAATTCATTTCAATGAGAATCAGTCAATAAAAAGTCCTTGTTTCAGCAAAGGCGAGAGAAGAAACAAAAGGACTTAATGAAATGATCTGTTTACAAAATGCTAAGTGAGGGTTCTATGAGGAAAACAGCATTAAATCCAATTTTGGTTTCCTAATGTTATTTAGGAAATCTCATACGCTCCCAGATTTTGCTTGTCATTTTTCTTTTTTTGTAAATGGACCGAAGCATGTAGTCTTTTTTTTTTTCTTAATGTTAATTTTTTTAAAAAGCCGTTTAACTTTCTTTCTCTTCAACTTTACTACAGTATTTCTAAATAGCCCAGAAGAGATAAATCGACGCCTGAACTGTAACCTTACACTTATATACTTGTTAAATGACTTTTTTACAGTCTGTTATTGCTAGAAATTGGATTGCTTTTAAACTAATGCTGTCTGGCGGGCAAAAGTGAGTGAAACCGCAAAGCCTGGAGGAACACTAATTACTTGTTTTAATTAGCAGCAACTTTCACTAGAGTATAATCTCCCTACAGGCCACTTTTCCGTAGGTGTGAAAAAAAAATCATGTAGGAACAAACTGATAATCTCTTACTTGCCCCTAAATGAGAGCAGAACTCTGCTTCTAGTATAGATGGACCATTCTGTACAAGCCTCCAAACCCGCCGGGAACGGGGCCTACCAGGCCAGGCTACCCGATTCAAAGATCTTTAGCAATCAGTTGCACAATAGAGCCCCTTATTTTATGCTGCTACATCATAAAAGTGGTCCTTTTGTTACATTTCCATCCTGAAAAGGGTCTTAATCCCTTTCTTTTCAGACAGTCTATGGCAAATTCCATGGGGACATCCCATTCGCCACAAGGACTGAAATGACCCACTCGGAAAGCAGCATGCAAAGCTTTGAGCCTTTCTTCCCCCTGCCACTCTCCAGAGAACATTAAATCGTACTTTTCATTCCCCTCACCATAGGGGGAACCCCCTTAATGATGACAGAGAAAGAAAAATTCCTTCACACTATCCTATGATACCATTCTGCTGTCAGGCAGGCGTTTCCCTGGCCGGAGAATCAAACATGGCTTCCAGCAGGTGGATGGTGCTCAAGGTCACAGGCAGCCAAATGCAGAGGTTACACGCGGAGGAAGCGCAGGTTCCCACAGCAAATTAAGTCATCTGTGAAGCCTTCTCATTTCCCAGCGACTAAATTTACGACTAGTCTAAAGGGTCATCATTGCTTGCATGCACATGTGCTTTAATGAAAGTATCTGAGAGTTTAGAAGAGAGGGAGCATCCCAATTAAACAGGCATACATGAGCTACATGTTCAAAGAAAATGAGTGAAATATTCAAATGTGTTTATGTAGCTCTTGTTATGGATGGAAAAGAAAAAACTTCATCATTTCATTAATTTAAAAGTAAAGCCTCTGATAGTACATTAAATGTGGGCATATTTCTAAAAGTAAGTGTGGAGGTATTGGGAAATAGCATTTTTCCTTGATAGGAAAAATTATTTTAACTTTTCCTTTAAAGATATTGAAAAAACACAATATTATAGTTGAGTAAAGCTATTATATATCTTGCTTACTATGCTGTGGATTCCCATAGCATTTGAAATATGCATTTCATTTTAAAAAAGTGTAGCTGACTTAAAATGATTTTTTTATAACATAAAAGTAAGCAGAAGTAAATTAGTAGGCTCCATTGGGTTTAATAACTTGTACTTGATTAACTCAAATTAAAATAAAGTTTTTTTTCTTAGATTTTTGCCAGTATTTAATTTTTTATTATTTAAAATACTTTTTAAATAAGGTAGTCCTTGTTCAGAAGATGAAATTGAATAGAATCTATTCCATTTTACACAAATGACTTGGAGAATTGTCTAGTAAACTTATACAATTGTTGAAATTTTCAACTGTAAATGGTGATATCATTATAAATATTACTTTGATCTGATTATGCTACTTTTTAAAAAATAGATATTTGTTAAATCTTATTTGTCAATTTTCTGGATTAATAATTAAGGAATAACTTAATTTAAAAGTCCCTCACCCCTTTAGAGGTAAAATTTCTTGCAAAGTTATTTGTATATAATCACATAGCAAAATATTATATATATATATATATATATATAAAAAATTTCAAGTGGTAATATCATATACACATTGATTTGTCTCATGCTCAAGGATTTAAAAACTTCTGAATTATAAAAGCTACCTTAAAAATTAAAACCAGACTCAAAGTCAAGCACACCAGCTCTAGAATACAATAGATATTTTTATTCTGCCATTGTTATACCATTCAGGTGGTGATATTTTCCTACGCTTATTTAAAATATCAGGGGAATAAAACCCTCTAACATGCTTATGCTGTAACTTTCCTTTGTTACTGCAGAATAGTTCTCTCCAGGAACTTTATTTTAGCTTGCATAAAAATACTTTTAGTTACTGTTTTGTAAAAAGAGTGAAAATCCGCAAAGCATTTCTCCCAAATCACAGAATCCTGGGCCTGCAGCTTGTTTTTTTTCAATGGCAGGTTTATGGTGGGCTGTATCAGAATTCAGCTTGGAGAGGGCTGGGGGACGCTATGCATGAGATGGCAAAAGGAGGTCTGAATGAGTAAAAGTAAACATCCAGAATAAAGGCACAGTTGAAAGGGGCTTTGTGAGCAAGGGTGTTGCCGGAGTGGAGAATGAGCGAGGGTGGGGCTGTCCCACTCTTTGTTTCCCGGCACAGCGGTGTGTCTGGGGACCTGCATTGTGCCATGAATGAACTGACCATCTCTCAAACAGGCTAATAGTCACCCCTGTAAGCACATTTAAATCATCAAGCCTAAATATTTGGAGTTATTTGGGGTTCTTTTTTCATTAATTAGTGGCTGCCTACCTACCCCGTCTCAATTTTTTGTATGCTCTTTCTCCTTATTACTCTTTACAAGACACATTCTGAAATCCATGGCCAAAAGCTTTGCATGGGAAAAGATGCTGTTTAAGTCTGGAGACAAATAGTTTATCTGTAAGATTTATAGGCTACATAGAGCACGTACACATCAACTGAGATGGAAACTCAAACACAATTTATCCCTATCTTCAAGTTTTAATTTCTAAGCAGACTGTATCGTTCAGTGCAATTTAACTTTATTTGCTCTTCTGTGGGAAAGGATACCCACATTTGAAGAGGTATCTTTCAGGATCTACACACCACAGAAGAAAGTTGACTAAATACAGATTGGAAAAAGCAAAAAAAAGGAAACAGATTTTTTATCCTGTCACTAAATATCAAGGTATTTATGTTTTATAATCCTGAAGATTCTCTAGGTAGGTGTCTTGATGGGAAATAAAACTTGAAAGTCCACGAGGGACTCAATCACAATTTCCAAGTGTCATTTAAATTCCATTATTAACTTTTTCAGTATTGTTACTGGTGATTAGCCTCTTAGGGAAATACCATTAATAAAATGACTTAATTACTGAAAATTCAAGCAGAGAACTTGTACTTTTTCATTATTTACATTACTATATATACACATATGTATAGAAATAGCTGGTACCTTATTTGATAAGGCCTATATAAAGGGTTATTTTTCTTCTAAGGTAGCAAGTGATAAAACTATAAGGAATTTTTATTATTGATCTTTAAGGCAAACACTTATTCCTGACTCAGAACACAGTCAACCATTATATATTTAGCAAAACTTTAAAGGTGCAGATATATTTACTATTTTGATAATTTAATTGTTTTTATCTTTGGAAACATTTGTGTTCAATTTTGAAACATAAATGCCAAGACAAAAATAATCTTATATTTGAGAAGATGTGATAACATAAGTAAATATTTTAATTGTAAATACTTACTTATAACTTTACCAGTACTAGCATTCTGGTTACACATGTATGTTCAAACTGTGAAAATTAATTAGGCTGATGTTTATTATTTGTTCCCTTTTGGTATGTATATTTTATTTCAGTGAGTATTCTATTTTAAATTTTAAATAATTACCAGAATCATGACTCCAGAAGTTACCTTACAAATAATTTAATGTAGATTTCCCACCAGCTTATTTTCTTATTTCAATGGAGAATTTTAAACCCAGATGTAGTCTTGACAAGGTCAAAACCTCTGACTACCCTTTTATGGAATTTTTAAAAAGATTATAAATAATAAACATGAAAGAACTCTGTTAACAAAAATGCAAATTGTAAAAAAAAATGCAAATTGTAATTATAAAGAGTTTTGTCTTGTAAGGGTTATTTAGTTGCATGAGACAAGTTTGCTCACCTCTAATCATTCAGAATATAAAAGTAAAGAAGTTAGATATATTCATAAATAAGTGTGTTAATTCTTCTGATTGAAATACAAAGAACTATGAAGTGTCTTTGATAAATGCTTACTGCTGCTAAGTCACATAAGTCGTGTCCAACTCTGTGTGACCCCATAGATGGCAGCCCACCATGCTCCCGTCCCTGGGATTCTCCAGACAAGAATACTGGAGTGGGCTGCCATTTCCTTCTCCAGTAAATGCTTACTATGTATCAGTTATTACTTTAATAAAAGTTTTCCCTCAATAATCATTTGTCTTTCACAACAGCCTTATGAAATAGTTACAATTATTCCCACTTCACAGGTGGAGAAACTAAAGCTTTAAAAATGTCAAAAGCCTAAAGTTATTGTTTTTTTTTAATTTTTTTCTTTTATACTGAAGCATAGTTGATCTACAATGTTGTGTTAGTTCAGGTATACAACATAGTGGTTCCGTTATACATACACATATATCCCTTCTATTTCAGATTCTTTTTCCATATATGTTATTACAGAGTACTAAGTAGAGTTCCCTGTATTATACAGTAGATCCTTGTTGATTCTCTATCTTACATATAGAAGTGTGTATATGTTTATCCCAAACTCCTAATTTATCCCTCCATTCCACCTTTCTCCTTTGGTAACCATATGGTTATTTTTTAAGTTTGTGAGTCTGTTTCTATTTTGTAAGTAAGTTTATTTGTATCTTTTTTTTTTTTTTTAGATTCCAATTATATGTGATATCATACATTTGTCTTTTTCTATCTGACTTCATTCTCTTAGTATGATAATCTCTAGGTCCATCCATGTTGCTGTAAATGGCATTGTTTCATTCTTTTTATGGCTGAGTAATACTTCACTGTATATATATACCATGTCTTTTTTATCCATTCCTCTGTCAATGGACATTTAGATTGCATCCATGTCCTGGCTATTGTAAATAGTGCTGTAGTGAACATTGGGGTACCTGTATCATTTCAAATTACAGTTTTCTCTGGACATATTCATTAGTATGTGTTGAAGAATGGATTAGCATGAAGGCAGTCTGACTCTGGAATCTATGCTCTTATTCACTACTTGAGACTAAAATACCCTGTAGGTCTTCCCAAGAGTACGCAAGCAAAGGTGGAGCTCTTAACTCCTCCAGATGAAGTACATGACACCACTGAATATGAATTAAACAATGACAGAGCTTGCAATGTTTGTTTCCAACTTGTTAATTTACAACTTAAAATGGATTTTCATATAGAAATGCTGTTATAAATATACTTCCCAGATTATAAATATCAGTTTAATTTATGATTATAATTTACTGTGATAAGCTTGTTGGTCAAATTGCCATGCCTTATGTTTTGTGAAGTACCCATTATTTAATATCCATTTATTGAGTATGTACTGTATGCCACATCAGAATTTTGTACCATGATTATTAGTCACACATATTCTAACAGAAGAAATGTAGAATTTTTAAATAGACTGTTATAAGTCCTATAATAAATATGCTTTCATAGTCTACAAATATAATAGAGATTAGCTTTGTTCTGACTGGTAGATTTGGGAAAGATTTCAAATGACAAATGTTCAGTTCAGTTCAGCTCAGCTCATGTCCAACTCTTTGCAACCCCATGGACTGCAGCATGGCAGGCCTCCCTGTCCATCACCAACTCTACTGATATCTAATTTGGAACCTACAAGGTGAATAGGATTTGGTGGAGACCTAAAAGATGAATAGAATTTGATGGATAGAGAGGAAGAGATGTTGCTCCTGGAATGTTCTGAGAACATTGTATGTTCTATGGAATAAAAATTATTATGTCTTATGTACTATGTATTATTTAAGATAAATAAAAAATAAAATTATGTATTTTTTAATGAAAATTATAACTGTTAAAATTTTTAAAATTATGTTTATGACCCTTAAAGATAGGGCTTGTAATTTCTGATTCTTGTTTATCCAGAACTCAATTAGCATAATATTGGAGAATGTTATTATTGTTGAGATTTTATACATGGTTACAAATTCTTTAACACTTTTCAATGGAGATGTGGGGTCAGTTTCCTATTCCTTTCTATCTGGGTGGCCATGTGATTACTATGAACATCAGGGTGTGCAGGAAATGATGCTGTAGGACTTCTGAAGCTAGTTCATAAAAGGCCATGGTGCTTTTTTTGTTTGCTAGAACAAAACAAGATAGCTCTTGGAGCCATGAGCTACTATGTAAAATGTTTACTAGAAACCATATATTTTGAGAATTAGTAAAGTGAAAGACAGCTCTATTAAAATGGATTTAAAAAAAAAGCTTGGCTAATGAAAGCCTTCATGTTAAAGAGGGCTCAGTCATGTTTTTCTACTGCACCCTGCCTTCCTGTATCCATCTGCACCAAGGTGCTGGAAATTTGAGTGGAATCATCTCAGGCTCTAATGGCCAGCCCGTTCTCCATTCATGCCACATTAGGAAAAATAGCAACCATCCAACAGGATTCATCTGAATTCCTGATCCCCAAAATTATAAGGTAAAATAAAGCAGTTATTATTTTAAGCCATTAAAGTATGAGATTATTTGTTACCCAATGCCACATAGATATAACAAACTAGAAGGAACATTTAAAAATTATCTTACATACACTAAAATAACTTGATTTTATAGATATCTCTAATTACATTTTGGGCTTCTCTGATACCTCAGTTGGTAAAGAATCCACCTGCAATGCAGGAGACCTCAGTTAGATTCCTGGGTTGAGAAGATCCACTGGAGACGGGATAGGCTACCCACTCCAGTATTCTTGGGCTTTCCTTGTGGCTCAGCTGGTAAAGAATCCGCCTGCAATGTGGGAGACCTGGGTTCAATACCTGGGTTGGGAAGATCCTGGAGAAGGGAATGGTTACCCACTCCAGTATTCTGGCCTGGAGAATTCCATCGGCTGTATAGTCCATAGGGTTGCAAAGAGTCAGACGTGACCGAGTGACTTTCACTTTCACTTTCAATTACATTCTAGTAATTTCCTATACTAGAATTCTTGAATGAATGTATATAAAATGAAATTAAGGATAGAACTTTAACATTAAATAAACATGCAAAATAATTTATAATAAATTGTGATAAATACCATGAAGTAACTTTAGAAAGTATTATTTAAAAAAAAAAAAACCCAAATGTTAGGAGAATCTACTTCACATTAGTTGCTCAGAAAAAAATTTATCTTCAGAAGTGAGAGGAATGATGGGAAAGAACATGCAGGAGAAAATTAAAAGAATAAACTTTCCAGGAAGAAAGAACAACTATGTTGCAAGTCAATGAAATAGGGAAAAGTTTGAATATTCTAAAATTAAAAGAAAAAAAACCACTGTTGTTGAAACATAAAAGTGAATAGGAAAATAACTCAAAATAACTTTGGTGATGTGTTCAAGATTCAATATAATAGAGGAAAATTTCTTTTAAAGAGTTTGGATTGAACCCCAAATTCAAGGGTAGTTCTGTAAATTCTTTTGCGGTATTAGTTATTATTATTTCTGTTCATGTTGTACAATATTTATCAGATATACTTCTACGAGAACATTATATTTATAATATTGATATAGCATTGAATTTTTAATATTTTTTCTTTTTAGAAAATGCTTTTGGACTTTTCTCAAAATAAAAGCATGTTCTTGGCAGAAAGAATAATGCTCTTTCTCCCTATTTGTCCCCAAATGGTAACTCCTGCATTTGTAGCAGCCTCTACAAGCTGCAGTGGCATAGGTTGTTAAGTGGAGGAAGAAAAAAGACTCAGGGAGAATACAGAGTGGAGATTCCATATGTTCCCAACATTGCAAAAAAGTATATTTCCAATGGCCACAGTGAGGGTAAGATATTACTTACGGCAGTTGTGAAATAATCCATATATTTCATTGATGACATGATATAGCACACAATAATAAAGTGTTAGTTATTATTATTATATTTGAGGTGTAAAATTATGTCAAAGAAACATTTCTTCTGAAATGATGTAAAGGATGCTTGTCAACTCAAGATTCACAACTTGAATATTCAATAGTTCACATTATAAGCAATAGCAATTTAGTTATAGAGGCTAGCTTTTCATTTATAAGCTATGTGTAAAACACCAGGCTGTCACTGAATAGAGCCATTATTTTGAGAGCAAGGTATTTTAGTACTTTTATAAATAAGTAAATTCTATTTGTTAAATTTTATTCCTTAAAAAGGGAGTTTTTCTGATTTCTCACGTATGTTACTCTATACTGAGAACATTTAGGATTACCTCACATAAACCTGGATAGTTAATAAGCTCTAATAAGATCAAACAGATACAGACTTTTATTCCTCTTTTTTCTGTCTCACCTTAAACATACCAGAGGTATAAGAATATAGCCAGTTATTCCCCAAACTAGCTTCCTTTCTCTGCCTCTTCCCTATGTGCATCCAAATGCAGAGGACTCCCAGGGGAAAAGTAAACCATGAGATGGAGGGAGCCTGGTTCCCTAAATCACCATGTGATAGCTCTCTAGCCAAACGCTGGCTTTGAGCTGTTATGTCAACAACAAAGAGACAGCTTGCCCATTAAGCCATTTGTTGAGATTTTTGGGTTGTATATTTTAGCTATTGGAGTAACTTGATTAATATAACCACACATACTCCAGACACCCCAGGAAATGCCATTCTCTCAAGAGATAAGCTTAATGTATTTATATTTTTAAAGTCACTTAAAATTTGCATCTTTCCCTCCTAAGAATTTCTCTTTAGTTGTCTGTTTTTTTTTTTTTTAAATAGTATCACTATTTTCCCAGTCTCTTAGGCTCAAAATTGTGGTGTTATCCTTGGCTCTGTCTTGTCCCTCATATGTAATTAGTTGCCATCTCCCGTAAAGTTTGAATTCTCAATGATCCTTATACCTAGCCCTTCTTCTGCTAATACAGCTGAAGAATAATATAGATCTTTAGCCTCTTTCTTTGATCATTAAGCAATTCAACTACAATTTATTTTGTTCTCAATATGTGCCTAGTATCATGCTAGGGATTATATCAGAGTCCAGTCAGGAGAAAAACAAAAACAAAAACAGCATGCAGTAATGTAAACAGGAAAAATTCAATATGAAGGGTTAACTAGCAAAACACACACACACACAGACACACACAATAAAAAAGTCTCTAAGGCTAGAGAGAAAATGTGTGCAGAAAGCAACTACTTTACCTAGGTATAAGAGAGGTTGAGCAAGAGGGAACTAATAACTTAGAAGAATAATTCTTCTAAATGCAGAGATTTAGAGCTCCTGGGAGAAATCATGATTGCCACAGAAACCCACAGCCTGGCAGTACTTAGGAAGTCTGCAGAAGTGAGAAGTGGGTCCAGTTGTTCCCTAAAAATCACCCATGTGAGAGATGAGAAGTTTGCTTAAGGGTGGAATGGGATGTACCTCATACTTAGGAATGTCCCCTTGAGTGAGTGACAAACCTGCTGGAAGAAGCAGTCAGGCCAGAGAGAGTCCCAGTAGAAGGTTTATCAGGAGGGTGTGACTGGGCTGGTCCCTAAGAAAGGTCTGGTTTTTACTTTTACTTGTTCTTCTTGTGCCTTCTCTTAACAAAGCTTTATCTCATGTCAGATGGCAAAGAAAAAACATTTACAAAGTCCAGCCACAGTATTACCAAGCGAGGCAAAGACGAATGGATTTGGAGCTAAGACGCATTACTGTGATAACTGGCAGGGAATCAGAAAAACAACCAAGTCCCCATATTTCATTAGCTCATGAAATACTTGCACTGAGATAAAAAGTAAATGTAATAAATGCTAAGGTGTGTGTGTATGTGTGTGTGCGCATGTCTGACTCTTTGCAGCCCCATTGACTGTAGCCCACCAGGCCCCTCTGTCTATGGACTTTTCCAGGCAAGAATACTGGAGCAGGCTGCCATTTCCTACTCCAGGAGATCTTCCCAGCCCAGAGGTTGAAACCATGTCTCTTGAGTCTCCTGCATTGGCAGCCAAATTCTTGATCACTGCACTACCTGGCTAAGATAGTGGTATATAAAATGTTCCTGGGAACGCAGAGAAGGTCACTTAACCAGTCATAAAGGATTGAAAGAATGATGATGAAAGAGTTGATGCTTTGGCTGAGTCTCAAAGAATGAGTAGGTATTAGCTAGCTGGGGTGTGGGTGAAGAGAGAACTTTTCCAATAAGAGTGAAAAAGCAAGAATAAAGGCTAAAAGTGAGCTAGAGCATTACTTATATGATGAATTATAAATTATGTAAATTGTAAACTATGACACAATATGGCCAATCTTTTGGTAAGTATAGGTTAGGTCACTTTGTTTTTTTCGATGTTATCCTGAGATACTTGAATTTTATCCTGAAGAGTAACTGATGAATGAGAAAGAATTGATGGGGGTAGAGATGGAGTCAAGATCATAATTAAAATACAAAAATTCCATTGGCAGAGTGAACCTGATGTAAATTCTACAAGGATTGATAACTCTATTCACTGGTGAAGCCCAAAGCTTATAATAGTATCCGGGACATAGCCACATCCCCAAAACTATTTGCTAAATAAATGAATGAATGAGAGAGTGATAGTTCATTTTAAAGATGGTAGCTAATTTGACTTGAGTGGGAAGTAACTGAATATTTAGGAACAAGGTGAATAAAAGTCTTTAGCTCGAGAGCATTTTGCGAAGAAATTTGGTTTTGGGAACAGTTAAGATACAGGCTGTTGTTCAGTCACTTAGTTGTCTGATTGTTTACAATCCCGTGGACTGCAGCACTCCAGGCTTCCTTGTCCTCTGTTGTCCAAAAAATACAGGTAGGATTTGAAATTTTGAGGCTAGATAAAATCATTTAAGGAAAGTGTAATGGGGTGCTATGAAAAGAAGAAATGACAGATTTTAGGAAACATCAGTAATTATTGTAGGAGTAGAGAAAAAGAAGCCAGAAATAAGAATGAGAAATAGCTAAAGATTTTTGGACAGGATCTTGAGAGAGAGAGTTTGAAGAAGAAAAGAGACAAAGAAGATCAAGAAAGAAACAGGAGGCAATAGTTTCAAATGCAGAGTAAGAGTCAAATAAGATAAAAAAAAATAATATTAATATCTTTTAATCTGACTTTCTTTCCCTAAACCTGTAAGATTTCTCTCTGTCGAGCCTTCCTAAAGTCTAGTTCTAAGCATTTAACTCTTTCTCTAAAAGCTTCCACTGATTCCTCATTGCCCTCAAGTAAATTTCAAGAACAATCTATGAGGCCCAACCCTCAGGACAGGTGTGATGCCTACTTTGAACCCCATGGCATTTCACTGGGACTTATCACATTCAGCGTTCTTATTAACATGTGTGTACTTTTCTTATCACATCTATAATCATTCTCAATGGGACTGTAAGTTTTCTGAGAACAGGAATCATGTCTTACTCATGTTTCTGCAGATGCAGTGTGATGCTTAATCTTTTAAAAGTAAAATGCATTAAGCATTCACTGTATTCTGAACATTGAACTAGATTGCCTTTCCTTATAATATTATTAGCGTTAAAGCTTATAAGTTAGGTATAATATTACCATTTTGTCTGCTTAGTGGACTTAAAATTCCTCTTCAGATTACTATCATGTAGAAAACTATGATTTCAAACCAGGACTGTATGATGGATAAGACAGTGAAATGCTTTCTTTCCACACTGCACTGCATTGTAGATGGAAGGACACCAACAAATATTTATTTAATTAAATTGCTTTGAGTTGAAATCGACCTTGGAAATGGTTTTCAATTGTATTAGTAGAGCTCTTTGCTTTATCTTATTGCCTATTATTTTAATTTTATGATTTGGATAATGACATTGAAAGCAGAGGCGGGGGGACAGAAAGATAACAAGTCATGGATGACAGGATTAAGATTCTGAATGATACTGACAGGTTGAAATGATGGGTTTAAGTACATGAGTTGAAATTCAACAGGAAGGATTCTGGAGGTTGCGTTGGTGTAGGGGAGGCACAGAGGTGAAAGAGCAGTTAGGATGGTTTTAAGTGGTCCAGGAGAAAAGAAATGAGGACTTGAACTCTGTTAATGGGAATAGATGTGAGTGACACGGAGCATTTAGAATCTACATACCTTGACAAGTGAATGGATGCATGAATGAGGAAGAAAAATTCAAATAGGACTTTAAATGTTTGAGCCTGAGTAACCCAGGAAGGGTGAAGACATTGGCAGAGACGGAAAGGTCAGAAGGAAGAGCTGGATTGCAGATGGAAGGAGAGGAAGCAAGTGATTTCAGCTTCGTGTATGCAAATTAATCAAGTGGTCATTAACCTTTTTCTTTTTGAAACTTGAAATGCTGTTGATTCATCTTAACTCTTTATTTTAGGCAAGGAATGGTAGCTATCCCTGAGTTTGAAAGCTACCCAGTATTGGGCAAATACTTTGAGTCGGGAATAAAGCAGCGTTGTATGTGGATCATCTTGTCATAACTTGCCTTGAAAGTCCATTAGAGCGGCAGAGTCTGAAGCTGGCAACTAGAAAAGACAAAATAACCAGATACATTTTTTCAAAACACGCCAAGAAATATGTGGAAATCACTAAGGTTCATGTTAAGTTCATTATTAAAGCTTACATTAAATAAAGCTAATTCATTTTGTAACATTTCCACCTAATAGGAACCATTAAGTAAGCCTCATATTCACCTCACTGGACTTGTGTGACTTTGTTTCTCATTTTGTTCCAACTTTGGCTTTTATTCCTGGGCTGAATCTATCTGTTCTTGACTTCCTTATTTAGAATGAGCTCTAGCATCTGAACTAAAATGCTGAGTTTGATTTATCTGCCCACCCTTAGCTGGGCTTATCCCACCCTTGTGCAAAAAGACACGTGGATATCATCTGACAGATACGTTTTCTGGAAACTCTCAGACTCTCCTTGGACTTCCTTGGATTATTGTTTGAGTTTCTTTAGGAAGGTTGGATGGGTGTTTCATGAGAGAATAACAGGAAAGATATTCCAGATAATAGAAACAGTATGTGCAAAGCACTATGCAGGAAAATTGTGCAGAAAAAAACAGACAAAGGTAACTGTCTTAGTGGTACATGTTATACTCTTTGTATGAGTCTTCACATTTGAGTTTGAAGATGAAGAATAAAGATGACAAATTCTGTGTTTCAGTTTCATCTCCCCAAACCAAGTGGTTCTCCCTTTTTGCTCAATTTTGCATATCATGCATAGTTTAACTTTCTGTTTTTCTAGTATTGTCCATAAAACTTTATCTCATTTTTAACTTTCTTCTTTCTCTTTCTCTTCTTCTCAAAACCTTTATGGTTTTGGTCATAGAGGTCTATGATATTTTTAATTTGTAAATGTTAGGTCATCCAAGCAAACTATATAGTTTCTTGAGATATTCCCTCTTTGTTTCTTCCTTGATTTTTCTTTTTGTTTTGCTTAATTGTTCTGCCCTTAAGAATCTTCTTTTGGAGGGTTGAAGAATGGCACTCTAGATACCAGATTATGCCTACACTTTTGCCAATATTTTATTTTATACATGGCTTTCCTAAAAATCTAAAATATGTGTCTGTCTAAGAATTTCCAATAAACAATTTTTACACTTTTATGAACTCCTAGATGACATATGGCTGGTGTTTGATGCCGCATTTTGTAATTTTATTACCTTAATTAAGAAAAGAGTTAAGAACAGCACCTGGATATGATGAGCACTTATTAGATCTTAGCTACTATTAGTTTTGAGTACTTATAAAAAATTACTCTCCATTGTTCCAATTAACAGTTTCCATTAAAATGATTTATAGTAAGTGATTGTAAATCTATTTACAGATGTAGATATGGAGGTAGAGACAGATGAAGTGACTTGCCAAAGATTAAACAACTAGAAATGGGTGATGTTGGATTCTATATCTGTGCTCTTAACCTATTGTGGTTTGAATGCAGGGCTAAAAGAAGCCTGGAATCTGCAGTAATTTGTGATATTGCTACATTAACCCTGAATTTTGTTACACTGACCTCTGAATTTTTTCAGGAAAAAATTTAAGTTATGTGCACTAAACCAATTCATTTGGGCTTTCTGTTGCACACTGCTAGACTTAATTCCAACTATGCTGCTGCTGCTAAGTCACTTCAGTTATGTCCAACTCTTTGTGACCCTATTGAATGTAGCCCACCAGGCTCCTCTGTCCATGGGATTTTCTAGGCAAGAATACTGGAGTGGGTTACCATGCCCTACTCTGAATCTTCCTGACCCAGGTATCAAACCCACATCTCTTGTGTCTCCTGAATTGGTAGGTGGTTTCTTTACCACTGGCACCCCCTGGAAAGCCCAGTTTCAACTACATGCTGTCTTAATTTATCCTAAGGTCACTACTACTTTCAGATCATTGTGCAATTCTTCCTTGTAAATCCAAGTCAATTTCAGAGTTACAATTCTTACTGCTCCTTATATCTTCTGTGAGAAAAATTATCAGCAACAGTAGTCAAGAATTTTACATTCACAGGAATTTTAAGTTTAATGGAGTTGGTGACCCCAGAGAGAATTAGCTAGGTGAAGGCCCCACAGCTCCCATCAGTATCTACCCCCCAAAACTGTATCATTTATTGCCTGTATTAGGAGATCATCATTCACATGCTCAGATCTTCAGTGGTACACTTGTACCAGGCCAGCACTAGAATCTCTTTTTATTTTCAGCTGGTCTCAAGCATGCTTCTATCTTCATGACCTTCTCTCTTCTGTGATCATAAATTTTAATTGAAATATATATCTTTGTATTTAAGAGCACTAGATTATGCCCAATGCCTCTTGTTGTTAAATCCATGATTTTAAGAACAAAAATTTTTGAAGAACTGGTGGACCTCTTTTGTGCTTCCCAGGTGGCGTTAGTGGTAAAGAACCTGTCTGCCAATGCAAGAGATGTAAGAGGTGCAGGTTCAATCCCTGAGTAGGGAAAATCCTCTGGAGGAGGGCATGGCAACCCACTCTAGTATTCTTGCCAGGAGAATCCCATGACAGAGGATCCTGGTGGGCTACATCCATGGGGTCGCAAAGAGTCGGACACAACTGAAGTGACTTAGCAGCAGCAGCACACACAGACCTCTTTAATTTGACATAGACATTTATTTCACCAATTCTTCTGCGGCTGTCTAGTAGAATACAGTAGGAATCAAGTTTTGCTTTTCAATATTAGCTCTTAGGACTGATCAAATTGTTAATTGTTTAGTATGACATATCATAAATAAAAGCTAGGATGAAATAATGAAGAAATTAGTAAAGTTTAACAAATTTAGAAATACAGTAGACTAATAAAATATTCTCTATTTGTTTTATCTGACGCTGCTATTAGACAATATTTAGCTGTAGTATAGAAAATTCATCTGTAGCTATTAACATTTTATATAATTTCATTGACCTGGCTAGATATGGAAATTAACATTAACAAATTTTAATAATTTGGTTTTTAACTTAATTTTTGTTTTATTTACTCTCCTCGAAACTGGGCACTAGGAAACAAGAAATAGAAATTTACTGGAAACTAGAACTAAGAAATCCATAATTAGTGCTTGAGCATGAGGAGGAAAATGAAGAATTACATGGTGTAAAGTTTAGGCTAGAATAACCAGATGGAATGTCTTTGAAAACTGCTCCATCTCTTGGTATTTCATTGTAAGCAGACAACCACAAGGATGATTTGATTTAAACTAGAATCTTCTCAGGTATACTCTGAGGTGTAACACTAACACACTAAAATATATATCACAAAACATCCTTTGCCTTTGAAACATAATGGCTGTCGTAATGACCATCTGCTGACTGTAGGTTTCAAGCGTCCAGTGACCTCTGACGTTTATGACAAATTATGTACCAAAGTGCTAGGGACACCTTGTTAAAATGAAGCCAGAGGCCCTCAAGTTCTCAACCCCTCTTGTCTTTAAAAGCATGAGTTAAATGCTAGCAAGAGGCAGCTTGGACAGACAACAGGCGTGGCAAGAGCTAAAATAATGAAATCCTAATCTTCTACCCTTTGACTTGTGCAGCTAGCTTCACAGAAACGTGCTTTCAGCCATTCAACTACCTTAACCTTAGGAAGTGCCAAACGAGTTAAAATTGACTGAGAATTTGCACATCACCACACAAGATTTGTTTGATTCTTATTTGAAAATTGCATGGAGGACTCTCACTGACTATAGTTTTTTAACCAACCAAATATATTTCTCAGTCACCTGTGGTGCACAGTAAAATTGATGTCATATAAAAAGGATTGGGAAGAACAATTTTCAAAGTCACTAAGTTCGTTTATCTGCAAACACAGTAGCACTAGTTGACTTAAGCAGAGTATGCTATGTTGTAAAGGTCTTTAAAATATATATGAAAATCAACTTCACTTTTTGATCCCAATTCCGGAGATACATGCTAATTTTACTTGTATGGGATAAAAAGAGGTTAGTAATTATTTATTATTAAAATCTCTATCTCCAAGCTTTAGTAAACTAATTATTTTACTACTATTGTCATAAAGTCATGAAAGTAATATACAAAAATAAGAAGAAATGCAGTATATTTATAGAAAAGCAATATATGTGGTCTTGTGACACAAGGTAATGGTGTGAGGACAAGACTTACTTTAATTTAACCTAGTAATTGTTAAGCTTTTTGAGGTAATCTATACAAAATGAATGTATATTAACAACACACAATGGGATGTCATAGGAATGTTGACTTACTGTGAAATGTTGAGACATTTCTCAAGCAAACCTTTAGGAAAATGGGACTCAGTGTTAAATTTATCAGCTGTGTTCTTTTGACTGATTAATATAAAACAGACTGTGTGCTCTTTGGCATTAAAAAAATAGAAACTGATAAAACTACAGAAAATGAAAGCATATACTAACGATGTAAAAATCTATACTGTACCCTAAAGCAATTATCGAAAAAGCAATTTACCTATTTTTTTTTTTTTAAAGTGATTAGGTTTTCACAACTTTATTTTATTGGAGATGTTACAGTTTTGAGACTTACTGTAGATAAAGTACTGATTTGTCTAAAGGAGAATTTGTGACCTCTAGAAAACTAACTTATGATGAAATGTAATTTTTTGTGTGTGGCATTCGAAGGTTTTCATTTAACATGTTTGAAATTCCAAATTGAATTATTTGATAAAGAAAATGAATTCTAGAAATACACAGTCATCATGGTTCTTGTGCATTTTAGACACCATGTCAGGCGATTGTTTCTCTTATTTTTGGTCTTGACTACTTTCAAAGGACTTGGGCCACAGATATAGATAATGCACTGTTCTCTCCTGTTAGATAATTATAAATCATGGTTTCCTGTATAAAATATGCACGTAATATCACTTCATGGCAAATATATGGAGAAACAATGGCAACAGTGAGAATTAAAAGACACTTGCTCCTTGGGAGAAAAGCTATGACCAACCTAGGCATCATATTAAAAAACAGAGACATTCCTTTGCCAACAAAGGTCCATTTAGCCAAAGCTATGGTTTCTCCAGTAGTCATGTATGGATGTGAGAGTTGGACTATAAAGAAAGCTGAGCACCAAAGAATTGATGCTTTTGAACTGTGGTGTTGGAGAAGACTCTTGAGGGTCCCTTGGACAGCAAGGAGATCCAACCAGTCCATCCTAAAGGAAATCAACCCTGAATATTCATTGGAAGGACTGATACTGAAGCTGAAACTCCAATACTTCGACCACCTGATGGGAAGAACTGACTCTTTGGAAAAGACCCTGATGCTGGGAAAGATTGAAAGCAGGAGGAGAAGGGGACAACAGAGGATGAGATGGTTGGATAGCATCACTGACTCAATGGACATGAGTTTGAGAAAGCTCCAGAAGATGGTGATGGACAGGGAGACCTGGCGTGCTGCAGTCCTTGGGTTCGCAAAAAGTCAGACATGACTGAGCAACTGAGCTGAAATGTATTAATATGTCTACATATATATATGTATACATATATATATATATTTGCACATACATTTATTTATAACTTTACCATCTTTTATTTGAATATTTTAGTTGGCATTTCAGAGACAAAATTTAGTCTTAAGCAAAGTTTGAATGTATTTCTAGTTCCTTTGTGCCTTTGCATTTCAGGAGATTCTTTAACCCTCATCCAGTGCCTTTGCTTGTCTTTTTTGCCCCCCAAAGGACCACAGTTTCTCTTTTCCCACATTCCTCCTCAAAAGTGGCAGCCATGTTGCATACCCTAGAATATGGCAGAAATTAGATTTCTCTTCTGATAATTAACAAAATGGTACCAATGAACACAGTATCGCTCAAAGATTTTTTTCTTTGAAAGGTTAGATCTGGAACCTTAGAGATCAAATTACCCAATGATTTTTTTTTTATAAATAGATTTTAAATTAATTTTTAAAATAGTTAATGGAATTACTTTTATGTTTCCATTCAGTCCCATCACTTCATGGCAGATAGATGGGGAAATAGTGACAGACTTTACTTTCTTGGGCTCCAAAATCACTGTAGATGGTGAATGTAGCCATGCTATTAAAAGATGCTTGCTCCTTGGAAGAAAAACTGTGACCAACCTAGACAGTATATCAAAAAGCAGAGACATTACCTTGCCAATAAAGGCCCATCTGGTCAAAGCTGTGGTTTTTCCAGTAATCATGTATGGATGTGAGAGTTGGACTATAAGGAAAGCTGAGCAGCGAACAGATGCTTCTGAATATTGTGATGTTGAAAAAGACTCTTGAAAGTCCCTTGGACGGCAAGATCAAACCAGTCAATCCTAATGGAAATCAGTCCTGAATATTCATTGTAAGGACTGATGCTGAAGCTGAAACTCCAATACTTTGGACACCTGATGCTAAGAACTGACTCATTGGAAAAGACCCTGATGCTGGGAAAGATTTAAGGCAGGAGGAGAAGGGGATGACAGAGGACGAGATGGTTGGATGGCATCATTGACTCAATGGACATGAGCCTGAGCATGCTCTGGGAGTTGGTGACGGACAGTGAAGCCTGGTGTACTGCAGTCCATGGGGATCACAAAGAGTCAGACATGACTGAACAACTGAACTGAACTGACTGAAGATATTTATGTGAAGATATCACTTCATTGAAGTGGAAGTGAGAGGCCAAGAGCCCTAATTGGTCATCTTGACTTCCTCCTCCCAAACTTCTCTGGAGTTTACTGTGGTTTGTAAAGAACTCCATGAGTAAAGTTTGAAAAGTCTTACATAATCCGACTACACAGATGCAAAACTAAGTCCAAGAAAAGTGAAGTGGCTCTATCTTTATGTCTGAAATGTCCTTCCTTAGTCAATGTCTATTTAAAAACCCTTTTCATGGGACTACTGCTCTGTCATGACCTAACTGACACCTCCCAGAAAAGACCATCATATGCTAATTTTTTCTTTTACCAAGCTCTTTGTCTTTAAGTAATACTCTACTGCAATCCTTTGTGTATTCCATGGGAGCAGAGACAACTAATCATTTTTATCTCTAGTACCTACCAGTCAGTGTCTGATCATAGTAATTACTGGTTTAATGTTAACAGAAATCAATGTTTTCTTTAGAGTTGACAGGAGTTATTATATGGTTTTATACTAGCAGAAAAAAAAAAGCTAATCTAACATGACCAGTTCTCCAATTGCTATAGCAAGACTTTATCTACTATGTGATTTTGAGACTCTTTTCTAATAAGAATGTGTATTAAGACTTCTATCTCATTATTAACTCAAAACAAATGAAAATCATAAGAATTTTAGATATAAAATGAAATACAATTGTTATGCTAAGGCAGTTTCTTTGTATCTTGCTTTGTAGCTAAATTTGTCTAACATTTGTGATTGCCACAATTACCTTTTGCTACTGCATTTATACTTTCTGCATATGTTCATACATGGTTTCCTACATACATATTTCCTGATCTTCATCTTGGCTGGTGGGTAAGGATGTTTGCCTTTTCCTCACTTGCTGCAACAGGCTGCTTCTCATTTCACAGCGAGTAGGTCTCTTCCACCCATACTCAGGACTTTATATATACTATACACTCAGGACTTTCACTCTGAAAGTCCATTAACTCAGTATCACAGAGAAGAAATTGTGATGTTCTAGAATGGTCTGAAATGGAATGGTTTACTATAAAGCATAAATATTCATTGTTCATGGGTTCTAATAGAGGGTAGAGTGTTTTCTTTTTTTTTTTAATTCTATATCTGATATGTATTCTTTTTTTTCCATTTATTTTTATTAGTTGGAGGCTATTTACTTTACAATATTGTAGTGGTTTTTGCCATACATTGACATGAATCAGCTATGGATTTACATGTATTCCCCATACTGATTCCCCCTCCCGCCTCCCTCCTCACCCCATCCCTCTGGGTCTTCCCAGTGCACCAGCCCCGAGCACTTGTCTCATGCATCTAACCTGGGCTGGTGATCTGTTTCACCCTTGATAATATACATGTTTCGATGCTGTTCTCTCAAAACATCCCACCCTCGCCTTCTCCCACAGAGTCCAAAAGTCTGTTCTGTACATCTGTGTCTCTTTTTCTGTTTTGCATATAGGGTTATCATTACCAATCTTTCTAAATTCCATATATTTGTGTTAGTATACTGTATTGGTTTTTATCTTTCTGGCTTACTTCACTCTGTATAAGGGGCTCCAGCTTCATCCATCTCATTAGGACTGGTTCAAATGAATTCTTTTTAATGGCTGAGCAATATTCCATGGTGTATATGTACCACAGCTTCCTTATCCATTTTTCTGCTGATGGACATCTAGGTTGCTTCCATGTCCTGGCTATTATAAGCAGTGCTGCGATGAACATTGGGGTGCACGTGTCTCTTTCAGATCTTGTTTCCTCGGTGTGTATGCCCAGGAGTGGGATTGCTGGGTCACATGGCAGTTCTATTTCCAGTTTTTTAAGGAATCTCCACACTGTTCTCCATAGCGGCTGTACTAGTTTGCATTCCCACCAACAGTGTAAGAGGGTTCCCTTTTCTCCACACCCTCTCCTGCATTTATTGCTTGTAGACTTTTGGATAGCAGCCATTCTGACTGGAGTGTAATGGTACCTCATTGTGGTTTTGATTTGCATTTCTCTGATAATGAGTGATGTTGAGCACCTTTTCATGTGTTTGTTAGCCATCTGTATGTCTTCTTTGGAGAAATGTCTGTTTAGTTCTTTGGCCCATTTTTTGATTGGGTCATTTATTTTTCTGGAATTGAGCTTCAGGAGGTGCTTGTATATTTTTGAGATTAATCCTTTGTCTGTTGCTTCGTTTGCTATTATTTTCTCCCATTCTGAAGGCTGTCTTTTCACCTTGCTTATAGTTTCCTTTGTTGTGCAAAAGCTTTTAAGTTTCATTAGGTCCCATTTGTTTAGTTTTGCTTTTATTTCCAATATTCTGGGAGGTGGGTCATAGAGGATCCTATTGTGATTTATGTCAGAGAGTGTTTTGCCTATGTTCTCCTCTAGGAGTTTTATTGTTTCTGGTCTTACATTTAGATCTTTAATCCATTTTGAGTTTATTTTTGTGTATGGTGTTAGAAAGTGTTCTAGTTTCAAATTCTTTTATAAGTGGTTGACCAGTTTTCCCAGCACCACTTGTTAAAGAGGTTGTCTTTTTTCCATTGTATATCCTTGCCTCCTTTGTCGAAGATAAGGTGTCCATAGGTACGTGGATTTATCTCTGGGCTTTCTATTTTGTTCCATTGATCTATATTTCTGTCTATTTTACAATTTGTATGGAAATACAAAAAACCTCGAATAGCCAAAGCAATCTTGAGAAAGAAGAATGGAACTGGAGGAATCAACCTGCCTGACTTCAGGCTCTACAAAGCCACAGTCATCAAGACAGTATGGTACTGGCACAAAGACAGAGTGTCTGTTTTCTAGATGTTCAAGAATAAATTTACTTGTCAAGCCATATATCAAACACCTATTCCCAGTTAAATATACCAGTATACTCACATTTACATCCTGAACCTCTGCGGTCCCTGGTTAAAACAGATAAAATCTGTTATCCTCATGTAACATTCTGCACTTGTTCCTAATCAAATGCCTCCTCACCTACTCAAAGACATTGATCCAGCAATTCTCCCTGTTTCCTGCATCTCCCTTTTCTTTCCGTGTACAAACACAATATAACATTCTCCACCTTTACAACAAATCCCTCTCTTGAGCTCTCTCACTGATTATCACTGTCTACTTACCACCCTGGCACTTTTCTCCTCTGCCTTGCAGCAAAACTCCCAGAAATAGATTCCATACGCATCTCGATTTCCTCCCTTTCTTTCCTACTATTTTCTCTTGAATCAATGCCAGTCAGTCTTTTTGTTATTCTGAAATTCAAAATTATCTTGCCAAAGGATAGGAGATGGGGGCGTTTGTAATCCTGAGTCCTGTTTTCTCATTATTGAGAATTGCCTGTGGGGTCCTTGATTCCATACACCACCACAAGGGCTGAGTGAGTTTTTTCATTTTGGGGAAAAAAAAATTTCTTGAGGCAGTGAAGCAAAATTTGGGAGTTCGTTAGCATGGACTGAAATTGTCTACTCCAGTTTCAGCAGAGCCTAGGGATTGGTCAAGGGGACATGGTCCACAGGACACACAAAATGTCTGCTTTGACTTTCCCTGTTTGTTCCATGTATTCTCTTTTTAGGAATCCTCCTCATTTTCCTAACCTTTAGATTGTCACGCCCTAAGAGTTAATCCTCAGCACTTTCTCTTTTTTAAGCTATATTTACTACTTAGCTCACATGGTCCAATTATTTTGAAATCATGTGTATAATGTTTAAATTTTTATTTACCTTTTTCCTAAATTCTAGACCAATACATTAGGTATCTTCACAATATCTCTGCTTGAATGTTAGTTCAAAACCAAACTCTTGACCTAAATTTACCATGAAACTGAGTAATTTTCCTCTGAGGAATCTACCCACAAGAAAAAAGGCAAAGTTTTTATAAGCCTTGTGTGTGAATATTTAAAACTGCATAATTTTTATTTAAAAAATCCAACTGGTAACATATATATTTAATGAAATGCTATTCAGCAATTAAAAGTGATGAAGTGTTGATACATGCTATAAAATGGATGAATCTCAAACCATAGCACTAAATAAAATGAAACAGATTCAAAAACTTGAATATTGTGTGATTCTGTTTATATGAAATATCCAGAATAGGCAAATATACTGAAGTAGAAAGTAGTTTTTACCACATTCAGACTAATCATAGGGTCTTTAAGTTTGCTTTTCCTGGACCTAGAAAGCTTTTCTACCAAATATATTGTTCATTTCATTTCATTTAGCTTTTGCCCAAATGACAGATGTTCATAGGGGTCTTTTCTGATCAACCAAACTACAACAGCTCTTGCAATCCACCATTCTCAGTTCTCATTTGGCTTTGCTTAATTTCTTAGCTCTTATCACAAATGAGCATAAAACTATGTTTGTTTTGTCTATATCTATCAACAGAGTAGAGACAGGGAATTCATGTCTTGACATGTCTGTATGCAAAAGGACTAGAATAGCACTTGGCAGATACTAAGTAATCAAGAAATTCAGTCATCCATCCATCTGCCAATCAATTTGTTCATTTTTCCATTCAACATTTTTCCCTTTAAAGGTTCTAGATCTAAATCACATGTAGTGACACTGGAAATGTAGCAAATAGTGTATTTTTAGAAGGCAAGTGGAAAAAGAGAAGCCAGGGTATGGTGAAGTTAACAGAGAGAAATTGACAGACAGAAATAGATATGTGTCTGTAGACTAATAATAGCAGGATAAGTTGGATGGAAGTATAGTCGCTGCCTGTGTGTCCCTGAGTGACAAGCCCACCCACCGAACTGGGGTTCAGGAGAAAGGTTAAGTCGAGAGACAGGACTTGGGACTCATCTGCCTGGGGGTGATAGTTAAAACTGATGTATCCTTAGTTCCTGTCAGCAGCTGCTCCTACACACTCGGGAACTCTCCATTAACATTTAAACTGACTGTCAAGTCCATAATTTTGTCCTTTCTCGTCCATCAGTTGCCTTCTTCCTTTTAAAATGTTGAAGTCCTCCCTGTCCACTGGTACATTTTCCACTGCCAACCACTAGTTCTCCGGTATTTCCTATTTTCAAAATAATTTCACTTTATTATCCAGCTTGACTCCATCTTACTTTTCCCCTTCTTTCCTCTCCTTCCTTAGTGTATTGTTTCATTTAAGCCATCTTCAGTGGGAGAACTCTTGACTGCCTTCTGTGGTCAAACTCATCTTTCTTCACTTCTGATTAGTTGCCTCTAAGTCTCAATGTCTAATATCCTGCTCAGTGGGGAGCATGATTTCTCTGCAATAGAATTTTGCTAGAATTGAACTTCTGTTTCTTTAAAACTATTTAGAGTTTGTACTTGCTTGAAAAAGCTTGAACCTGAGAGAATGTAAGCAGGCTGAAAAAAATTATTTATAGAACTTTAAAAAAAAATAAGAAAGTGCAGGTAATTGTGGACATGGACACAAATTCATCTTTTAATAAATGAATATGTTTTGAATCTTAACTCTCTAAAGGAAACAAGGTTCAATGTAACTGCATATCTATTGAATTTATAATCTTATTGAAATAAGAAAAGAAAACTTTGCAGTTGGAAGAGGGGTCATGAAAAGGTAAGGAGTAGGTTATAACTTAATAAAAATTTAAAGATAAGACATGGAGAATTAAGAGAAAAGGAAAAATGGCCATTCAGGAAAGGAAAGAGTGAACAGAGAAATGTAGCAGATATAAAAGTTCTGTAATTCTCATTGTAGAAGTGTGCTCCTCCCAAAGCATGGCAGTTTTAAATTATAATAAAAGGAAAAAATACATAGAAACCCTATGTTCCAATTTTTAAAAACACATTAGCAGTATAGAATATTAATTTCATTCATGTGAGAAAAAAAAGCATTTCAAATAATTGTCACAATGTGAAATATCAGTTATATAACTGCCTAGACTTTTGGTAAATGCTTTTGATATGTACCCAAGAATATCTAAACAACTCATGTAAAGTTAGGAAGAAAATCACTAGGAATAGCAACTCATGCTTTATGATAGGGTTAGTATAGAACCTCTCCATCTTTGGCTGCAAATAATCAACATGATTTGGATGTTGACTAGATCACATAGTGAATATTAAAACAAGTTCTTAGTGAATCCCTAAGTTGATGCTCTTTCTAATGTAGTATATTGCCTCCCTCTATATTTGAATCAAAATGAGAATATACTTACATGTTTCATTGTCTTTATATCTCAAAATACAGCCTGTAATTATACCTCAAATCCACTATAGGTGGCTGGTGTGATTGGGCTCAAATTTGTGAATTTGTGCCTCTGTAGTTGAAAGGCAAATATTGGGGAAATGATCAAATAGGGTTATCTTTGGACATCAGATTTCCTAGCCCAAAGTAATCTAGAAGATCAATATCTATCAGGGACAGAAAGAAAGAAGAAAGGTAGAAGAAAAGGTCTGGAGTATCGGTTCTCCCTGGAAAGCAAAGCTCAAAAAGGACTCCCTCCTGCCAGGGCTCTTTGTGTGGTTGGGGATGGGGAGGAGAGGGCATTGAGCTCCTTAGCCAAAGAAACAGAGACCAAAATGGGAAAGGAAGTGTGAATCCATCAAAAGAAAATTTCTTGATTTGATTACAGTGCCTTGAATTTGGTGCTTTATACTAGGGCATTAGACCAAAATTTAACCCTGTATAATAGCATGCTTCATTGGTTCAAACATGTGTATGTTTTCACATTTTAAACTCTGTGAAATCAGAATGTGTATTGCATTTTATGTAATAAGAGAGCATTGCATCTTAGTTAATTGGCAGCATTTTATTTCTCAGTAGTGGTGTATCTTACAATTGATGGTATATTAGATTTAATGAAGGATCGTAAGTGAGGTTCATGCGAAATGTGTATGAGTCTATTCTTAGGTCTTCCACTGATGCTCAGCATCACTTCCACTGCAGATCATATTCTGATCTAAATTTTATTAGTCTTTATTACAAGACTAATATCTTATAAATGTATCATTCAAGCTCCTTATCTGTTCCATTCCTCTATGAAGATGATGTGATGTTAATTGAGAAAAAGAGTTTAAATATTCCATTTATATGAGCAGTATATATAAAAGCTATGAAATCTTCATGGCATTTAAAATAGAATTTTTAAAATCTCACAGGATTCAGAATACTTTTACTTTTTAATGAATTTTCAAATTTTGCAAGATGTTTGATTTTTGGAACCTTCTGTAGTCTAAAGAAATATTTTAACTAAGTAGTTGCTCTGAGATATGAGGACTGAGTTCAATCTAAAAGGAAGTCTTCTGTCTAATAAATTAAGTGCTGGTTAAACCCTGAAAGCAAAAGCTCTGAGCTGTATGTTTCTAGCTGGATTCTCAGTTTTTGTTTTGTTTTTTAATAAGGCATAGTTTCCCATGCAGTAACATATGGTTTCAATATTTGAGCATTCTCAGCCATTTTCCCCATATGTTTGTTGTAATCGACTAACCACACATGGCCAAATTCTGCCCTTAGATGAGCACAGAGAACACTCTCTGGGGTCGAGGAAAATAAGCACATTTCATACAGGTCCTCAAACGAGGCTCCTATCAGTCTTTGCACAATAATGAATAGTGCAAATGAATGATTATTAATGCATTTTAGAAGTGACTCTGATTGCAGAAGCTCCTTTGCTCTGAAAATCTCTGAGATGAGCTTTTTGACAAAGGAGTTGTTGAAAGACTTGGGGAAAGCTGTGTGCAGCGATGCACATGCTTTGAGTTGGGGGATGGGCAGCATCAAAACAGTTAGTAACGTGACGTGTCAGAGTCACGCAAGGCACGTTTCACCTATTCATTCCACAATCTGGCACTCATCTAGGCATGAAGTATACATTGTTCTCAGGGAGTTCCCATTCTAGGAGCGTAATACCTATAATAAACAAGCAAATTAATAAGCCAGGGAGTTATATAAGTGCAGTAAAAATGATAAAACTGGATAATATTAGAGTGGTGGGAATAGTTTTACAAGGGTGTTTAGAGAAAGTCTTCTCTTGGAAGAAGTGATATTTGACCTGAGACCACATTGATAAGAGAAGGAGACAACCATGTGAAATCTGCAGTGGAAATAGAGATACAATAGACAAGAGCCTTGGCAGTCTCTAAGACTTGTACAACCTCACGGTTCTGAAGGGAGGTGGGATGGAAAGTATGGGCAAGTACCAGACCATGCAGGTTCAGGTAGACCACGGTAAGTTTTGTGAATATTAGTTTAAGCACACTGGTGTGTTTTAAGCAAAAGAGTGAAGCAAATTTATTTATTTATACATATATATTTAAATATCCCATTAGATTTGCTTTGCCATCAAGTGATCACCACAAAAGTTACTATTTAGGTAGCAGTGGAAAACAGAGAATTCCATTGTTTAGTAGGAATGACATTTATAACATTGGCAGGGATATTTCAAGACATTAAAAATCTGAGACATGATTTTGGTTTTCTCAAATATGCTAATTTCAGTAGGCATAAGGTCCTTGACTTCTTACATACAATCTAAGAAGAAATCTTCCTGTGAGCTTTAAAGGGAAAGTAAAAGAGAATGATCTACATGTGAACCTCACACAATTAATATAAACATCTATGATGATAATTAGGAAAATTGAATGAAAGGTGTGATACTAAAGCTTTTTGATGGGTAAGGATTTTAAAAAAATGATGTATTTGGAAAATTGAAGTTTGGCAGATACATATAAAATCTTCCACTAACCCTGTGTAACTTCAACTTGGATCATTTTTTAATTAATTTTAAATGTGTTGTACTGATACTTACATGACAGTAATAAGGGTATTATAATTTTTAAATAATGTTTAATTCTCAAAATAGCAAAGGGAAAAATTTTGATATATGACAATGTAATTACCCAGCATCTGATCTTCCCTTTTTTGTTCTCTAAGATGATGACAAAGTAAAATCACAGAAAATAAAACTAAATCTTTGGAAACAATTAATAAATACTGCTCTAAGCCATGGAAATTTGGGGTTGTTGTGTTACCACAGCATACATTAGTCTATCTTACTAGTGTAGCCAATAAATAGACATTTCCTCTATTTACGTACAAATTAAGTTAGAAACTCCACGCCTTCTCAACATCTCTAGACAAAGTTCCATCATCCTACATTTATCTGTTTATAGATTTTTGTATCAAAGTGAACTTGGTCTGATATTAGTGAGTGAAAATCTCTGTCATGTTTGACTCTTTGCAACCCCATGGATTGTAGCCCGCCAGGCTCTTGTGTCCATGGAATTCTCCAGGCAAGAATACCAGAGTGGTGACTGAGTAATGTTCCATTCATTCTCTGTCTGTCTGTCTGTCTGTCTATACATACACACACACACACACACACACAGACACACACAAACACATATATATGGTTTCCCTGGTGGCTTAGATGGTAAAGCGTCTGCCTGGAATGCGGGAGACCCGGGTTTAAACCCTGGGTTGGGAAGATCCCCTGTAGAAGGAAATGGCAACCCACTCCAGTATTCTTGCCTGGAAAATCCCATGGATGGAGGAGCCTGGTAGGCTACAGTCCATGGGGCCGCACAGAGTCAGACATGACTGAGTGACTTCACTTTTACTTTTCATGTGTATGTCTGTAACAAATGTCCTTTATCCATTCTTCTGTTGATGGACATTTAGGTTGTCTCCATGTCTTGGCTATTGTCAGTGGTACTACTTTGAAAATAGGGGTGCATTTTTTTAAACTGTAGTTTTTTCTGGGTATACATCCAGGAGTGGGATTGCTGGATCATATGGCAACTCTCTTTTTCTTTTTTTTTTTGAGAAATTTTGTTTCCCAATGTGGTTGCACCAATTTGCATTCCTACCAACAGAGTAGGAGGGTTTTCTTTTCTTCACACCCTCTCTAGCCTTCTTTATTTGTAGACTTTTTAGTGATGGTCATTCTGGGGCCATGTGAGGTGGTATCTCATTAAAGTTTTGATTTGTATCTCTCTAATAATTAGTGATGTTGAGCATCTTTTCATGTATCTATTGGCCATCTGTATGTCTTCTTTGGAGAAATGTCTATTTAGGTCCTCTACATTTTGGATATTATTATTTAACTTTTTGAGAAATTGCCAAAATTTTTAACAGCTGTATCATTTTATATGCCCACCAGCAATGTATGTGATTCCAACTTCTCCACATCCTCACCAATACTTGTTATAGTTTCTCTATTGTTTTCAATGAACAGTCTTGTTATTTCAAGTGGTATCTCACTATGGTTTTGACTTACCTTTCTCTAATGAGGAATGTTGCTGTGCATTTTCTTCTGTGTTCTTTGGCCATTTGTATATCTTCATTAGAAAAGTGTCTATTCATGTCCTTTGCCCATTTTGTAACTGAGTTATTTATTTTTTGTTGCTAGTTATTTTTATATTCTGGATACAAAATGCTTATCAGATATATAATTTGTAAATATTTTTAATCAATTCTGTGATTCTCTTTTCATTTTATTGGTAGTGTCTTCTGAAACACAATGCTTTTAATTGAGATAAAGTCTAGGTTATCTGTTCTTTCATTTGTAGCTTTTGCTTTTGGTGTCATACCCAAGAAATCCTTGACAAATCTGAGCTTATGTCAGTTTATATCTTTAAGTCCTCCTAAGGTTTTCAGTTATTAGAAATTACGTTTATGTTTGTGACCCTTTCTGACCTAATTTTTGTGTATTGTTGAGGGGTCCAAATTCATTCTTTTGCATATGGATATTCAGGTTTCTCAAAATTCTTTGTTGAAAATATTATACTCTTATAATCCCCCACTGAACACTTGGTTATACCTTTGTCAGAAATCAGTTTACCATAGATGAATGGGTCCATTTCTCAACTCTCAATTATTTTCCCTTGATCTGTACATCTGGCCTTGTGCCAGTAAAACATTGAATTGATTATTATAGCTTTATAGTAAGGTTTAAAATAGGAAAATATGAGTCCTTCAACCTTATTCTTATTTCTCAAAATTACTTTTGCTATTTAGAGTCCCTTGGATTATAAATTTTAAAATGAGTTTTTCTTTTTCTGTATAAAATGCACCTGGACTTTCATTGGGTGTGTATGTGTGTGTGTGTGTGTGTGTGTATGTAAGTCACTCAGTTGTGTCCGACTCTTTGAGATCCCATGGACTGTAAAGTCCATGAAATTCTCCAGGCCGTAATACTGGAGTGGGTAGCCTTCCCCTTCTCCAGGGGATCTTCCCAACCCAGGTATAAAACTCAGATCTCCCGCATTGCAGCAAGATTCTTTATCATCTAAGCCACCAGGGAAGCTCTTCATTGGTATTGGTATTGGTGAAATCTATACATCAGTTGGGGATTACTGCCATCTTAATTATTGCCATATTTAATCCACTAACAGAGGATATCTTTCCATTTATTTAACTCTTGTTTATTTAAATATGTTTTCTAGTTTTCAGCATACACGTCTTTGGTTAAATATTATTCTTCTTTGGTTAAATATTTTCCTAAATATATTACTCCTTTTGATGTTATTGAAAATAGAATTATTTTCTTAATTTCATTTTCAGATTGTTCATGGCTAATATGAAAGTGAAAGTGGTAAAGAATCCGCCTTCAGTGTAGGAGACCTGGCTTCGATCCCTGGGTCAGAAAGATCTCTTGGGGAAGGGTATGGCAACCCACTCCAGTATTCTTGCCCTGGAAAATCCATAGACAGAGGAGCCTGGCAGGCTACAGTTCATGAGGTCACACGCAAAGAGTGGGACACAACTGAGCCACTAAAACTTTGACTTTTTATTATATCCTATAAATTTGCTGAACTCATTTACCAGCTGTGACTACATGTTTATATGTATATTCCTTAGCATTTTGCATGTATGTAACATAACACCACCTGCAAGGAGATAGTTTTAATTCTTCCTTTCAAATCTGAATCATTTTATTTCTTTATCTTGCCTAAATTCCCTGGCTAAAAGTCCTATACGGTGTTGTATAAGAATAAAAAGAGCAGATGTCCTTGTCTGGCTCCTTTTCTTAGGAGGTTTTCAGTCTTGCAGGGTTACATTCGATGTTAGTTGTGGATTTTTCAGAGAAGTTCTTTGTCAGGTTGAAGATTTTTTTTCCACTCCCAGATTGTAAGTGTTTTTATTATGAAAGTGTGTTGTATTTTGGCAAATGCTTTTTCTGTGTCTGTTGAGATGATTTTTTTTTCTTTACTAGTATGATATATGATGTTGATTTTAATATGCTCAACAAATCTTGCATCCCTGGAATGTATCCTACTTGGTAATGATATATCATCCTTTTTATATAGTGCTGAATTCCATTTGTTAGCATTTTATCTTTATTCATAAAAATGTTGACTTATAATTTTCTTTCCTTATGATATCTTTTCTGACTCTAGAGTTAGGGTAATACTGGCTTCATAGAGTGAGTTAAGTAAGAAGCATTCATTTCTATTTTTTTGAAGAGTTTGAAAAGGGTTGATATCAATTCTTTCCTTATTTTTTAATTGGAGGAAAATAGCTTTTCAATGTAGTGTTGGTTTCTGTCATACAACAATGTGGATCAGCCATGATTGTACATATATCACCTTCCCCTTGAGCCTCCCTTCTCTCCTCCCATCCTATGCCTTTATATAACACAGGGAACATGGCCGGACACTCTCTGATGGCATTAATTCCTTTTTAAACATTTGGTGTAATACAGCAATTAAGACATCTGGCCCTGGGTTTTTCTTTGTTATAAATTTTTATATTGCTAGCTCAATTTCTTTAGGTCTATCCAGATTTTCTCTTTCTTCTTGAATTAGTTTTGGTAGGTTGTATCTTTCTAAGAATCTGTGCATTTCATCCAGGTTACCTAATTTGTTGAAATGTATTCATTCATATTATCCAACTATAATTCCTTTTACTTCCGTAAAGTGAGAAGTAATGTCGTTACTACAAATCCCAATTTTAGTAGTCTTCTCTCTTTTTTCTTCATCAATCTTATTTGTAGATTTCTCTATTTGATTTTACTGACTTCTCTATCTTTGAATTCCCCATTTCAGCTATTTCTGCTCAAGTCTTTATTTCCTTCCTTCCTGTTTTGAGTTTAGTTTTCTCCACTTTTTCCAATTACTTATGATATATAATTGATTTACAATTGGCATTAAAGTAGGCATTTGATGTAGATCTAAATTTAGGTCATTTTTCTTTGAAGACTACTTTTGCTGTATCCCACAAGTTTTGCTATCTGGTGTTTTTATTTTCATTCCTGTCAAGTATTTTCTAATTTCTCTTATGATTTCTTCTTTGCTTATTTGTTATTTAGGAGTGTGTTGTTTAACTTCCATAATTTGTAAATTTTCCAGTTTAAATGACCAACCTATTAGTTATCAAGGATGCTAAAAAGTCTTTTGTACAATAGATGTTTTCAAAGTGGGCAAAGCAGTATGATCTGTGAAGCTAGTATCTAGAGCCCTGGCAAGACCCTATCCAACCCCACTACTGCCACCCTGCACCCTCTTTATTGTGTTCCTATACACCCTGTGAAAGTAAGGAAGGTGTTATTTGAAGAGAAGGAAAAAAAGTGAAGATATGTCTACTCTAATTTCTCTGTCAGATGTGTCCTACAGGCAGGAGAATACATTTTCAAATGTCTCTATCTCCATTCCAACAGGTTATATCTTTACTTAGCCATTTCCCCCCCACCTTCCCAGCTCCATTCCCTGCTGTTTGAACCTGGTGGATGAAGAGAATAAAACATAAGTGCTGGCTATTTTAAAAGGGTGGAGTGATTGAGGTGAAAAAGTTTGGTTAAGTCTTCTTTTGTCTCCATCATGGCATGTCTTATAGACTTTCCTTCTTAAACTAGTAGAGACCATGAGAAGTAGGTAAATATCCCATTTCTAAAGATTTTCAAAATATCAAGTTCCAAATTAACTTTAATTTTCTTTGTTTCATCCTTTAACATTGAAATAGAGAGCTCTGCCCTTATTTTCCTTAAGAAAAGCAATTCATGAGAATATTAGCTTTGCAAAGCAACCAGTCATTATTTCCGTGATCTCTTCAAATGTATGTTCTTTCCACTAATATGGATAGTTCAATATTTTGCTATCACAAAGCAGCATAAATAACCCTGATGATGCTTCTATTGAAAAACTCCCCAGAGTACAAATACAAAACCTAATTAATTTAGCAAACCTTTTAGGGTGCCACACATGCCCTGAGCCTATAGTTAATAAATTACTCAGAATCTGTACTTTCCTATCCTAGTATTTTAGACTCATATGAGTTGTATATATATTTTTAAAAGAAACTCCTGTCTTAGTGAAGTCAAAAATGAATGGCAACTTAGAATACCTTATAATCTATTATGCAAACATTTTCATTAATTCTTTTATAATAACTTCTGGGCAATAAGATTCCATGCTCAGCCCTTCCAACATGGTTCCCACAAAAAACAGTGAAGTGACATCTTTGATATTTGACCTAAGGAAAGGAGTAAGGCTCATGAAAAGTGTCATCACTTAACATATTTTCATAGGCTGAGCTCCTTGTACAGATAAAATGAGTTTAATACACTACCTTGTTATTCAGTTTTGATAGAAAATCTTAGTGGTCAGTAATTTCCAGAGTCGACACAAATTGCTGTTATTGACGAGTCTGGATACACCTATGGTATAAGACTTGAGAGGGTTGGTGAAAAATTTCATGAAGAGGGCACAAACTGCCCCACAATTGAACTAAGTCAAAAGTTAATGTGTTTCTACTTGCTAGTAATGATTGCAAAGTCTCAGTGTTTGCCTCACATAATGGACATAGTCAGTTGATCCTATAAACAGGTAGAAAGCCTGTATGTTGCTTTGAACACAATAGGCAATAGCTGAATACTGTGGTTGACTACAAAAGAAATTGAAGTATAAGGAAATATAACACTAGCGAATTTCTTTTCTTAAGTTTAAAAGCAAATTTCTTTTTGAAGTTTCTTTGGCCACTAAGAGACAAACACAAATCTCCATCACTCTTGCTATACCAGGCTTTAAAATAGTGCTTTCATGTAAAGATAGAATCAGATTTTTAAAAATCTGCATTTAATAGGCAAATAAGGGGAAACAACCAGGCAAAGTCCCTAGAATAGAAATGACCAAAGTAGTCTGGGAAAAGTGTAATATTCAGACAAGCCAATGGGTGACAAGGTAGCAGTAGGAATATTTTTTGAGAATGATAGAAGTCCTTTTTAATATCAAGTTATGTCTGGGTCAATAAGAGAGTGACTGAAAGTTAATCCATGAGTGGCACTGGTGACAGCAATTTTGGTGGATTGATAGACGTGCCAAGAGAAGAGGAAGAGACTCGGTGCACACTGGAGGTCAGCAGGGTGAAGGAGGTGACTCTCAGTGGTTTCTGCTTTTCCTGTTGAGTGGGAGTAAAGGTTATCTCCTGGGAGTGAGGCATTGGTGTCAGGGTAAGTGTCTTGGAGAGATGAGGCTGAGTTTGAAATAGTTGCTGTGAAGAATGGGTGAGAGAGCTGTCCAGGCGGCCCTGTGGACCTCATGGGGCTGCAGACCATAATCACAGAAGGTCATAAATGATTTCGTGGAGAACCAGGTACCGCTGTGAACTTTCCTCTTACACTCGGGGTTTCTTTTGAAGATAAGGGCCATATCATGGGTTTTTAACCTCAGCAGGTATTATAATACATGAATTCTATGAATATATAATAATCTACAATTATTTACTGAATAATGAAATACTGACGTATATCATAAGATGTCAATGGCAACTACTGACTTATTCACGGACGTCAGCAGATAAATAAACTTCCCCATTTTCTGACTGTGCCAACAATGGCCCCAAACTCTCACACTGCAGTTCTCTCTGTCTGTGGCCCGTATTTTCCCAGTCAGGTGATGGTGGTCATAGGATACTAGTCAAATATCAAATTTACCAACTGCAAAATTTTTCCAATGGCAATTCTTGATATTATGGTTGTAGAGAAAATCCCAAAAAGAGAATAGCTGCTTATATAATGAAATGTTTTTCTTAATCCTTATATCCAAACTGTTTTCCATCACAGAAATACAATATTCCTTAATGGTAAGCAATTAGATTTATTGTTAATTCAAAAATTAATATATTTAATGTTAGATCAGCAGTACTAGAACTCACGCTAACCAAACAGGAAAGCTTCCTATTTCCTTTGTACCATAAAATTCTAGACAGAGTTAATTCACAGATAAAACTTAAATTAAAACTCTAAACTAGTTCTGTGAAAGACAATGATGAAAAACGTTACCTCTCATTATCTCTGTTTTCTCAATTCTTTGTGATGACTTTTGTTCCTGTGTATATGGTTAGAAGTAAGCAATGATGATTATAAGAAAAAGAATAGAATAGCCTGGATTTGTTATCTACATCGACTGATATGAAGAAATCAAGATGAATGTGTGATGACCAATCTCAGCCATGTCTTAGGACAGCTAGAAAAAGATACGTTTCACATCAATTCTAATTGATTTCTGTGTTTTTCCATTCATTTTAGCTGTACTACAAGAAGGGGACAGGCTGAGACTCAGGAAGATCACATAGTTGATGGCTTTCAAAATGAGACTATATGGGATGTATTAGAACATCAGTTCTTCATTCTAAATTGTGCAGACACTAGTCTTCACTTAAAAAGTATGCCAGAAAAAAAATTGCCTGATCACAGCCATGTTTTAAGATCTTTAATGCTTGTCTATGATTAGGGGTGAAATAGCTTTAAATTTTTTTTTCTTTTTTTTTAGAAATTCTAGCTTTTCTGTGAAGATCAGCCTCTTCCCTAAGCTGCATCAACTTCAAATATTCTGCTGGCAGTGTCTGCACAAGAGACTGCTAGGCTTCAGTCTGTACGGGCCCTGGGATTCTACAGGGTCTAGAATCCTATGGTGCATTTCTATTCATTTCAAATAGTTTTCAAAAATAGAAAAAAAATGTGAGAGGATGAATGCTTAATATTAAGTGAAAGGGATCTTGTGCTACAAAGCACACATTCTGCGTCTGTTGTATAGAATCATAATTTTGAGGCTGAAATTTATATTCTTAATGTAATTTCAAAGTGGAACATAGCTTTTAAAACAGTAAAACAATAAAGGTGGCCAAGCATAGCTTGCAGATACGACTGTGCTGATAATGTCTGCACCAGAGTGTCAGGGTTCTCCATGCATAGGTTACTTTAAAGCCAGCCAAGATGCCAAGGTAAGTATTAAAACACTTGAACCATACTCTGAGGAAATAAGGAGCAAGCAAGAGAGATGCCTGTGAGTTTTGCATCAACACTTCTAATATTGAGACTTAAATTCTCATTTTGTCCCTACCTAGGTTCTCCAGGCACTCAATATAATGTTAATTATATCTTACAACTCCAGGATATCATTAAGAATATGTGAAATCCTAATTTACATTATTTTCAATTTGCATTTATTCTTATATCTTTAGGACTTGAATAATAATAAAAGGTAAAAAATAAAAAAGTCAAACAAAAATTTTCCTATGAATCTCAATGATGAACATGAAATATGTATTTGGTATTATCCTGTACCCACTTAATAGAGTTTGGTGTGTATAGCTACACGTGTTTTTCTTTCCAACCTATAAGACAGAAGAACATTAATGGATTTCTAGTTTCAAACGAGGCCTCTTGGGTTAGAAAGTGCAAATGAAAATTTTAGTAACCAGTCCTCTAGCACAGTGCTCACCTTACATGTGAGAGGTGATTTTGGGAAATCAGTCCCATCAACTTTCGTTTTCCTTACCTGGACAATATTTTCAAGTGCATCAACTTCTAATGTAGGTTATTCAATATGTGACAAATCTGAATATCCATTGTGCATTGAGTTTCCTCTTTTAACATTTTTCTACATGTAAACAAAGAGACAGAGGTAGAGTACTTTTATTTTAGGCTCAATTACACCATATTGAAAAGGAAAATGAAATTCACCTTATCATTATCATTAATAAAACCATTCCTTCAATGGGAAATGTCTTTCTTTTTATGGAAGGTTCAAGCTTTTCCTCAACAGTATATATCATGTGTCTTTTAGGAAACAGCAAATAAATTTCAAAAGAAAGAGAAACAGTTTGACCATAACTTTTGCTATAGTTTTCTGCCTCCCCTTACCAAAAATAACAAAATTATTTGAACTTGCCAGAGTTTGCTGTGATTAATTGCCTTTCTGGTGTGTGTGCCACACTTCATTTTATGATTAAGATTTCTGACTCAAGAAATTGTCAGCAAAAGACAGTATATCAAAGTTTAAATATCAGTACTAAAACAGTACAGGGGATATTCTGTGACTACTTAGAACTGAAAGCATTTTATTGAAAAAGGTTTGTTTTCTTTGGCAGCCTTCCATGACCTCCTACTGTTGACAAAACTAGCAGCCAGTCCTATTTGAAGTGTAACTGCAGCAGAAGCCGCTGCTTCAGAGCACTTACAGGATTTATCTCTAAATTAATATTTTCATCGAACACACTCGCGATATTCCTTACCTAATCTTTAAATTATAGGAAAATGCTAGAAGGGTGTTCTGCAAGCCACAGGCTGAAGTCGGGGGGAAATTTATGTCTCTCTCCAGTCGACATTTGTGACTGACCTACAGCACACCAGGGCTGCTATTTCCTTTTCCTGATTCATGATAAGTGCAGCTGCCTCCAAATAAGCCCCCCGAGCCCATTAATGCTCAGTCCAGTCTTTTATGGTAAATATGCACATCTCTAGTCTCACTTTTTAATGTTCAGCTGTGATGAAGTTGAATAGAAAATCACGTTGCCTTGGCTTACTTGAAATTGCCAAGTGCCTTGCCACCAAACCGTGGGTGCCCCAAAGCCCATCTTACTTCTGGCTCTAATTAAGGTGATGCTTTCCACTCTAGTTTACTCACACACACATACACACACACCAAAAAAAAAAAAAATTGCAAAATTGTTTCCTCCTTGCAACCTGGGTTTTAAGGTCCTGGACTGTGACGCCTTCCATTTTTCGCTGCCAGCACCACAGCTAATTAACAAAATTGCATCAAGATTGATATGAAGGTAAATATTAAAGGCACAAAAGGGAAGGGAAAGCAAATGATGTAAAATGTCAGAAAAGCCAAGACATTCATCTTCCCTGCCGCAATTTGTTTTTCATTAATAAAATATACATTGTTTTCCGCTCGGAAAAGTTATTAGTGGCAACACAGTCTGCATGAAGCTTTGTCTCTTCCGAAATGAAGTCTTTGTTTAGACATTGGTGATGGGGGTTTTGTGCCATTGTCTAATCTGTCAGATTAGATGAGCAAGTGTATTTAGGGGTGCAAAGATGTACAGCCACACCTGCTGTGCAAAGCTGTGAATTCACAACTCTTCTGACTATTAAAATGTGTTATGCTGGGAGCTCTTTTGTTGTAATAGAACTGTTGGTGGTTGTGTGTTTGAAGTGGCGCAAGTGTCAGGCCTTATTACAATCATAATAATCACTCCAAAAATAACCTCATATTTTGACCATTTAATGTTAATGTGGAGAAAATTAAAGGCTAAGCACCTAATAGATTTGGAGATGTTAAATTGATTTTGCACAGAAATTTTTCTAAGCAAAAACAAAAGTCCATTAATACAATAATATTCACGGTCCAGGAAAAACTACAGTCATCTGAAGAAGAGTTTTGAAATAATACAGGAAGCAGACAAAGGAGATACAAGAAAATATTAAGCCAATATTGTGACAATAAAATTATTGTCAGGAGAATGCTATTAAATGTGATCCTTAAAGAATGCTAATTATCATTTCTTTATTTGTTGATGTTTGTGCCCTTCATATACATACCATGATATTTTAATCTCTCAGCTAAATATTGGATTATACCTAAGCAGAGATAATGCTTTCTATTTATCCCTAATTACAAGGCCAGTTTTTAAAAGGGTTCTGTTATTTTACTGTGCTAAAATGTAGCTGCATTAAATAATCTTTTATAACAAAAGAAAACAAGATAATATTAACAGCCTCACTAACTCACCATGCAGTTTCTAAAACCTACTTTTTAACCTATTTTTTTTTTTTTTGGTATCATGGTTTTTTTTTTCCCCTTTGGCATATCAGTGTTCTTTAAAGAATGTTGGAGTGTCTCAGAAATCTGTGGGAATTTCTTCACTCTAAGTTACCAAAGTACTAGCTGAAGAATAAGAAAATATATTTTTTTAAGATTCTAAAAATTTAGAAAAGGGATTGGAAAAAAGAAAAGAACAAAATGATAAGCCAAAAGAGCCTCTGTTGTCACTTTTAGAACACTAAGCAGCTTGTGGCAGGTTTAATAGACCCTAATCTAGAGAGGCCTTTTTAGAGACCTTAGACCTGTATGGCCTCATTAATTCAAACGGTACGTGACAGTTCAGAGGTGTCCTAAACCAGCCATTACCTGCATAAACAGGCTTGGATGCCAGCGTGGCACGTACACTGTCCTCAATCAGAATTCGTCATCCTCGATAGCGATGATGAGAGAAAAACCTCTAAAACAGAACATTTTTTTTCCTCTATAAATACTAATGAAATCTGATCATGAGGTATAGGTTCATTCCTTTCCAAAACAGACTTTAAAATATTTTTTAATGCTAACCAAGAAGAAGATAATGAAAACTTAACAGAGAAAAGATACTGGTTAAAAATAATACTGGCCTCCTTCAACTCTCCAAAAATTGTCATTTTATGGAGACTCGGGCATCACAATTAGGTTGTTCTCATTTGACAATCGTCACCATGCTGAGACCTGGATTTCATATGTGTAACATCTGGATTGTCCTGCAGCTGTAGCAGGGTGACAGCTTCACACATTCCTTGAAAAGAGGCGTCCACACACTGACAGTCACTCATCATTCAGAAAAAGAAAGAAAAAAAAAATGAGATGAAAGAAATTTTCTTCCTGAGTCTTAATTTAGGCTAATCTATGTAAAATACATTATCTAATAGCAACCAGCATAAGAACTGTTTTCTGGTACAATCGGAAATTGCCACTGGTCCAAATTTATAACAAGAATTATTTTACCTTGTGATAGAAAAGGTTGGAAAAGTTTTACGGAAGGCCAAACTTTATATAGGAAAGGAAATTATGAGCAATTGAAGATTTGAGTTAATCGACTTTGTAATAATCTTAAATTCTTTTTTAATCCTTATATAAATGTGCAATAAAGACATTGAGTGAGAAAATGCTAAAATAATATGTAAACCTAGTATTTTGATTAAATCAGCACCAAACTAATTTCTAGCCATTACTTTTTGAAAGAAGTCTTCTCAATAACAGGAGTGTTCCTCTTAAAGCTTCATAAAGTAAGAAAAGCATATATAAATATATGGAAATCAATACATATGTATTTTTCTTTTTCAGCTGAATTTTTCTACAAACCTTTCATGTTTACTTTTACATTTAGTCTTCCTAACAACATTGTTGTTTTAATCACTTGCAATTTCCCTGGAACCTCATGCCCTTGTTTTTCAGGCCAATTTTATTCAAGATAGACAAAATACTGACTGTGTTTAAAACTTTCCTGCATAGATGACATTTTTAAAAAAGGCAGATAGACAAATATTGGCTTCCATTTCCTGAAATTAATGAAAGTCACTCTGTGCAATGGATCTTTAGGAGAGAAAATACATTATTTTATAGAAGATATTAAAAAATGTTATGCAGACTTCTCTTGCTCTGCAGTATATCCAGTCCAGCTACAAAGATTCAATCCTCTGACTTACATTTTTACGTGCTGGATTAGTCTTTATATTTGTTTTGATAGAAAAGCAGGCAACAGCCTATTTCATGGACAATAAATTCAAGATAGTAATGATGAGATAGTATTGCCTCAGCTAAGTGCACCCAGATTGGAGGGTCACATATTTGACCTCGATCTAGTATGGTCCTTAATGAATCTATATACTTGATTAGAGTTACTGTCTTTTTATGGCTCAAAATAGCTTTGCATGGAAAACTAGCTCATTTTAAGTAGAGTTGAAAGAATCATTTTGCTTCTAACACATCTCTTAAAACTTTTCCAAAGACTTTTAAATGCTTGCTTTAAAATTCTAACCTTCCAGAAAACTGTCCTCCCCCTTGCCAATTCTGGTTTTGTTTCACAGCCTGTATTGCATATGGAAAAAAATCCTTCCCTGCCATCTTTTAATGGTATGAAAAATTCTATTTCTCAAGTAACCAGTGTAATTGCTGAGATATTCCATTGAAATCCTAGTCTTGTAATTATTTCAAGATTTTTCAGGTCTTCCTTACTTAGCCCATTTCACAGAACAGAACTGAAGAATTGATGTTGGCATGTCATGTTGGGAGATTTATTTTAGTAAGGGTAAAAAAGCAATCAAAAGGAAGGATTAGAACTCGGAACCATCATATGTTTTTTGTTCTATTTTGTATGTACTTTGTTCCCTTTATTCATTTATTTTTATTAGTATTCTGTCAGCGTCAAAGTAGTTGGGGTTTTTACAGGGTCCAATTCCGGATATCACCATTAATGTTCTGGTTTGCACGCAGTGCACCTTCCTTATTATGCAATGGTCTTTTACAGCCTCCCTGCTTCCGCAGAGTGGCTCTCGCCTTATCTGTGCTTCCAACACCATCTATCTGTCTCTCTGCTTCTCTCACTGCATCGCTCACTCTTAATTCAGGGAAGTGATTTCTTACTTCTTGTCACTCTCTTTCATTCTCCCACTCACTCTCCATCTATCAGAACTCGTTCCCTGATTCCATGAATGCTCTGAACTCATGTATCTCCCTCACTCCCTTCCTCTTTCAGAAACACGATCAAGAGTCTTGCTTTCCACTTTTTTTTTTTTAACGCAGCTTTCTAAAAGTCTTCTTTTCCTTCTTTATCTTTTTGGGCTGGAAGTGTACAAAACTAGACAGTGACATACCAGTTTCACATCACTAAGAGCACTCCTGAAGAAATAAATCTTTTCTAAAAGTTTCTATAAGTATGAAATGGTATGCTTCCGTAATCTTACTCATCAACAAATGTAGTGAGTATTTTAAATCAAGGATATTTGGAGTTGAACTGATTAGGTCTTAGGTGTGAGTTGTTATCTCTAACAATGACAAAAAATGAAAATACAAATAAACACGTTGTTCATACTTCCAGTTGTTTTTCCTAGTATTGAGCACATATCTGAATCTGCAGAGAGCAAAAGTGTTTCAATTTTAAGTCTTTTAATATATACTACTCCCTATGCTGCTATGCTTTTATATTGTTACTCCTCCACATTCTAAATTGTGTTGGTCATGCAGTCTTTTTATTATATAATCTTGGTTGGGTGTATTTACACTAACATTACCGTGCCAGAATAGTTAAGTAATTCTAATGATTTCAGAAATTGTATGTGGAATTCAGTAGCTGCAAGGATTTTTTAAAAAATAACATTAATGTATTCCTAAGACCTTCACAATGGATATAGCAGAAAGTTAATCAGTTTTTCCTAAGTTTTATGGTAAAGCAAAAATGCAACTTAAAAAGAGACAACTGTACCTGCTTTAGAACTTCTTTCTCATTTGGGTTACAAATAAGGTAAATTTTAAGTCACATGCCTTCGAAAGTAAGCATCACAGAAATGATCATTTTAATATACACTTTAATTCCACATAATTTCAGTTTTGAATAGGAATTCTTTAGTAACCCTGTTAAATGAACACTGCCTTAAAAAAAAGATACCTATATTGTCATAGAGTTTTCCAAACACTAATGAAATACTAATAAAAGTGAAAAAGTCTAGAAAAAACCAATAAACTTTAGGGAAAAATAAATGTCAGAGTCAAAAATAAATTGAGGACACTAGAGCAATCTCTACTATCTCTTAACACAATTTGTAAATTAATTTTTTTCCTCAGTAAGATAATGACACAAGGGCTCTTCCAATAATTACTAGGGGGAAAAAAAAAACCCTGAATGACACAAATATAATTCAAAAGGAAATAAATTGATTTTTTTTCCCTGCATGTAATTGTCACATAAGTAGGCCATAAGCTATGATGTAGGCAACACCCACAGCTTATTGGAAGCAAGCATGCATTTCCATAGTCCATTTTCACATACCCTAATAAACAGAATAAAATATTTAACATGATGGTAAAGATCAGTTTTCTCCCACCTCTTCTTGACAATAATTCCGTAGCTCAATATCCTGTACATTTTTGATTGAGAGGATGAAGTCTTTTTTTCCAGTGGCATTAATGTATTTTGCTGTCTTAGCAGGGATACATTAACCAGACGGAACTCTGGACACGTTTTTATTTCTTACCATAGAAAAAGACAGCCAGATAACTCATTAAAATATACCAGTGAATAATAACTTCTTCCTTTAAATTAACTAATATCTAAGTTTAATGAAGCTCCGTTTCTAGTGATTTTGTGGTTCAAGTGCTCTTCTCTCTGCCTAATTATGTGCATGGCTTTCAGACAACAAGGCGTGTCTTTAACATTAGATAAGAACCTGAGCTTTTATCTCAATCAATAGTCTTTAGCCTTTGAACTCGTGTCAGAGGAAGACCAGTCCGTCATGTTCAGTTCTACCTGATCTCTTTTTCTTCTTGATGCTGCTGCCATTTACAAAAGAAACACACACAGGCACACACACACTCACGCACGCTCACACACCCCATGCACACACCTAAGACATAAGCAGGCAAAGTGTTTTAGATTATTTGCCTGTCGGTGTGTGTATGTGCATGCGCACAAGCATGTGTGGACAGGATCCTTTATAGCTGTAAAGATGTGTGACTGTAATGATGATGTTAAAATTTTCTTGTTTCCTTTCACTGGGCTTTGTGTATCTCAAAGGAGCCCCATATGGTGCTCTTTGTCCGTGTCATTACCTCGTTACAGCCACTGTCTGCCAGCCAAAGGTAGAGCTAGCGCTGCAGCTGTAGACAGCGATACAACTGGAATTGTCTAAGGTCAACAGTGCCGTAATTACTTTAAAATGTCAGCGTACAATAAAATACAACAGTTCATCTGGCAGAAAGCAAATTAGCTTTGACCATAGCGTAATTACCCTTTTCTCAGCACCATTAGAAGAGATCAAATCTCCACATTCAGTGTTTGAGGAAAGGCCATCAGAGTACACTCTACCTGACAAGGATGCACATTTGCCATTTTGAGATGTAATTAATTGTCCCTATAATAGAAATTTTTATATTTGACTCTGGAATTGAAATGTGTAATAACCTGGCTTCTTCATTTTAACCATTTTGATGCTGGAAAGACAGGGTCTGTTTTGCCAACTGCAAATAGGTCGTATCGGCATCATCCAGAACGTATTTTTTCATTTTGATAACAATTAGCTCTACAGCAGGAGTGATTTTTCTGAAGTCACTTCCACGCATATTAAGAACGGTCCTAATATCTAGATACTACATCAGAGGAACCAAATTAAGAAATTAAAATCATTAAACTCTTCCTTTTATAGCTTCGTTTTCCTCTTCACATGCATATTTCCTAGCTGGCTGGGATAATGTGAAGTGAAGTGGCTTTTAGACTGACTTATTAAAGGTTGATTTCTGGCAGTGATCTTCATCTATACTTCCACCTCACACACAAGGGCAATCTTGGTAAAAGAATACCCCTCCCCCATCTCCCACAGGATTAATGTGCCATTATGCCAAGACATCCTCTTTTTTTTCAAAGACACTCATCATTAATGGTGGAGGGTACAAATGCACCAATGATATAGTAATTTGATTAACTCAGAAACAAACAGCAAGGAGCTGACCAGTGACAGTCCCTGTAGGGCAAAGACTTCACTGCTTGTTGACTTTCATTAATATTTAAGGGCGCCAAAGATGCTTTAAGCTGATTTGAAATGACTTAAGGTGTCTGAGCAGAATTTCTCCTTGTGCCGGGTTGTAGAGACACATGAAAAACAGCTGTTTTGTATCACAAAAGTCATGCACTCTATTTAGGGAATTCCACCACCATAAAGATGTTTACATTTTCTTGATGTTTCATTCACTATGTTGTGGGCTTCTTCAGAGATTTTCAAATGAAAGTGTGTTCTCTTGGGTTCAAAAACCTCCCTTTTGAGCACAGATTTCCTGGGGGGGAAACCCATCTATGAAACCAACAAGGAACTTTACAGTTGGCAAGAAAATTCTTAACGCGACCCCTTCTTATTGAACCATTGCTAGTTTTAATGTGCTAAAGCCAAAACAATAAACAGGCTTTCTGGTAAAATCAGTGTAGCATATCATTGATCAGTTTATCTCTTCAGAGCAGAAAATTATGGCATGTACTGAGCTTTCTCTGCAACTGCTGGGTCGCTTTGTTCTTCCTCAATGTCATTTATAACTCTTAGATCATTTCACAATGTAAGAAGAAAATCAGGTCAAAGAAACATTTAAAAAATAAACAAAATGGTCAGAAAAAGCTTTTAAAATAGATTTGAACATTTAGGAAGAAAGGAAAATTCTTTGAGGTCCATCTAGTTCTAGATTAGATCAGTTTGCCTGTGAATATATTTAATGGGTAATTTGTAGAATGCAGGGAAGTAAATATTACAGGGTGAGCTCGAAGGACTTAGTTAGACTGACACTTTTAAATTAGCAAGACTGACCCAACTGGAACTTTCAACCGCCCTTGAATGGCATAAATTAATGGCTCACTATTAATTGGAAAGAGAAGTGATTTTTTTACCTAGTAATACTTGGGAGAGCCCTTGGAGGGCTAATCGGGCCTCTGAAATAGTCTGAAACTTGACTTTAATGCCTTTGACAATTTTGACCATATTCACCTTTACTCTCAGCTTCTCCCAGTGCAAACTCTCTGCTCCAGCTATACTGTCCCCACCTTCCACATCCTGCAATATAACCGTGGGTTTCTGTGTTGCCTTCCCTACTGCTTACTACCCTCCAAATAACATTGACATTCCACTGTCTATCTTGGTAGTATATCTATAATGATATCCAAGTCCATTTCACAATTGTATTATTCTCTTCTGAGTATCTAAACATGTCATCATTTGTGGACATAAACCAGCAATTGGATGGTTTTCAGATCTTTTGTATCCCTCTTCTTATTTCATCTGTATAAATCCTGTTTTAATAATAAAAGTGAATTCTTATTAATGGAAATAATCAGATATTAATTGTCATTGCTTCCATCACTGGTCTACTACAGTGCTATGGACATAGTAACCATTTTTTAAAAAGACTATTTAAAATAATTTGCTCAGAAATTAGGGAAACTTGGCAAAAATATAAAGGTATTAATATATATGTAAAATTTAGTGAGTACTAATTACAAATGGTAAAAGTGATTAAGAAATATATAAAATACTAAATTTCTAAATTCAAACAAACACTTCTTCATGTTTGTATATTAAATCCATCCATGACTCAAAAGCATAAACTTTTTCTCATTTGATTCACTGGCATAAACTAAATAATTCAAAGTGAAAAATAGCCAACAAATACTATACATGACATAAAGCCAGGAAAATGTAAATAAAAAACTAACATATTTTGCTGTGTTATGTATTTGGTGTATACAAAAAAGTAAAAGCAAGCATTCTTGAGGAAATCACAAAATAGATTTATCAAAAGATGCTGTAAAAATGTAAAGAGTGAGATAAATCTTGGGGGAAAAAAAGATTAAAGCTAACATGTGCAACAGTTAGACTAATATGTTCCTTATGGAATTTGACCTGCATTGCAGAAAGGCAAATAACCTGTAAATCTATGGCTGATTCATATCAATGTACGACAAAACCCACTGAAATGTTGTGAAGTAATTAGCCTCCAATTAAAAATTAAAAAAAATTAGCCTCCTAATAAAAAATTAAAAAAAAAAAAAGATAATAAAAGGAATAAAAGATTCCTTTAAAAAAAAAAAAAGAAAACAATGCTCATCAGTTTTCCTCAATCAACTGAGCAATTAAGGGCATCCAATTTTTACATTCTAATGTAAAAATTCTACATTCTAATACTATATTTTTATAATGAAATGTTTTTGAAAACCATCAGCCTACTCTACATTTTTTTTTCTTTAAATATTGCCACCAGAAATCATTTCCTTTTCAATTAATTGAAGTAGTTAAATCTTTCTTCATTTACATTGAAGTAGAATTGGACATGCAAGGCCTAACACTAAGCTCCAGATGAAAAATAAAGACAAGTTTAACATGAGAAATTAAAGAAGTTTTAATTTACACAGGCTTATTTTAACCCTCCTCAGAGTACTCCTTAGTTTGAAGATATTTACCTTTACATATAATGCCTAGCAATAAATTTAATTTTTATTTTATATTGGACAGTTGATTTAACAATGTGTTTGTTTCATGTGTACAACTGAGTGATTCAATGTACAGCTAAGTGATTCAGTCATATATATATATACACACACACATACATACATACATCTATATGCACAGGCTTCCCAGGTAGTGCTAATGGTAAAGAAGCTGCCTGCCAATGCAGTAGACTTAGAGATTTGGGTTCAGTCCTTGGGTCACGCACATCCACTGGAGGAGGGCATGGTAACCCACAACCCACTCCAGTGTTCTGGCTTGGACAGTCCCATGGACAGAGGAACCTGGCTACAGTCCATAGGATCACAGAGTCAAACACCACTGAAGCAACTTAGCATGCAAGCATGCGCATATGTAAACACACACACACACACACACATACACACATCCATTATCTTTCAGATTCTTTTTTCATATGCTTGCCTGTCTGCCTTGCTAAGTTGCTCCAAATCTGTCTGACTCTTTGCAACCCCATGGACCATAGGCTGCCAGTCTCCCTGTCCATGGGATTCTCCAAGCAAGAATACCAGAGTGGGTTACCATGCCCTCCTACAGACGATCTTCCCAACCCAGGAATTGAACCTACACCTCTTAGGTCTCCTGCATTGGCAGGTGGGTTCTTTGCCATGCACACCACCTGAGAAGCCCATGTCTTCCCATATAGGTTATTACAAAATAATGAATAGATTTCCCTGTGCTATAGCAGGTCCTTGGTGATTATCTATTTTATATATAGTGGTGTGTGTTTGTTAATTCCTAAGTCCTTATTGTCCTTCCCTGCCATGTTCCCATTTGGTAACCATAAGTTTGTTCATTTTTGAAGTCTGTTTCTGTTTTGTAAATAAGTGCATTTGTATCATTTTTTTTTTTAGATTCTACATATAAGAGATATCATATGATATGTCTTTCTCTGTTTGACTTACTTCACTTAATATGATAATCTCTAGGTCCATCCACGTTGCTTCAAATGACATTATTTCATTCTCTTTTGTGGCTGAGTAATATTCCATTGTATATATATAGCACATCTTCTTAATCTATCCTCTGTCAAAGTACTTTTTTGTTGCTTCCATGTCTTGGCTGTTGTTAATAGTGGTGCAATGAACATTGGAATGCATGTATCTTTTCAAATTATAGTTTTCCCTAGACATAAGCCCAGGAGTGGGTTGTTTCATGTTGTTGTTTAGGTTCTAAGTAGTGACCAACTCTGTGACCCCAAGGACTGTAGCCCACCACCAGACTCCCCTGTCCGTGGGATTTCCGAGGCAAGAATACTGGAGTGGGTTTCCATTTCCTTCTCTAGAGGATCTTCCTGACTCAGGGATGGAACCCACATCTCTTGCTTGGCGGGAGAATTCTTTACCACTTAGCCACCCAAGAAGCCTTTGCTGGTTCATATGGTGGTTCTATTTTTAGTGTTTTAAGGAACCTCCATACTGTGAATAGCAATTTACATTCCTACCAACGATGCAAGAGAGTTCCCTTTTCTTCACACCCTTGTAAAATGTAAAAACCACTTACAGTTTGTAGATTTTTAGATGAGGGCCATTACTGACCAATATGGAGTGATACCTCATTGTAGTTTTAAGTTACATTTCTCTAATAATTAGTAATGTTGGGCATCTTTTCATGTGCCTTTTGGCTATCTGTGTATCTTCTTTGAAGAACTATCTATTTAGATATTTCTACCTAAATATCTAAATATTTCTAAATATCTATTAGATATTAAATATGTATTTAGATATTTCTTCTATTTTTAATTTTTATTAGATTTTTTGTTGTTATTTGTGACCTGTTTTTACATTTTGGAGATTTATTCTTTGTTGGTCATTTCATTTTCAAGTATTTTCTCCCATTTCATTTTCAAATATTTTTTCCCATTCTGTGGGTTGTCTTTTCATTTTGCTTCCTTTGCTGTTTGCTGTGCAAAAACATTTAAGTTTAATTAGGTCCCATTTGATTATTTTTATTTTCATTTCTCTAGGAGGTCCATCCAAAAAGATATTGTTGGGATTTATGTCAAAGAATGTTCTGCCTATGTTTTTTCTAAGAGTTGATGGTATCAGGTATGATGTCACCATACACAAAAATAAACTCAAAATGAATTAATGACCTAAATGTCCTGATACCATCAACTCTTAGAGACTTTATTAAAGAAACTTTTCTCTATTGTATATCCTTGCCTTCTTTATTGTAGACTGACTATAATGCCTAGGAATCTTAACACATTTTCAGGAGTAAATTTGCTTGACTACTCTCTAAGAAAACTATTTCATGCCTTTACTTCTCTTGTTAAAACTTAAACTCCCCATCCCTTCTCGTTCTCAGCTGATGACTTTGTTTCTGTTCCGCTGACCAAACAAAAACAGCTTCTACCTTTGGCCAAAATAAGAAAAGAGAGGCCAGGTTTACCCTCCAGACCCAAATAACCGAAAACAGATAAAAATATTAAGAAGTTTTCAAGACAGTGGAAATCAAGCAACAAAGTATAGTGATTCCTGAGAAATGGAAAATCAATTAGATAAGCTCTATTATTGCCCTGTTTTACTGCCTTAAGAGAGATTCCAGGTTGTGATACATGGAGAGAATACACTAGGAAACCCAGCACCCACAGTAGAGCACAAGAGAAGAGAGATCTACAGGAAGAGAATCCTAGAGACCTAAGGATAAAACTCAATAGAGCAGTGATCAGAGTTTGCATATGAAGAAACCACCCAAGGCCATAGAAGAACTATCCAGCAGGATTAAAGGGAACAATGCCAAGGCTCACACAGGGTCTAGATTATTGCCTGTTATCACCAGCTATATAGGAAAAACTGACAATTCATGGGAATCTGGGTAGAGTACTCAGGGAGGCCTTGTCTCAGTAGTGGGAAATAATTAACCCTAGGTTATGTACAGTCCATAGGGCTTCCCGGGGGGCATTAGTGATAAGGAAACTGTCTGCCAGTGCAGGAGACATATGAGATGAGGGCTCAGTCCCTGGGTTGGGAAGATCCCCTGTAGGAAGGCACAGAAACCCACTCTATTATTCTTTCCTGGAGAATCCCAAGGACAGAGGAACCTGGCAGTTTATGGTCCATAGGGTCACAAAAAGTTGGTTATGACTGAAGTGACTTAGCACACATGCACAAGTATTGTCCATATCTATCATAAAAAAATCATCATAAGAAACCAAAAAGGATCAGAAAGTTCCCAAGTAACTTAATTCTGATCCAAAAAAACCCTCAAGAATACTTCGAGAAGTACAAAATTTGCAGCATCCAATGAGGTAAAATAACAGTGTCTAGCATCCAATCAAAGATTACCAGACATGCAAAAAAGCAGGAAGACAAGATGCATAATGAGAAATCAATCAATAAAAATAGACATTAGAATGAGCAGAAAGGAATTAAAACAGCTGTTATAATTGTATTCTATATGTTTAAAAAAAGTTAAAAAGAGACTTGAAAATTATAAAATAACTAGCAGTCAAATAAAACACCTAAATCAAACTTCTACATAGGAAAGCTACAATATCCGAGATGAAAAGTAAACCGGTGAGATTTTTCACAAACATAGATGTAAATTCTAAACATAATTTCAACATATATCTACACTGTATAGAAAAAAATACAATAAGATCAATTGGGGTTTATCTCAACAATATAAGGCTGATTTATCATTAAAAAAATCAAACAATGCAATTAACTATATTAACAAACGAAAAAGAAAAAAGTGATTGTCTCAATAAATGAAGAAAAAGTATTTGACAAAAATCTAATACTCGTCTATGATAAACTGTTAGTCATTTAGTTGTGTCTGACTTTCTGTGACTCCATGGACTGTAGCCCACCAGACTCCTCTAGCCATGGAATTCTCCAGGCAAGAATATTAGAGTGGGTTGCCATTTGCTTCTCCAGGGGATCTCCCCAACCCAGGGATCAAAACCATGTCTCTGGTGTTGCATGTGGATTCTTTACCATCTGAGCCACCAGGGAAACCCTCATTTATGATAAAAACTCAGGAAAGTGAAAGTTCCTCAGTTGTGTCTGACTCTTTGCGACCCCATGGACTATACAGTCCATTGAATTCTCCAGGCCAGAATACTGGAGTGATTCTTTACCAGCTGAACCATCAGGGAAGCCCAAAAACTCAGTAAAATTGGATTTAAAAGGAACTTCTTCAGCTTGATAAAAAGCATCTATGAAATACCTACAGCTAACAAATATTTAATGGTGAAAGACTAATTTTTTCCCCATAAGAACAAGATAGATATACACACTCATCACTCTACTCAACATTGTACTGTGATTTTTAAACAATAAAGTCAGGAAGAAAAATAGAAGGCATACATATTAGAAAAGAAGTAAAACTGCCTTTAGCTTTAGACAACAGGGACTTTAAATAGAAAATTCAGTGAGAACTAGAGAAAGCTAGAAGACCTACCAAGTAACTTTGGCAAGACTGTGGGATACAGAGCAAATATATATATATATATATATAAATTCAACTGTGTTCATATATAATAGCAATGAATAGTCAAAAATTTGAATTATGAAAACAATACCATCTAAGATAGGCCTCATTTCTTTCCATTCTGGGCCTCAGTTCAGTGTGCTCCAGCGGCACTGAGGTGTGGTGGTTTAGTCACCAAGTCGTGTCCAACTCTTGCAGCCCCATGGACTGTAGCCCACCAGTCTCCTCTGTCCATGGGATTCTCCAGGCAAGAATACTGGAGTGGGCTGCCATTTCTTATTCTCTATTTCTCAAAACATCTACTTTATTATGGCCTTAGAACATTTATTCTTGCTATTCTCTGTCAGAAGACTTTTTCTGGTATATCTGCTCATGGCTAATTGTTGCATAATCCAGAACTCAGGAGAATATCACACCACTGATTACTCATCTCTGATTGTCCTATCTAAAATAGCACAACCATGCTCAATCAATTTCTGTTCTCTCACTAGACTTATTTCATCAGAGATCAGTCGTTGTCTATTCATTTCTTTATTGTTGTCTCTCCTACAAAGTGGCAAGTTCCATGAAAGTAAAGGCTTTATCATCTTGTTCACTACTTGTATTTCATCATCTAGAATAATGCTTCAGAGATAGTAAGCACTCAGCAAACAGCAAATGTGTATAGATTGTTGTCAAATAAAACAATGAATGTCCATTGTATATTATACGGGTACTAAAAATTTTGAGCAAACTCTTGGAGATAATGGAGGACAGAGGAGCCTGGCATGCTATAGTCCATGGGATCACAAAGAGATGGACCCATCTTAGTGACTCAACAATAGCAATGACTATACTTAAAGGTGAGCCATTTTTAAAGTATTAGTCCATTTATAAACAGTATGTGTTTTCTGTTTTGAAATTTTTCTAAAAATAATTGATTTTTCAGAATATAAGCAAATAGTTATTACTTGCCTCTGTGGTATTAGAAAATATATCGGTATCCTAATCTTTCCTGAGTATTGTCTAATGGCAATAGTGGGATAGGAATGGTGGGCTTCTGGAGATGTGTTTGCATTCAGAGTGAATAATGACATGCATGCTTAGTTGTCTGACGTCTGCTATTCCATTTATTCAAAAATACAGCTGTTAAGTATTGCTCTTTCTATTTTGCAGATGGAGAAACTGAGTCATGGAAAAGAAAATTGACTTAAAAATTAACTTAACTATTATAACAGTGAAAGTGCATGACATACTTGGGCCAGTTTGAGGGTTGACCAGGCCTGAGTTTTATCTGTGACATTTCTATTATAGCACTTAGGTTTTGACAGAAAACGTTAGGTGAATGTTGCTCTAATGTTTAGAGATTGAGAGATAGGTTGTCTTTACTCAGTGAAGGAATAGTCCACAAAGGCCAATTAAAAATGTAATTAGTTAACTTGCCCAGATTTTTTTACTGATTCACATTTTTAAAAAGTAGAACCATCCTTGGTGGCTCAGATGGTAAACAATCTGCCTGTAGTGAAGGAGACCTGGGTTCCATCCCTAAGTCGGGAAGATCCCCGGAAGGAGGTAATGGCAACCCACTCCAGTATTCTTGCCTGGAGAATCCCATGGACAGAATAGGCTGGTGGGCTGCAGTTCATGGGGTCACAAAGAGTCAGACACCAGTGAGCAACTAACACTTTCATAGGACTATAAAGATCCAGGTGACTGTGTTGATTAGACAGTCCAGTGTTAAGAAAAGCAAAGTTTCAGATTTGACAGTATTTTAACAAAACAATTTCTCTGTTTCTTCATGGCCTACTGCTTATATATAACCTTGTCATCAGTGCATGCAGCTGCTCAAGAATATCACATCAGACTACTGATCTCTAAGAGAGCTTGTTAGCTTCATCTTCTATTGCAAAATACTTTTAAAATTATGTACTGAGTATCACTTTGGAAACCAGGCACTATTTTTTGTTTTATCTTGTTTTCTCAATTATCAAACACACCTAAAATGCATAATCCTTCTATCCTTTGGTCCCCACAAAGTTGATATTATTATTTTAACATGTAAGATTCAGTTCAGTTCAGTCACACAGCACTATCTGACTCTTTGCCACCACATGGACTGCAGCACGCCAGGCCTCCCTGTCCATCACCAGCTCCCAGAGTTTGCTCAAACTTGCCTCCATCGAGTCAGTGATGCTATCCAACCATCTCATCCTCTGTCATCCCCTTCTCCTCCTGCCTTCAATCTTTCCCAGCATCAGGGTCATTTCTAAGGAGTCAATTCTTCACATCAGGTGGCCAAAGTATTGGAGTTTCAGCTTCAGCATCAGTCCTTCCAATGAACACTCAGGACTGATCTCCTTTAGGATGGACTAGTTGGAGCTCCTTGCAGTCCAAGGGACTCTCAAGAGTCTTCTCCAACACCACAGTTCAAAAGCATCAGTTTTTGGCTCTCAACTTTCTTTATGGTCCAACTCTCACATCCATACATGACTACTAGAAAAACCATAGCTTTGATTATATGGACCTTTGTCAGCAAAGTAATATCTCTGCTTTTTAATTAGCTGTCTAGGTTGGTCATAGTTTTTCTTCCAAGGAATAAGCATCTTTTAATTTCATGGCTGCAGTCATCATCTGCAGTGATCTTTGGAGCCCAAGAAAAGAAAGTCTGTCACTGTTTTCATTGTCTCCCCATCTATTTTCCATAAAGTGATGGGACCGGATGCCATGACTTTGTTTTTTGAATGTTGGGTTTTAAGCCAGCTTTTTCACTCTCCAGTTTCACTTTCATCAAGAGACTCTTTAGTTCCTCTTCGCTTTCTGCCATAAGGGTGGTGTCATCTGCATATCTGAGGTTATTGTTATTTCTCCCGGCAATCTTGATTCCAGCTTGTGTTTCATCCAGCCCAGCATTTCTCATGATGTACTCTGCATATAAGTTAAATAAGCAGGGTGACAATATGCAGCCTGGTTGCACACCTTTCCCAATTTGGAACCAGTCTGTTGTTCCATGTCCAGTTCTAAGTGTTGTCTGTTGACCTGCATACAGATTTCTCAGGAGGCAGGTCAGGTGGTCTGATATTCCCATCTCTTGAAGAATTTTCCAGTTTGTTGTGTTTCACATAGCCAAAAAAAATATGTAAGCTTAATTATCCTTTTTTTCTAATGACATTATCCTCTTGTTTTAAAAGCCAGTTACTGTGCATATCCCTAAACAGTGGCACGTGTTAGCACAGGACCAGTGGAAAAGATCAGGTGCATATGTTTAAGTGAAAACTATGTCAGAATGAATTTCATCCTGATCCACGGTAATAGAGATAGGCAAGGGAAAGCCAAATGCCACATGGAGGCCATTTGTTCCTTCAAAGCATAATACAGATTCAAACCTTCAGATAAAAATGTACAAGCTGCCAACTTCAAAGGAGGAACATTAAATTTTTTTTAAAAAATCAACAATTGAGTATTATACCTTGCATACATAAGCACTTAGTGTGCACATGTGTGCTAGTACCTCACATTCATAATGCATATCTGATGTCAAACTGTATTGTCTTAACAGCTGAATTAAAAGCTAACTGTTAAAAACTGAATTCATAATGCTTTATGTGCACAACAAAATTCATAATGTTCTATAAAAATTCTGGCATATACAACATTTAATGTTATTTACATTTAATTAGGCAAAATCAAATCCTACAAAGTTGGTTCATTAGATTTCTCCAAGGCCAATTGTTTATGTAAGCACTGAATCATTAATATGCAGCTTCTTCCATAATTATAAGGCTGTCAGATAAGAAACCTGCTGCCTAGAACAGATAAAGGAACTTGGAGATAGTCACAGATATAAACCCCAATTCACACCGCTGAAACATTTGGAAAAGTCTTGCATGAAAATGTGAATCACTTTACAGAGGCAAACAGCAGGAACCCAAATGGAGCAGTAAAAATCAAGTTTTTTTTTTCAGCTTCTTAAGTGAAGAATTGAGTAGGAAAATCAGTGAAATTTTTTATTTGTTAGTATTTTTCATCTAAAGTCTTAATTAGAAATACAGAGATATTTTCCCCAAGATAGATATAGAGATGACGGCAAACCCAAGTTATATCTCCATCTGTAATAATAATGACCTGAAATGTTGCCACCCTGTTACTCTGAGTACCATTCCAAACTTTTATTTCCAAACAAATAGACATATCTGGAAGTTCTTTGAATTCTTTAACAAAATGTTAATGTATTCTCTCATTTATGTAAAACTCTTTAACAGTCAAGCGCTAATGAACTCATCTTCAGTTGCTCATGTTGATTCTTACATAACTAAGTTTTCCTTTACTGTTGATGGACTGCAAGTAACAACCATATCTGGTGTGTGCTCCTCCAACACTTTCAAGTGAATCCACCTCAGCCTCTGTATTCTTCAGACTTTCTTCCCAAGAAGGCCTCTACTACATCTTTCTTCTTTGCCTGGTGACAAAGAACCATGCCACTAGTACAAAATCTTTGTTTGTCTCACCTTTTCTATGTATCTCCCCTTGATTCAGTGTTGGACTCCCTGTGGCCCAACCCATTGAAGTCTTAATTCCATCCCCTCTGACAGAGGGTACGATCAACCTCTGCATAGCAGCTTAACACAGTATTTTACTTGAGAGGTCCTGAGAAGGAGGGAAATAAAATGTATTCTTGCTAAGCAATACGCATAATATACCTTTCTGTCTTAGAGTCTCGCAGTACTAATTAATTAAAACCACTGAAAAAAGAAATTTGGTCTTTTTTGTTAACCCAGTATCTTCCAATCTCTTTGAACATATAAACTTTTACTTTCACATAATGTCTGAGAAAAAAATTTTGGAAATAGAATTTAAAATTGTTACTTTTACTGCCTTGTACACTGATGGTCTCTTTTATAGGACAGAGAACTATATTCAATATCTTTTTTTTATTTTTCTTTTTTTATCCCAATTAATTTTATTAGTTGGAGGCTAATTACAGTATTGTAGTGGTTTTTGCCATACATTGACATGAATCCGCAGGGACCTCTGGGACAATGTGAAACGCCCCAACATTCAAATCATAGGAGTCCCAGAGGAAGAAGACAAAAAGAAAGGACATGAGAAAATACTCGAGGAGATAATAGCTGAAAACGTCCCTAAAATGGGGAAGGAAATAGTTACACAAGTCCAAGAAACCCAGAGAGTCCCAAACAGGATAAACCCAAGGCGAAACACCCCAAGACACATATTAATCAAATTAACAAAGATCAAACACAAAGAACAAATGTTAAAAGCAGCAAGGGAGAAACAACTGATGTTCTCCTTTAAAAAATTATTGAAATACCATAGTTTACAATGCTGTGTTAGTTTCAGGTAGACAGTAAAACTATTCAGTTATACAGATATATGCTAAGATATATATATATATATTCTTTTAAAATATTCTCTTCTATTATAGGTTATTGTGAGATACTGAGTATAGCTTCTTATGCTACCCAGTAGGTCCTTGTTGGTTGTCTGTTTTATGTAGTAGTAGTAGGTATATTTTACTCTCAAACTCCTAATTTATCCCTCCCCCTCCCCCCCGCTTCTTCCCTCCCATTTGGTAACCATACATTTGTTTTCTATGTCTGTGAGTCTGTTTCTGTTTTGTGAATAAGTTCATTTGTATCCTTTATTTTAGATTCCACATGTAAGTGATATCATATGATGTTTGTTTTTCTCTGACTTTATTTAGTATGACACTCTCTAGGTCCATCCATGTTGCTGCAAATGGCATTATTTCATTCTTTTTATGGCTGAGTACTATCCCATTGTATAAATATATACCACATCTTCTTTATCCATGTATCTGTCAGTGGACACTTAGGCAGCTTCCACATCTTGGCTATTGTAAATAGTGTTGCAATGATCACTGGGGTGCATGTATCTTCTTAAATTACAGTTTTTCTCTGGATATATGTCCTGGAGTGGGATGGCAAGATGATATGGTAGATATGTTTTTAGTTTTTTGGGGGGAACCTCCATAAAGTTCTCCATAATGACTGTACCAATTTCTATTCCCACCAACCATGTAAGAGGGTTCCCTTTTTTTCACACTCTCTCCAGAATTTATCATTTGTAGACTTTTTGACATTTGTAGACTTTGGCCTTGCTGAGTTGCATGAGGTGATAACCTCATTGTAGTTTTGATTTGCATTTTTCTAATTAATAGCAGTGTTGAGCATCTTTTCACGTGCATTTTGGCCATCTGTATATCTTCTTTGGAGAAATATTTATTTATATCTTCTACCTTTTTTATTTGAATTTTTTTGATATTGAGCTGTATAAACTGATTGTATATTTTGAAGATTAATCCCTTGTCAGTCAATCATTTGCAAATATTTTTTGCATTCTGTAGGTTTGTTTTGTTTATGGTTTCCTTTGCTGTGCAAAAGCTTTTACGTTTAATTAGGTCCCTTTTATTTATTTTTGTTTTTATTTCCATTTCTCTAGGAGAAAGAAAGAAAGTGAAGTCATTCAGTTGTGTCCGACTCTTTGTGACCCCATGGACCCTTTGGGACCCCATGGACTGGAGCCTGCCAGGCTCCTCCGTCCATGGGATTTTCCAGGCAAGAGGACTGGAGTGGGTTGCCATTTCCTTCTCCAGGGGATCTTCCTGACCCAGGGATAGAACCTGGGTCTCCCACATTGTAGGCAGACGCTTTACCATCTGAGCCACCAGGGAAGTCCTACACTAGGAAGCAGATCAAAAATATCTTGCTGTAATTTATTTCAGAGTGTTTTACGTAGGAGTTTTATAGTATTCAATTTTACATTTAGGTCTTTAAGCCATTTTTCCCTGTAAAAGGAAATGGCAACCCACTCCAGTATTCTTGCCTCGAGAATTCCATGGACAGAGGAGCCTGGCAGACTCCAGTCCTGGGGTCACAGAGTCAGACACAACTGAGTGACTAACACTTTTACTTTTCAATCCATTTTTAGTTTATTTTTTATAGTACTTGAGAATATCCTAATTTCTAATATTCTCTTTAGTAAATAACTTTATGAACTACATAATGTTTTTCTTTTTACCACATGTGGTCCCATCAACTTGGTGATTTCCATGTTCTCAAATCACTCATTTAACGATTAGCCTCACAGTTCACCGCTTAACTCAGCTTTTTTTTTTTTTTTCATTTTATGTCAACTTTCTCAACAGCATGACCTTATTCTTTCTTTACCTCAAAACAGGGCTTTTAATTCCAAGATTCTTGGTCTTCCCGAGATTCTTGGGAATGGTCTTGGTCTTCCCGAGATTCTTGGGAATGGCAACCCACTCCAATATTCTTGCCTGGAGAATTCCATGGACAGAGGAGCCTGGTGGACTGTAGTCCACTGGGTTGCAAAGATTCTAACACGACTGAACGACTAACACTTTCACTTTCCTGGCCTTCAGCTCCAAGCTCTGCCTCAGACACTTGCAGTCAGAATACCCATCAACCAACACTTCACCTCCTCTGAGGACTCTGGTTATGCAAGCTCTCTCAGTTAGTTGAATTCACTCAGTCTTTTCCCTCTGTGTTGTCTAACTAGAACTCCACATTTAGTCATTTCAGAGCTATGTAACCTCTCTCTTGGGATGCTATTGTTTGCTTAATCTTTCATGGTTTATTCTCAGCTCAGATCTTCTCTTATCTGTCATTTATATTCTTTTCTTCTGCCCCCAAATTAGTTCCAGAAAAAATTATAGACCCTTCCATATACTGATCCAGTTTAACATGACTGAACTAGGTATTACTGAATAATAACTCCACAATAGTGCTTGTGATATTAGACAGTTAACTGTCTGTTGCTGGCAATGGTTTGCCTGAGTAAGTAATGGTTTTGGAGAGGAGACTTACAAGTCAAAGACAGATCTATCAGAGTTCACAGATTTGAGATCCAACTACTTAAAGATTCCTATAGCTTTTTGAGATGATTTAAATGATCACATTGTCTTATTTTGTTGAGCATTAATTTGAGAATCAGATTGTTTTCCTTTTCAACTCTTTGATTAGAATGAAGAAAGAAAAGAAAAAGTGAGAATACAATTATAGAATTTGAAAGATGGGATAAATTCAAGATGTAGTGATGTTCTGAAGAAATGATTTGAGTAGCTAGAGATTAGTTTACCAGTTAGCTTCCTGGAGGGCAGAAGAAATCTGTCTCAGAAATGAAAGCAATTAAAGGTAACTTCAGTTAGTCTAGAATTCTGACAATTATTTTTGCCACTGACAGTGCACCCACATATGATAGAAAAGAATCACCTCTCCTGGATGCTTTTGGGCCATATAAAAGCCATGTATGTTTACAAACTCTGTAGTTCTCTTCCTGCTTCACTTCCCATGTACCACCCATAGCATGTCTCCAAGATTCAGGTCTAACAACTTTTTCCCCTCTTTCTCTTGATGAGTTTACTTAGTCATGGCTGCAGATAGTACTTTCATCATGATTCACAATGACCTGGCATGACCTGCCCCTGTCTGTTCTAGTATCTGGTTTCCAAATCCAGGCTCATATTATCACCTCCAGTTAAACGAGTCAAAAGCTGTTCTATCTGCAGTCCTGCATTCCACACACATACAATGTGATACAGTATCTTCATTTTCATCATCTCTCTGGCAAATTATTCCTGTACCCTCTTTTACTTTGCTTTCGTTTTCTCAATCTGTTAAGAGATTTTTAACCTAATTTAACCTTTTTCCCTATATCCATGCCTTCCTCTTCTTTATCAGTTCCATGGTCTTATTTTTAATCTTTATTATCTCACATTTGCATTATATAAATGGTAGTCTAAATAGTTCCTCTACTTTTATAGACTTTCATATTATAATCTATCCTTTATCATATTGGGAGATTCATCTGTCTTGAACATGACAACTCACTCTGATGCTCAGAATCACTTCCTATGCCTTTCTTCCTCACTACCCTTACCTAATAGCTTAATCCTGTCCATTCTTAAATATGCTGTCCAAGTTCCAATTCTTTCATGAAGCTTCTATGACCTCTCCAAGTCACAGTAGACTATAGTTCCTGTGAATTCTAAAAATATTTATGGCTTATATCGTTGGTATTACACTAAATAGGTAGGCTTTGTATGGTTATCTGCATTTTCCTCTGTATATATGGTACCATTTTTTTTCATTACTTTGTATTCTTCAAAGCTTCTAGCACATGTTACATATAAGATAAATGCCACTTAAAGGAATGAATGGTATGTAATGTTTATAGTCCCTTAAACCAAGTCACAAAGGGACTTCTGAAACTTCAAGGACACAAACCATTCAAGACTGTTTTAGTATTGGTGATATTTTAATAAATTATAATCATTTGAAGAATGATAATATATTCTTCTAAACTAGTAACTCTCAATTTATTAGGGTACTTATTTGAAAACTCCAGGGTAACATAGGCTTCATATTTTCTCATCCCCTCTATGTTTATCATCAAATGAATTCCAGTGCCATGAACATTTCACTGGGTAACCAAAACACCAGGACCTCAAGTGCTTCCCATGTGTTACTAAAACTGAACAAACTAAATTCAATTTCTTAAAGAAAAATGCACCAGTCATATGAAAAGAAAAAGCAAACAAAAAACCCCTAATGCAGATCTTAACAGAGGTAGAACAAAAATATAATTTTTGAAGCAATACATTAGTCTTGTTCAAGACATTGTCTAGGAAGATGAAAATCAATGACATTTATTATTAATGAAAGGCTTTAAAAACATAGGTACATTTTCATGCAGTGATTACCTTACTCTAAAATAATGATATAATCAGGTGATTTTTGCCTAGGATTATGTCTAAGGATGTTTGCTATAGCACTGTTTATAATGACCAAAATCAAGAAATGCTGTCCTGTGATAATAGAGAATGGATTAAATAAATTAAGGCACATAAAGGCATGACGATCAGAGAAGGCAATGGCACCCCACTCCAGTACTCTTGCCTGGAAAATCCCATGGACAGAGGAGCCTGGTGGGCTGCAGTCCATGGGGTCGCTAGGAGTCGGGCGCGGCTGAGTGACTTCACTTTCACTTTTCACTTTCAGGCATTGGAGAAGGAAATGGCAACCCACTCCAGTGTTCTTGCCTGGAGAATCTGGGCTGCCGTCTATGGGTTCGCACAGAGTCGGACACGACTGACGCGACTTAGCAGCAGCAGCAGCAGGCATGACAATATAATAGAAAGGTGGTCACATGACATATTACATTTCTGTGATTGTGGATTGTTGTGTAATTTAAAAAATCAACTCCATCTACCACTGAGACAACCAAAGCAATATAAGTTATGTCATACTTTGGAGGTTGCAATTGTGTTTAAAGAAAAGTAACAAATTTTTCTCATTTTTATCTTGATATTGACCCAAATATAAGGATTCTTTTTATATTTTATATTTATAAATTATTAAGTATATATAGCTCAACTTTCAGAAAGCTAAGATTATGGCATCCAGTCCCATCACTTCATGGCAAATAGATGGGGAGACAGTGGAAACAGTGGCAGACTTTATTTTGGGGGGCTCCGAAATCACTGCAGATGGTGACTACAGCCATGGAATTAAAAGACATTTGCTCCTTGGAAGAAAAGTTATGACCAACCTAGACAACTTATTAAAAAGCAGAGATATTACTTCGTCAACAAAGGTTCATTTAGTCAAAGTATGGTTTTTCCAGTAGTCATGTATGGATGTAAGAGTTGGACTATAAAGAAAGCTGAGCGCTGAAGAAGTGATGCCTTTGAACTGTGGTGTTGGAGAAGACTCTTGAGAGTCCATGGGCTGCAGGGAGATCCAACGAGTCCATCCTAAAGGAAATCATTCCTGAATGTTCATTGGAAGGACTGATGCTGAAGCTGAAACTCCAATACTTTGGTCACCTGATGTGAAGAACTGACTCATTGGAAAAGACCCTGATGCTGGGAAAGATTGAAGGCAGGAGGGGAAGGGGACAACAGAGGATGAGCTGGTTGGATGGCATCACCGACTCAATGGACATGAGTTTGGGTAGACTCCAGGAGTTGGTGATGGACAGGGAGGCCTGGCGTGCTGCAGTCCATGGGGTCACAAAGAGTCGGACATGACTGAGTGACTGAACTGAACTGAACTGAAGTATATATAAACTTATACCTAATTTGCTGAATATCCATGAAGTTAAAAAATAAGGTTAATATACAAAATACAATATAAATGTCTTTAATTAGAATTATGTTTCTCCTTAGAGAACATAATGCAGGTGCACTACAATGACTTCTATATTAAATCCCATTTAGGGATCATGGGATTGAAGCTTTAAATAACTTTATTGTGTATAACTCTGATAAATACATTATCAATTCATTATAGAAATATAAAAGCTGACATTAAAAAAGATTTAAATAAATTCCTTTAGGAATAGGAATCATCCATTAATAAGCCAATAATAAGCACCACTTTTTAAATTTGGTACTTCATAAGTTATATACACAAATAGAAATGTTAATTCCTACCATAATTATAATAGTAGCATCCATATCTTACACTTACTACAAGGAAACTAGAAATTATTTTTCAAAATTTTAGAGCAAACAGAAATATCTCATTTTAAAAATTAATATAATTTATGATCAATTGAAAGGAACATGGATAAGTATTGCTTTTATACAGTTATCTGTAATACAATAATTTTAGAAATCTTTTTTTAAAGCCCAATCTTAACTATTGTTTTGGTTCAGCTTATTGACTGGCATCAAATAAAAATATGTGTAAAGCTTTTAATGTCTTTGTCCCCAAACCATTAACTTTATTATTTTTTGTTAGTCAAAGTATTAGATGAAATCTGTTGTAATTTGGATAAATTAATGTTAAAAATATTCTCAAGTGTTTGCCATATTATGTCAGGTTTTCTAAATTTAAAAGGCTGATAAGCAAAAGAAAAAATATTTTTTAAAAACTTGTTTTTTGCAAAATATTTTCCCCTGAACTGACTGCATCAGAATCACTTATGTGCATGCTCAATTGCTTCAGTGATGTCTGGCTCTTTGGGACTCGCCAGGCTCCTCTGTCCATGGGATTCTCCAGGCAAGAAAACTGGAGTGGCTTGGTATTTCCTCCTCCAGGGGATCTTCCCGATCCAGAGATTGAACCTGAGTCTCCTGCTTCTCCTGCATTGCGGGTGAATTCTTTACTGCTGAGCCACGTGGAAGCCCACTTAGAATTACGTAGGTGCTTGTTAAGTATTTATAGATTCTTGGGTGCCATTCAAAATATTGAAGGATGATCTACACTGTACAGCCCCAATATTTGCATTTTTGACTTGCTTCCCGTTAATCCAATCTGAGAATTAGTATTCTAAGAAGGTTTTCATATAGGAAACCTAATCAGGACCTCAGAATCTAGCTGTAAAATGAGGAATAAATAGTTATTTATACTTGGTTATAAGTAATAATTAGGAGAATCTAGAAGAAAGTGTTAATGACTAAAGGAACTTAACAAGAAGTAGGTTTCCAAGTGGTAGGCCCCCCCATTATGTCTTGTCTTTCATTTTGTACCATAGGACAGTAAAAGCTGAGGAGATGGTAAATTATTGCACTAACACATTTATAAAGTTATCCAAATACAGTCTTTAATTAAGAGGCTTCATTGCTTCATGCAGTGAATTCTGTTACTACTAACATCTTCCCTAAAGATTTAACAGAATATTAGTAATTTAAATCTATAGGACCTGCTGGGCTCCCTGGGTTTTGAGATATCATGTGATGGGAAGGAGCCAGTGGATAACTTCAGATTACATTAAAAGGCAATTGGTGTATGTTTTTAGCCTAAGAATTGTAACTTAATATGGACTTGGCTGCAAAGTATTAAAAAAAAAAAAAAGCTACTGTGATGAATATAGTAGAATTACTTCTACTAGTGAGAAGTTGTTTTTTAATTTCATCTCATAGAATTATTAATGCTGATACTATTAATGTAGACTATAAATTATATCAGAATTATATAAGAAGAAATTCTTTCTTTTGCAAGAGCCAAACAAAAGCAAAAAGGAAGGAAGGGTTTTGGAGCTTAAAATCAGACAAGTGCAGGGAAACAGTTGAACAGGAAGGCTTAATGGAACCCACTCCAGTGCTTAGTCCATCTTTTATTTTTGCTCTTCTTCAATCGACCGTCTACTTCTTTCCTTTGCAGATTGACTTCCTTAGCTAGTCTCTGTTTTTGTAATGGTCACTAACAGTTTGAAAAAAAATGTAGTGCCTTTTTTCTGAGTCCTAGCTTACTCTTTGATAAGTGACAGCCTGTGCGTGGGTTAGTTGACTTTGTCCAGGAAGATCCCCTGGAGACGGAAATGGCAACCCACTCCAGTAGTCTTGCCTGGGAAATCCCATGGACAGAGGAGCCTGGTGTGCTACAGTCCATGGGGTCACAAAAGAGTCAGACAGGACTGAGTACACATGCATGCACACATACCGAAAAAGAGCAATGATCATAGAATAGGGTGAAAAGTAGAATGAAATTGTTGTCATCACCCAGAACTGCTCTTAGTGTTTTAAAGGAAAACTTCTTAAACTAAGGTCCATACCCCAGTCTGAACCTTTATTCCTTTATCCATTTGTAGGAGCAGATATTTTATTTTGGGGAAGAGGATATGAGAGGAAGTAATCTTAAATCCTTTAAAGGATACATCTGGAATTTTGAAGAGTAGATTTGGGTATTAAGGCTGCTTTGCAGTATTCAGTGTCCTGGAAGAATGAAGGGACCTGAAGACCTTTTCTTCTTGAATAATTTGGGTCCTCAGGAAATTTGTCTTCATTTGTATCCATACTCTGAGAGCAGGATGTGTGGGTACAAATTTTCCAGACTGCTATTTTCGGAACATATGGGCAAAGCTGAGATATCTGAACATATGTATGTATGTTTGTGTACGTATATGAGTGTGTATATTTGTATAGGCAACCACATTTTTATTCTCCCCATCACCCTCCCGCCCTCTTCTACATTTGGAAGGTATTTGAAATATGAAACATGTGCTTGGTAGGCAGGCAATAAGTATTATTTTATAATTATAAACAATCAAGTGTGCGTTTTCCTTAACAAACCTACAAGCGATTAATCTATTTTGTACCTTAAAATATTCCATATGAATTATTTCTATTTTATTTATCTATATACACTCTATATTTCCACAAAGGCAAAGGTCATTTGTTATAATCTTGTTGAAGAAAATGTGATTCTCAATTGCTGTATGTACCTAGGTCAAACAAGATTCACCAAAATTTTAAAACAAAGAAATATTAAAAAGATAATTATGATAACTGGAAGCATTATTTTAGGGCATTCAGTGTAAAAGCATAAACCACTGAAATGGGTTCCTGTGCATGTTTGAATATATATGAGTCTGGGGCAGGGTTCTGTGAATATATATGTGGAGAGAATCTGTGATGTGGGTTTTTACACAGGCATGCATTTTTGCTTGACAAATTTGGTGGGACTATTTATTTTTTAACCTTTTAAATACAAAATTATATTAATAAAGTGTTGTATTTGACAGTGTGCCCAAGTATCAAAGGTGCAAAATTATACTATTTACTCTTCTCTAGTAATGCAGATTTTCTTTAAATGATCCATAGTTTACCATGCCTTCCTTTTTCTACTTAGTTTCTCTATTCTTTGTATTTAAAACGAATAAACAAAAATGACTAAAAATATGGCTGATTTTGATAAATTTCAGCTTGGATGATCCATTCAAAATCTTCATATCCCAAAGAGGCTAGTTAGTCAAATGTTACCATCAGCAATTTCAGAAAGTGGAAAGTTAAAAACAAGATTATAAATTAAAAAGAACAACATTGTACTACAAAACTATTGATTAGAAGTTATTATTTATGCATTGAAACACTAGATAGCATTCTGTTTATTTCATATGATGGAAAAATCTTACTCTGAAAGTTTGAAAAATCCCAGGAGCTTTCTTTTTTAAGCATCATCTCTGACCTAATGGACATAGTATCTCACTTTTTATTTAGAAAACAATCATTTTCTAAGTATGAACTATGTCATACACTCAGTGCAGTGTGTATCATGTATATGTATGCTTCCAAGAATGATTTCCATTCATTTTTTCATGAATCTTGGGAACCCGAGGTGAAGAAGAGATCCTAGTCCACACACAGAACCATCCTTCACTCAGTTCATCTCCCCTGCACACTGAAGGTGTTTGGGTAAATCTGTTTTACTCAAAGATGATTTTATCTTTCAGGAAGTCAACATATTCTCAATAAAGATTTACCAGGCCTCAATTATTGTTCCTTGCCTTTGAAAATGTTAAACTGCTTCTTTTAAAAACAGCCATCAGAACAAGATGACTATGTTTTTAACACAATAATAGCATACATGTCAGCCTGTTACCCCATTTCTATGAGTCCTGTTATAGATCTCTTATTACACACTCCCAAGCACTGTTTTCCTAAAAGCACCTTTCAAGTACCCTGCCTTTCACTGAAATGTGGCTGCTACTGTGTACTTATTTTAAAAATGGCTTGACAGAATTGCTAATGTTCTCATTCCTTCAGGATATTTCCTAATACTTGTAGCCTTTTCATGTTTCTAATTAGGCCAGTAATGGTCCCTGAAGTTAAACCAATTAAAATTATTTACTGTGACACACAGTGTGGAGATAATTATCTGATATCTGAATCCAACTTCTGCTTACTTCGCAACATTACTTAATAGAAAACAGAGAAACTGATGCCCATGCTTTCATTTTCCTTGTCTACCAAATGTGTTTGCCCTATAGCAAACTGTTTAAATAAAGCATTAAAATCTTTGTGGTGCTAATCAAAATGTTTAAAATCCACTCACACTCCTTTTATAGTTCTGAAAAGCATATAAAACTCTTCCACATTACCTTTTACATTATACTTGCTGACCAGTGCAGTATTACAGCCACATTATAAACAGATAATGCAGCTTCTGCAGTTTCTAGTAACCTTACTTTTCTCTTCCTCTAACTCCTTTACTCTATTTTTTCTTGTGAACATTTTTTTTTTCTCCTTTTCCTTACCTCTTTGTCTTGTGTTTTCTTCTGAATTTTGTGGTTTACCATAAGTGGCACAAAGCTGATGGACTTTGAAATATTCGCTTCATACAGCATAGTCTAAACATTTATTACGGCATGGAAGGAGACAAGTTAGATTAATTACTATTTTATTTTTGCATAGGGTTTGGAGTTTGGAAGATGAGAGGTTTACAAAGAGAATTTTCATCAATGGCAGAAGTCTCAGCAAAAGTTCAGTTTATATTTAATGTAAAGAAAAAATCCCTCTAGGAAAAAAAAAATTCACAGAGCAAGTAAATCATGTCGGGAAGCAATGCTTTTCATTAAAAGTTGGCTGGCATCATGTTGAGAATTTGGACAAATGTAAAGACTAAGCCTCTAAGTTAGGCTTGCATATGCTGTAGTTAAATGCCAAGGTACAGTCTCAGAAAGAATTACAGCTTAGACACTTGGAGAGCATTTAGCCCATAATCCCCATGCAAATTATTCTAAGCGAAAATTGAGTTTCATGCCAAAATGCCACCTTGAGACTGGCAGTGTAAAGTTGTGTATTAAGCCTGATCTTAGGATGGAGTCCTTTACTACTTCCTGCTTTTTGTTCAAATATTCATGAAAACCCCGTACAGATAGAGGACAGGCACAGACACATTTTCCAAGTCACCATATGCTTAACTGAAGGCCCTTTGCTGCTTGTAATGACTGTAATTTAGAGAAACAGATCACAAGGCGAGGAGGTTAAACATGCTGGTCAAATTCGAGCCGTAGCCTAAGAGTAGGCACTCAGGAGAAACTTGGGGTTCGAGACCCAGGCTTGGAAAGGGTAATAGATCATATGTGAGAATCTGGGCTTACATGGGATGACCAAGATGCCCTGTTGTTTTTCCCAGCAGAAAGTATGGAATGCCTGTCTGTGTACCACGTATGCTTGACCTGCATTAGGTCACAGAATGCCAGGAAGGGCAGTGGAAACTTTTCAGGGAGACCTTGAGAGTATTCAGGCAAGGGGTGAGAGTCTTTGTACAAGCTCTCTTTCCTGCAGCACTGAGTTTAATCTTGGCAGAACTAACACGTTTATGGTGGTTACAATTGAAGAAATCTGTGTTCCTCTTCCTATATCATCTATTTTGCCCATAATTTTGTTAACACAACAAGCATATTTCATTTTTTAGTTATTTGTCTATGTTGCTAAATAAATGATACACTTAACAGCCGTCAATAACACCTCTTCAAGGTTAGTGACTACAAACCTTTTCAGAAGAGGTGGAGATATAGACTATAAAACAACACATTAAAATATTAGCAAAAGATGACTTTTCCAACTGTTTTTATTTAACTAAACTTTACTGTTTTGTTTCTGTTGATTGTATTTATGTACTATATTTTAAATTAATTTATATGATAGCTTAAGTATTAGCTTTATCTTCCCTAACTCTCTTATTTTAGAGTTGTGGTCCAAATGTGTGTGTGGTCAGCTGCTTAATCATGTCTGACTCTTCAGTCCCATAGACTGTGGTCCATCAGGCTTCTCTGCCCATAGGATTTCCCAGGCAAGAATACTGGAGTTGGTTGCCATGCCTCTCTCCATGGGGTCTTCCTGACCCAGGGATCAAACCCATATCTCCTGCATTGGCAGGCAGATTCTTTACCACTGAGCCATCCAGGAAGCCCATGGTCCAAGTAGCCATGACTTGTTAAATACAGCATTTAACACAGAGAACTTTACAGAATAAATATTTTATTATTAAATTTAAATACAATTCCAGAGCTATGGATTCTATACTATGGATACAGCAAAGCCTCAGTAAACATTTTTGTATTCTGACCTCCAAAAGTTTGAATCATTTTATATTGATTAATACTTATGCAAGTGAATTCATCTGTGTCCCATACAAACACGAGTTAGAGGAGAAGGAAATTTAATTTTATTCAAGCTTTAAATATTAATTTAACTCTTCAATTAAATTTCTGAAGTTTGATACACTTCTATTATTGTGCTACTTATTTTCATCATTTTCTCTAATTATAAGCATGAAAAGTACAGTTAGTAATACAATTATCCCCCAGATTCTTACTCCTCTGCTCTTAGATCATCACACATTACTTGTGAACCTGGATGGATGTTTAAATAGTGTAGCTTATAACTTGATATTCACCACAGAGGCTGGAAGCAGGATGAATTAGGAAAAATACACTTGCATTAGTGGCAGTTAAAATAACTGGAGGAGGAAAGAAAAAGATGATGAGAGGGTGGTACTGAATATGTAAATAGAATAAAGCATTACTAGGACACTGGTATAGACAAATCATGAAAATATACTCCGGAGGTAGTACTAACACTATTTGGAGCAAATATCAAGCAGTATCCAATGAATAAAAAATAAATAGATAAATCAAATACTTCTAGGTTTTATTGCAGGTGGTGGGAAAAATTGTGAAAGATTTAGAATTTTATTTCCTCTAAATTTTATACTTTTAATCTAAGAATTTACATGCTAAAAACTGCTTGACACATGTTATGAAGTCATCAATGTCATAGACCTGCATCTAGCTGATTCAGCCTATTAATCAGCAGAAGTGGAGAGTGGAGAAAGGCAGGAAAAGGAATGATAATGTTGCCCTGATCGTAGTTCTAAGGACTACACTTACATTAATAAACCAAATGTGAAAAGTGTATGGAATTAGTCCTATAAATTGGAAGAAATGAGGCCATCCTGCTCATTTTAGAGTCAATCAGTCAAAAAATATTGATTGAGCACCTTTTCTGTTTCATACCACCGGGATGCGGGGATAAACAAGAATGACAGAGTCCCTCTCAAGGAAATTAATTGCTGGGGAACAGAGAATAGATGATAGGCATATCAGTAAATAAGATTATATCAGGAACAAATAACCATGAAGGAAAAAAACAGGATAATGAGGTAGAGGTACTAACAATGAGTGTTGAGATTTCATTAACTATGGTGGTTGGTACCAAAAAATAAAGTTATGTGCCAAGGTCTGAGAAGAGTATACATTTATATTCTTCTGGTGGTGTGGCTAGAGGAGGCATGTGAGAGTGCAGTGAAAGTGTTAGTAGCTCAATTGTGCCTGACCCTGTCCATGGGATTCTCCAGGCAAGAATACTGGAGTGGGTTGCCATTCCCTTCTCCAGGGAACTTCCCAAAGGAGGCAAAGGAAGGAACAAAAAAAGAACTGGAGTTTAGAGACACAAGCAGTATGTAAACCATATGGGATTTGTGGACTGTGCTAAGGATCTTGAATTCTTAATATAGGTGTCCTTGTGATGGGAAGCCACCACAGGATTTGAAGCTTGGAAGTGAAATTTCATCTGAATTTTTTTCAGATGAAAACCTGAAGCTCCCAAAGGTTAAGTAATACACAGACCTTTTAAAGTTGAATGAAATGATGAAAATGACTGACCTAAAGTTTCCAATAGTTAAAAATGACTAAAATCGATGAATATTTAGAACAAAAGGAAGCCCTCTATCAATGAATAGCTGTATCAATCTGCTAGAGCTGCCACGGCAAAGTACTACAAACTGGGCAGCTTAACTTCACAGTTCTTATCACAATGTAATTATTATCACAATTCTGAAGGCTAGAATTTCAAATCAAGGGCCTGGCAGGGTTGGTTCCTTCTGAGAGTTATGTGGGAAGATCCATTCCAGGACTCTGTCTTGGTTTGCAGATTGTCATCTTAACTTCATGTGGTCTTCTCCCTGAATATGGGCCTGTGTGCAAACCTCCCCTTCTCTATAAGAGATTCAGTCATAATGAGTTAGGGGCTGACCCTTCTCCAGGGTGACCTCATCGCGACCAATTACATCGGCAATGACTCTATCACCAAATGAGAAGTGAAGCTGCTCAGTCCTGTGGGACTCTGCAATCCCATGAACTGTAGCCCACCAGGCTCCTCTGTCCATGGAATTCTCCAGGCAAGAGTAATGGAGTGGGTTGCCATTTCCTTCTCCAGGGGATCTTCCCGACTGGGGGATGGAACCCAGGTCTCCTGCATTGCAGGCAGACAGACGCTTTACCCTCTGAGTCATCAGGGAAGCCCCCTCATTTCCAAATGAGGACACATTTTAAAGTATTTGTGATTAGGACTTTAATACATGAATTGGCAGCAAACACAATTCAACTGATAATAAATATGTTATTTAAAAAGCTGAAACTGTTAAGATATCAGCAGAGAGAAAAAAAAAAAAAAAAGAAACACCTTTCTTATTGGAAGGATGGAGAGACTGGAGTTCACCAGTCCATGTGGTTGCAAAGAGTTGGATGACCCAGAGACTGAACAACCGCATTGACCCTTTAAACTCATTCCTTAGAAATTTCTTCTTTATCCCTTAAATGAAATCCTAACCTATGTTGTTCTTTTATTTATTTTTAAAATTGTAGTCTCACAAAGAGCATTATTTGAAAAATCAAAATGTCTGGTGTGGGGGCACAGTTGCATAACTCTTTATGTATGCCGTGGAAGGATCCAACCTTCTTACCTTGTTTTTAGGTGAGGGTGCCCACAGGGAAGAGGAAGAGGGTCTGTGCAAAAATGCTGTCTCCTAGCTCCAGCTCTCTCTCTCCCCACTTTGGTTTGGGGCCCCTTCAGTGTTTCACCCAGATGAGAAAGTGATTTAGGAAAAGGGACTTACTAGAGGACACAATGCATCAGGTTAGGGAAGCATTTAAAGCTGGCTTTTTGATCTCCTGAGCTACTATTCCTAGATTTAAATAAAAATAAATAACCCTTTGGGGGAACTTCAATAGCAACTCCCAGTGTGGAGGGAAAGGCGAGGGGGGAGTTCGCCCCTGGGACCTCACCAGTCAGCCCCTACGTTCCCTAAAGCAGGGACCCACAACTTCTGCACCATCTAATGCCTAATGATCTGAGGTAGAGCTGATGTAATAACAATAAAGTGCATAATAAATGTAATACACTTGAATCATCCCCAAAACATCCCCTGCCCCGGTCAGTCGAAAAATTGTCTTCTACAAAACCAGACCCTATTGCCATAAAGGTTGGAGACTGCTACTCTATACAGACTCTTTGGTGCGGCCATTGCCGCGTCATGGCTTGTGGCTCTCTTGCCAGAGTTCCACTTCAGATAGCTCTAGGCTTTCTCTTGTGGCCCACAGCCAGGCCTCTGGAACCACATGGGTTTTCAATGCAGGTGGCGCTAGGACAGTGTGCTTCCACTGCGTCTCACTGTTTCTTTGCTCTTGGGACTCATAGCCACTCTGCCTCTCACATTTAGATTTCCTAAAGGGGCGTCAAATACCAGCCCACCACGTTCCCATTCCTAGTGATGGCAACACAGGCTCTCTGAGCAATCACCTGACAACCATCTCTGTGGTCTTGAGTTGAGGAGGACACAGCCTCTACCCATCTCCCAAGGGGAGGATTTCGAAAGTCTTTACACATTTACACCATTCTCAGATTATTTTTTTTTCCTGCAAAAATATTTATCTTCCTGGTGTGCTTTGCCTTTGATCTTCCATTATTTGTCTGTGGGTGTGAAATGAAGCATCTCCCTACCACTTTGGGGGCACCCCTTTTACAAGTCTGGTATAACTCTTTGGAATATAGGGGAAATTGCAGCAGTTCTTTTGTTATTGACCTCCACGGTCTCAAGTGAAATTGAGATAAAGTGAAAATCACTCAGTTGTGTCCGAATCTCTGCCACCCTTGTAGCCCGACAGGCTCCTCTGTCCATGGGATTCTTCAGGCAAGAATACTGGAGTGGGTTGCCATGACCTTCTCCAGGGGATCTTCCCGACCCAGAGATTGAATCCAAGTCTCCTGCATTGCTGACAGATTCTTTACTATCTGAGCCACCAGGAAGCCTCCATGGTCCCACCTGAGACTAAGATAAAGGAGTCCCCTTTTGACTTTCAGGTACACAGGTAACCGTGAAGTCTGGGTCATAGGAGAGATGCAATTGGCTAGATTCATACTCAAAGTCCCTATTAGTCAATTTAAGCTCTACTGCCTGTAAATGAAGGCTTCCCAGGTGGCATTAATGGTAAAGAACCCACCTACCAATGCAGGTAGATGTAAGAGACATAGGTCCAATCCCTGGATTGGAAAGATCCCCTGGAGGAGAGCATGGCAACACACTCCAGTATTCTTGCCTGGAGAATCCCATGGACAGAGGACCCTGGTGAGCTACAGTCCACAGAGTCCACGGAGTCGGACATGACTGAAACGACTTAGCAGGTATGCGCCTGTAAATGAAATCACCAGGAATGACTTTCTGATGTAGCTCTCTGTAGTTAATGGAAACATCAGAGTTGGATTTGTTTTGATTCCCCAGAGATACATTAACCTCAAACATCCAGGTAATACTTTCATAATTAAGGATCTTTTCTGGCACACAAGCGGACATAGTGCTCCGGATTTTCATCTGTGAGTTTCAGGAAGCACTGGAGTGTTGCAAAAGTTTCTCTCAACATATTTTTAGTGCTCTGCTCACATCCCCTTTATTGGCTGGTTACCCTCATCTGCTGCTGGAGTGCTGAAGCCAATGGTTTACACCTGTGGATGCTGAGGACTTGCCTTGTCTGACCTGAGCCAAGTCCGCTCACCCGGAGATACCTAGGATATTAAGCCATTTACCCAGGGGCAGCCAATAAACCCTAGGGCATAAAAGCCAGGGCTTCTTGCTTCGAGAAGCTGCTGAGGGATCCTACTTCCAAGCTTTGCCTCCGGATGAAGCCAAGGTCAGACTCGACCTGAGACCGTGTTCTCGGTTTACCTCTTTTTCCTTTCCTCCTCCTTGCTCCTCCTCCAACTAGGGTTTCTCCTGAGAGCACCCTGAAATGGGGAGGTTCTAAATGACTTATTCTGTCACCATAGCAGTCAAATTTTCTCTTTCTCCTGGGAGTCAGACTTAGTAATTCCGAATTTTCTAAGAAGTATCCATTTCATCTCATTTTCAAGTTTATTGATATGCATATTTTTATGATACTCTTTTATCCTGTTAATCTCTATGACAGCAGCAGTTATGTTCCCTCTTTCCCTCTAAATATTTTTTGTTTCTTCTTTGTTTCCTGGATTCCAGAAGGTTTTTTTTGTATCATCCTTTTCAAACAGGTGACTTTGGCTTTATTGATCCTATTTAATTCTGGATTTCTATCTCATCAATGTCTTAATTTTTTCCCATTACTTTCTTCACTTTTATTTCCTCTTTTTTTAGCTTCTTATCTAATTTGTTGTTTACTTTTTCTAATATAAATATTTAAGTAAGTACTTTTCCCTTTTATGCTGCTTTTCTTGCTTCAACAAGGGTTATGTACTATTTTCATGTTTTCACTGGTATTTTCTAATTTTCATTATAATTTCATTTCTGATGTGTGAACTTTAATTTCTAACATTGAGTTTTTGTCTTTGTCACTCTTTTCTAATTTGTAGTAGCCAGAAAATGTAGTCTGTATGATAACAATTCTCTAAAATGTCTTTAGAATTGCTATTGGCCTAGTATATGATCCAGTTTTCTAAACCTTTCCTGTATATTGGTGGTAAATGTGGGGTGGGGGCTGAGAGTGAGGAGAGGAAAGTGTATTCTCCAGCTGTTGCTTTTGCAAGCAATATTATATTTAGGTTTACAAATCTGTATGGTGCTGCTCCTAACCTTTATTCATTTATCACTAAGAGAGGTGTTACTGTCTCCTTCTACAGTGCAAGTGTAACAAATTTTTGCTATGAGTTTTTTCCTTTTTTTTTTCAACTTGTATTTTGAATCTGCATTTTAGATTCTCACTAGTTTAAGAATTATTGTGACTTCCTAGCTAAGTTGTTAATAGCACATAATGACTGTCTTTATCACTAATATAGCTATTTGGCTAGTGAGTGACATAGCTTTGTTAGCTCTTCTTACGTTCATATTTGCTTAGTATATTTTCTCCCATCCACTTTGCTTCCTGTATTATATATTCTCATGTTCTAGAGTTTATCTTTTTAATTGGCATATGGTGGTATGGGATAGGTTTTTCAGCCATCCTGGCATACTTAATCTTTTCCCTGGAATGTTTAATCTAATTATATTTAAGTTGATATAACGTACATTTTATCACCTTGTTTCAGTTTTGAATTTTTTCACTTTAAATTTGTATGGTATGATTTAGGGTTTTGGTTTTGTGTTTTTTTTTTTTGCTCTATTGGATTGGTTAATTTTATAAAGTTTAGTTGATTTTTTTTCTCCACTTACCAGTTGGGTAGCTATGTGTCTATTTCTACTGTTTTAGTGCTATCTCTAAATTTTTTTAAACGTATATTTAAATTAAAAACTGTAGAATCAATAACACTGTTTGTCATCAATGCCATATGTAAATGCTAGACTGTTTTAGTGCTTATAAATCACCACTCAATTTACATAAAACTGCTGTCTAAAGTTTTAGTTTTATCCTTTTTTGACTCCACAAATGTTATTGTCTTAGTAGTCAAATTTGTTTAGATTTGCATGAATTTATTGCTTTCACTTTTTGTTCACTGCTTTCACTTCTTGTTCATTGCTTTCACTTCTTGCATGATTTTCTGGGATGATTTCCCTTTCTTCCTGAATGAGTTATCATCATTAATAGTAGGTATATATCTGGTTTTCATCCTTTTTTTTTTTTTTTTTGGCACATAGCTCTTAAATAGTTGAAATTTCCTGTGATGAGAACTGTAATGGTGTCTTGACATTCATAATAAAGCCCTGTCAACCCTACCTGTTCAGTTCAATTCAGTCACTCAGTCACACCCCACTCTTCGTGACCCCATGGACTGCAGCACCCCAGGCCTCGCTGTCCATCACCAACTCCCAGAGTTTACTCAAACTCATGTCCGTTGCGTCGGTGATGCCTTCCAACCACCTCATCCTCTGTTGTCCCCTTCTCCTCCTCCTCTCAATCTTTCCCAGCATCAGGGACTTTTCCATTGAGTTGGTTCTTCACATCAGGTAGCCAAAATATTGGAGTTTCAGCTTCAGTATCAGTCCTTCCAATGAATACTCAGGACTGATTTCCTTTAGGATGGACTGGTTGGATCTCCTTGCAGTCCAAGGGACTCTCAAGAGTCTTCTCCAATGCCACAGTTCGAAAGCATCAATTCTTCGGCCCTCGACTTTCTTTATAGTCCCAACTCTCACATCCATACATGACTACTGGAAAACTGCTGGAAAAACCTTACTTGAGTTTATATTAATTAGGTGGCTTTTGAAAGCACCTAAGGATGGAGCTGGTTGCCAGTAGGGACCACTCATGGGACTAGAGGGTTAAAACTTTAAGTTCCCTTGCTTCTAAGGGAGAGAGGCTGGAGGCTGAATCCACTGCCAGTGATCAGTTATTTAATGTATCATGCGTATATAATAAAGCTTACATAAAACTTCAAAGGACTGGGTTTGGTGACCTTCTCGATGGTAGAACACATGGACTCGGGGAGAGTGACACATCTAGGGGGGCATGGAAGCTCCATGCCCTTTTCCTGTATCTCATCCAGTGTGATTGCTTTTACATCTGGCTTTTGCTCTTTATATCCTTTTAAAACAGACTGGTAATGTGGTCAGTGAAATGTTTGAGTACTGTGAACTGCTTTAGAAAATCAGTTGAACCCAAGAAGGAGTGTTAGAACCTCCAGTCAATCTATAGCCAATGGGTCAGAACCCCAGGTCATTGGTCTCTGAAGTTGGAGAGGAAGCATTCTTGTAGTAGGATTGAGTTCTTAACCTGTGGGAGCTGATGTTATCTCCAGGTAAATAGGGTTAGAATGGAGTTGAATTTTAGGACACCCAACTAGTGTCAGAGAATTGCTTGATGATGTAGGAGAACCCATATACATGTAATTTGGAGTCAGAATATCACTTACATACATCTTTGACATTCTGTTAGTGTGCATGGTTAGTATTTTTGAGAGAGGTGAGTTGTGAGTCTAGAAGGAAAATTTCATAAGGAATTTGGTACTTAAACTGGGCCTTGAAGAATTAATAGGATATTATTGCTCAATCTGAAAAAGAAAAAAACAAACTTCAATCTGGAATAAAGTTGAAAGAATAGTGTAATGAATTATCTTTTTTCCCTAAACTTAATGATTGTTGATATGCTGTCACATTTGCACTTATATCACTTGCGCTCTACACACAGATGCAAACATATACATAGACTCACACATGTATTGTTTTTACAGTTTGAAACTTATAGTATTTTATCTCTTAAGTCAGCACACATCTCCCAAGAAATCCAATAATTTAGCCATATAATAGTATCTTCTTTAAAATCAATAAGTATTCAGGGTTTTCGAATGGTCTTCAGATTGTAAATTATAAAAGTTTTCTTTTAATCAAAGATCTAGTCAAGAATCCTGCACTGTATTTGGTTATCATTTCTCTTTACTATCTGTAACCTAGAAACAGTGCTTCTCAATGGGGCAGTTCTGTCCTCTGAGACACTTAGCAATGTTCACAGATGTGCTTGGTTGTCCCAACTTGTGGGAGGTGGGGAGAGAACTATTGGCATCTAGTGGGTGGAAACTGGAGAAGCTGTGAAACTGTCCATGTACAGGGCAATCTCCCCAGGGAAGGCTTATCCAGCCCAAAATGTCAATAGTGCTGAGGTTAAGGTACCCTGATCTAGAATTGTACCTTTTATCCTTTATTCCCTCTCATAGCACTGATATTTTTGAATCATCAAGTATAGTTGTCTTGTAGAATGTTGAACAATCTGGCTTTGTCTGATTGTTTCCTCACGACTCAACTTAATTTAAACATTTTGGCAAGAATATCATGTAGTGATACTTGCCTTGTCATTTTTATAGTCTCTTGTTCTTCATTATTCTTCCAGTATCTTCATTTAATTATATTAAATGCTTCTTATCCCATTATTTGTCATTTCTTTAGGTCTGAAGTCTTTTGTGGAGTTTCTTGGTTTTGTTCACTTGTTTCAGCTGATTCTCAATTTTAGTAGTTTATTATTTACAAGTTTCAGGGTTTGGGGAGAATATTTGATTGTAAATGCATGTCCTTTGTCTTTTTATCTGTGGGAGCTCTGACACCCAGATTTAAAAGGATTTTTCCTTTAAATTTTTTTCAGGAAGTATTTGCATTTTCTACTTTATTTTTCTTGCCAAATAGTTAATATGAATCATGAACTCAAACTCATGTGACTGGTTAGAATTACTCTTGGAAGACAGGCAAGTATTTCTACCATTTCCTTCTTTTTGGCAGGTTTTTAACTAGTTGATTTTCTAGGGTTGTTGCCCTTCTGTAGCCTAGTATTATGCTATATCTCCTTTTTTCTTTTTTCTGTCTTGCTATAGCTCCAAGCCTGATTTCTGTGCTTGTGTGGACACAGATGCTAGGTTGATGGAGATTGGCATCTTCCCCAGGGCAAACACCATTGCTTCTTAACTCCCTGGTTTTGGGCTTTCTTATTGCCATGGGCCCCCAACCACTTTCTTTACTGTTCTGACAGCTCTTCTGCACACTTAGAAATAAAACTTTTCTCCAACCAGTAATTTAAGTGTTTCCTTCCCTCCTCCTTGAAATTTTTTTGAATACACTTCCACATTTTGTCAGAAACAGAAGTCTTTTTATTCAATCTTTAACATTAAATCGTCATTCCAAACCTTCCAGTTTGGACTTTGATGCAAATGAATGGTATTCTAAGCACTACACAAGAATAGATCCCTCATCTATTGTAAAACTGTGCTGAAGAAACTACCAAAGTGGGGACTGACATCACCATCTTTAGGTTTTCCCATTGGATGTTGTTTACCAACAAATCGGGAGCAGACTCTACCTCTCTATGCATTTTGACTAAACTTTAGTTGCAGGCTAAATTGCACTTATTTCTGCTTCCTATTTAATGGCTTATATATGTCACACCATACTATCTCTCTTTTGGTATGCCATTTACAGCTGGATGCCTGCATATGTTCTTTTGCTGCCTAAAACTTTTTGAAAGGAGGCAAGTGTAATTTAAATCAGTTTTTGTGGAAAAATAATCTAGACATCTAGCAGACATTTTCAGAGTCATTAAATGATGATAATATTTCATTTAATTTGTTCATTAAATATGTATGGAGTTCCTTTCTTGGGACAAGCATACTATCAGAAACTTGAGGGTACCGCAGTGAGTAAAATAGACATGCCCCCATTTAGCATGATATTTTCTAAGACCATCCATGTTGCTGTAAATGGCAATATTTCATTCTTTTTTTATGGCTGAATAAAGCTCCATTGTGTATATATAACACACCTTCTTTATCCATTCATCTGTTGATGGACACTTAGGTTGCTTCCATGTCTTGGGTGTTACAACTAATACTGCTATGAATATTAAGGAAATGTATCTTTTTGGTTTAGTGTTTCTGTCTTTTCTGCACATGTGATCAGCACTGGGACTGCTGGATCATATGGCGACTCTATTTTTAACTTAAGAAGTCTCCATTGTGTTTTCCACCGTGGCTGCACTAGTTTACATTCACACTAATAGTGTAAGAGGATTCCTTTATAACTTATACAAAATTGGAATACAAATATATTGAGTATTAATCTAACCATATCCGTGATTGCATTAAATGGACCCTAGGTGCACTAATTAAAGGCAGATATTGTTGAAGTAGATTAAAAGAAAAAATGTATTTTGTCTGCAAGAAACACATTTAAATAAAATTATCCAAGACAAGTTAAAAGTAGAGAAGTCCAAAGTTGAGGGTAGGGACATTAAAAGAACACTAGAGGAAACTCTGGCAGCTATAGGTATAAGAACATCTAGCCAGATTAGACTTGTTCTCACAATAAAGGCATACTTACTTCAGTTCTTATGGCCCAACATAATATCCATCTTTCAACAACAAATAAAATCATAAGGAATTCTAAACGCAAAAGCAAAGCAAAAAATTGTTTGAAGAGCCAAAGCAATCATTAGAACCAGTTTTGATATAACAAAGACCTATGTTAGGTCTTTGGAATGCCAGCCAGGTAATTTAAAATAATTATGATTAACATACTAAGGGCTCTAATGGAAGGAGAAGACATGTGAGAAGTGTAATGTAAGTACAGAGATGAAAACTCTAAAATTAATCAAAAGAAAGTGTGTGTGTGCATGCGTGTATGCTCAGTCATGTCTGACTCTGCAACTTCGTGAAATACAGCTCGCCAGGCTCCTCTGTCCATGGAAATTTCCAGGCAAGAATATTGGAGTGGGTTGTCATTACTTTCCATAGAAAGCACTATAATAGAAATGAAGAATGTTTCTGATGGGCTCATCAGTAGACTAGACATGGCTGAGCAAAAGTTGTATAAGCTTAAAGATACACCATAAGAAACTTCCCAAGCTAAAATTCAGAGAAACAAAAGAATGAAATAATGTAATGAAGAAAGATACACCATGCTCGCTTTCTATAAAAGAAAGATGAAGTAGCTCTATTAATTCCAGACAAAGTAGACTTCACAATAAGAAAAAAGTATCTGGAATAAAGAGAAGCATTACATAATGATAAGTGGATTAGTGACAATGTTAACAATAAACAAAATAGAGCATGAATGCACCTAAACAACACAGCAGCCAAATATATGAAACAAAAACTGATAGAGCTGAAAAGAGAATAGAAAATTAACTAATATAGTTGGCAACTTCAGTATTCCTCTGTCACTAATTAACAGATCCCTCAGGCAGAAAATGAGTATTTTTTCTGCCTCATTTTGGCCCAACATATATCTTACAACCCTCTTACATCTATGTAAGATGTAAGATGACATCTTACTCATAATATGACTCAACAGTATTATCAGTTTAATTGATACTTATCTCTATAAATAAATGTCTTTATCAAACAGCAGCAGAAGTCAGTTTCTCCTTATATTTACACAGAACGTTCACCATGAGAGACTACATTCTGGGTCATAGAATATACCTTCACAAACATAAAAGAATAGTAATCATGCAAGGAGAAGTTGCATATATATTTATTCTCAGGCCATAATGGACTTACACAATAAAGTAATGACAAAGGTACTTGAGAAATCCCAAATACTTGAAAAGTAAATAATATATTTCTAAATAGCTGATGGATCAAAGATGTCTCAGGAGAGCTCAAAATATTTTACACTAGGTGAAAATAAAAACATTTCATTAAATTTGTGGGATCCAGTGAAAGATTCCTTTAAGGAAAACTTATAATGCTAAAACCTATATATTACAAAAGAGAACAGATCTTCAGCTTCCACATTAAGAAACTAGAGAAAGAAGAAGAAACTACAAGTGAACCAAGTAGAAAGAAAATAATAATCACAATTAGAGCAGGAATCAGTGAAATTGCAAACAGAATAGAGAAAAACCAACAAAACTAAAAGCTGATTCTTTGTGGATAAAAAAAATGACAAGTGTCTAGCTTTGGTAGATGATACAAGTGAAGGTGATATTTGCTGATATGATAAAGGAAAAAGAGGTAAATTTGGAAGATGGATCATGGATACAGCGTCAGACATGATTATGCTTACAAACAGATTAGCTAAGAAGTGGGGCTTCTTAGAAGTAGTAAAGAATCTGCTTGCCACTATGGGAGATGCGGATTAGATCGCTGTGTCAATAGGCTTGCAAGGTCAGACACGACAGAGCATGTGCTCACCTAGTTAAGAAATGGGCAGATACTTGACTGACTGTAAGCTCAGAAGAAACTTTTGGCTGCAGACATCTCATTGGGCCTCACTGGAATACAGATAGTCTATAGAGTCATGGAAGTGAATGAGTTTTCTAGTGGATGAAGAAAGTTGTGTGTGTGGGCTCAGTCATGTCTGACTCTTTGCCACCCTATAGACTGTAGCCCGCCGGGCTCCTCTCTCCATAGAAATCTCTATGCAAGAATACTGGAGTGGGTTGCCATTTCCTTCCCCAGGGGATCTTCCTGACCCAGGGAACAAACCCACGTCTCCTGTGTTGGCAGGCACACTCTTTACCACTGAGCCACGTGGGAACCCCGTCTAGCTGTGTCAAATGGCACTAAAATGTCCTGGCAACAACAAATAAAGAGTGGATTTACTTTTAGGCAATGTGGAATCACTTGGTAGCCTCACAAGAGCAGAAATAGTGGAGCAGTCCATGTGCAAAATGTCAAGGTGGCATAGAGACAGTAGCAGACTTAAAGTCGGGAGGGAGGGTGGAGTGAGCAGACAATGGCTTTCAAAATTTACTTCAAAGTAGCAAAGAGCTTGAGTTGCAGCTGGAGGTTAATGTGGGGCTAGGAGATTTCTATGCCTCTTTAGAACTGCTCAGGCTCCTGAATGTCTGTAGAGATGACGCAGTAGGAAAGGGAAGTTTGAAGATGCAGGAGCCAGTTCCTGAGAAAGAGAGAGAGCTAGTTATCGGGCACATGTAGAAGGAGAAACTGCCTTATACTGAACCCTGACTATGTGTCTGGGTGCTAATCTCTGGGCTTTATGTGGATTATTTAAGTTCATCTTCACAGTAGTTTTTTGAGGTTGATAGCTTCTCCATTTTATCATGAGCAATTCAGTGTTAGAGACATCAATAATTAGCTCAAACCTGGAGAACTAGTAAGTGGTGGAGCCAGGATTCTAACTGGGTCTGATTGCCACGCACACATACAGAGATTAGATATTTTAACGACTGCCTGTACTGCCTCTTATTTTCATATCTGCAACCACCCTGAACCTATACCCAAATGAAATAATTATGATTTCCCTCTGATAACAAAACACTGAACTCAGAGTAGCTCTATGCCAAGAAAGAAGTTCCCAGCTCTGCAATAGTTGGCTGTGAATCAGTCAAATAGATTAATGCACCCACAGTATCTTTGGACTGACTGTTCTTTCTCGCCTCAAGTGCCTTTTCTTGAAAATTTGTGTGATTGCTGCTTTCTTTTCCCTCAGATATAAACCTATATGTCATTTTTGTAGAGTACCTGAAGGAGGAGTGAATATCAGGGAGAATATTGAAAATGAGAATCCTGGGCAAAGACTGGGAGTTCTTACTACCCAAACTTTTTGCAGAAAAGAAACACATTCTAAAGAACAGAGAGGGAAAATGTAGGCCCTACTGGGAAGTTCATTCTCCTCCTTTGCTTTGTGATGCTATGCAAGGTAATTAACCACTCTGTGCCAGTTTCTTCACTGTAAAATGGAGATAGTAATAGACCATCTAACAGGAGTTTTTGTAAATATTAAATGAGATTCTTCATATAAAATGCTTACAATAGTACTTAGCGCAGAAGCGTTAGCTAGCAATATTATTAAAATCATCTCCACTGAGAGATGGGATGCATTATCATGCTCTCTTACCATGATGATGCTAAAACATTTGCTCACTCTAATTAGCTCCCCTTTGCTTTGATTCCAGATTTACAAAGGAATTTCCCAATGATTATTTTGTTCCACTTTGTATCTGCAGACATGAAAAGCATAGTCTGGCCCCCTATGCTTGGGATCTATGGCTGTTAGTTTCACTGTAAATTAATTAATATTGTTATGAAATTAATCATACAAATTTGTCCATAAGGAGACATTGTCTGGGCACACTGTCTAAACATAGAGTATTCTGGTTCCCTCTTTGGTTATTTCTCAATAAATATGAGGCTTTATTCAAAGCTTCATGAGCTTGAAAAACGTACCTTCATCCTGGAAATATGCTTCGGAGGTATTGAGAAAAGTAAGTTGGATAGCAGACTGGTGACTTTCTGTATGATGAAAGTCACTGTCTTAAGAGAGAGTTAGGGGTGACGGGAAACCTTGTTCGAGGCAGACAGGACCCAGCATATACCTCCGTATGCAGAACTTTTTTTCCATTTGCATTTTTAGAATCCATGCTATAATCTTTGTGTTACAGATGGTGATGAGAGAAACCAAGTCACTTGCCCAAGGTCACATAAGCAAGAGTTGCAGAGGCTACACTCAGACTCGGCTTTGATGGCAAAGGCTTTCACTGTACATAAACTTGGTTCCAATAATAGTAAATATACAAATGCCTTTGAGGATAAGAGTCATTTGAAACATTTGCTTAATAATGAGAATTCTATAAAAGGACTTTGTAAAATCAAAGGAATATTTAAATAATTATGTAATTATGCTTCTAACTACTGTCTTTTTTCCTCTCCCCTCCTCCCTCCCTCTCTCTCTGTCTCACACACACACACACTCTAAAAATATACTAGGAAATCTGTGTAAGGGCATGAATGCGTCATGCATTCATGCCCTTACACAGATTTGCTAGAATATAGTTAGTTCTTTATGTAATTTTAAACTCAAGAAACTGTGAGTTAATAGATTTAATTGTGTGAAAGAACAACATGCTTGGTGTAAACTAAAAAGACATTTCAGAAGATTGCTATTAATGCAGTATGTGGTGGGTTATAGCTTAGTTAATTGAATAACTTGGTCAATCTAATGGTTTTTCCATTCCAACTCCAGCTGAAAAGTTTGGACATTAATAGCAGACTTATAAGTCGTAGCTTACCGTATAGCTCACCACATACATAAGTGATGTGGTTTGTGAATTCATTGACAAGATTGTGGAAGCTGAAGTCACACAATCATGTTGCCATGTGGAGTGTTGTTTGGCTCTTTTTATTTCTCTAAGCTTCTCAGCTTGGAGTGGTTCCTGAAGAGTTTAACCACAATCCAGCAAGTCTCTGCATCTTTGAGATGAAGCAGCATGCACTGCTAGGCTCTGTGACCAGGACTCACGCTTGGTTCAGTTACAGCAGCACTTTTATTAATCTTATAAAAATGCAAGTGAATGGTAACCAATGTACCCAGATATCATATCTGCCTTAGAAAAATACAAGTAGACTAAAACACAAGCACAGAATCCAACCGTAAAGAACAGTGCATGTTAATAGCTACAGAAGGAAAGAACCATAAATAGATTCAAAAGACTGTGGAGGAAATGGGGAAGAAGCAACAATGCCGAAGAAAGCTTAAGGGCAGTGATTTAAAAAGTTCCCGTGAAGAAATTTTGGTAATAAAGGAAAATACAGCATTATTAAAAGTACTTATGTAAGACAGCAACCGTTACAAATAAGTTTGAGAATTTTTTTTTTCCTTACAACATTTGTAAGGTTCAAATTTTCCTTTTTATCCCACTACTGTGCTGCTTCAGTTTTCCTTTCAAGGTTCAATTTCTGGTTTTCCTCAGTCTCTCCCATCATGTCTCTTTGAGCCAAACTCTCGACCCAACATGCAGAATAGTCTTTTTATAAGTGTTGGTCTCATTAGATGATCATCTACTCTGGTTATTCCTTTATTTCCTAGTATTAATACTGGTGTCCTTAAGTGATACCATGTGCCTTCCCAGTGAAAGTTTGTGGTTGCGAGCCCTGTGCTATGCTGGGATTCACACCCTCTGGAAGAGAGGATTTTGATCTGGGGCCAAAGGCTTGACTCCTTGGAGCTTTTTGTATAGCAAAGCTTTGTTAAAATATAATAGAGATAGGGAAAGCTTCTGACTTAGACATCAGAAGGGGACAGAAAGAGTACCCTCTGCTAGTTTTTAGCAAGACATCTTATGTCTGTCAGCCAGCTGCTAATCAGGTGAGAGAGACGCCTCAAGGCTGAGGGAGGTTCACCAGGCCCCTCTCCCATGATAGCATTTTTGAGATAGAATTGCACAGGTGTGTCATCCCTGTCATAAAAGAGTTAACATGAATTCCCAGTTTCTTGAGCCATTATCAGCCCGAGGTTTGAGAAAAGAAAAAAAGTTAGGAGGAACCAATTTGAAGAAAGGCAGATTCCAAAGAAAATACATGGTTTCATTAACATAGCTTAAGAAAAATATTTCCATAAGAAAAACGCATTGATTTAGCTCAAGGTTTGAGAACTTCCAGATGCTCAAGCTAGATTTTGAGAAGGCAGAGAAACCAGAGATCAAATTGCCAATATCCGCTGGATCATTGAAAAAGCAGGAGTTCCAGAAAAACATCTACTTCTGCTTTATTGACTATGCCAAAGCCTTTGACTGTGTGGATCACAACAAACTGTGGAAAATTCTGAAAGAGATGGGAATACCAGACCACCCGACCTTCTTCCTGAGAAATCTGTTTGCAGGTCAAGAAGCAACAGTTAGAACTGGACATGGAACAAGAGACTGGTTCCAAATTGGGAAAGGAGCACTTCAAGGCTTTATATTGTCATCCTGCTTATTTAGCTTATATGCAGAGTACATCATGAGAAATGCTGGACTGGATCAAACACAAGCTGGAATCAAGATTGCTGGGAGAAATAACAGTAACCTCAGATATGCAGATGACACCACCCTCTTGGATGAAAGTGAAGAACTAAAGAGCCTCTTGATGAAAGTAAAAGAGGAAAGTGAAAAAGCTGGCCTAAAACTCAGCATTCAGAAAACTAAGATCATGGCATCTGGTCCCATCACTTCATGGCAAATAGATGGGGAAACAGTAGAAACAGTGACAGACTTTATCTTTGGGGCTCCAAAATCACCGCAGATGGTGAGTGCAGCCATGAAATTAAGACACTTGCTCCTTGGAAGAAAAGCTATGACCAACCTAGACAGCATATTAAAAAGTAGAGACATTACTTTGCCAACAAAGGTCCATCTAGTCAAGGCTGTGGTTTTTCCAGTGGTCATGTATGGATGTGAGAGTTGGACTATAAAGAAAGCCGAGTGCTGAAAAATTGATGCTTTAGAGCTGTGGTGTTGGTGAAGACTCTTGAGAGAGTCCCTTGGGTGGCAAGGAGATCCAACTAGTCCATCCTAAGGGAGATCAGTCCTGAATATTCACTGAAAGGACTGATGATGAAGCTGAAACTCCAATACGTGGGCCACCTGATGCGAAGAACTGACTCATTTGTAAAGACCCTGATGCTGGGAATGATTGAAGGTGGAAGAAGAAGGGGACAACAGAGGATAAGCTGCTTGGATGGCATCACCGACTCAATGGACATGAATTTGAGTAAACTCTGGGAGTTGGTGATGGACAAGGAGGCCTGGTGTGCTGTGGTTCATGGGATCGCAAAGAGTCGGACACGACTGAGCAACTGAACTGAACTGAGAAAAGTTAAGTTCAGGTGGAACCAGGTACCTCAACAGAAAAGGGAAAAAAGCCTGCCACTTGCAGTTTATTTCCTCCTGCTGCTTGGGACCTCTGGCCTCCCTACCAAGACTGTTAACACTCTCACCAGCATTAAGATTGTTCTGTTTTTTCAACCTTGGTTTATTTGTACTTCAATCCTTTTCTATGACCTCAAGCACAGCTTATTTTTTCATATTTTACCAGTGGAAGACTAGATTTTTGTCTCAAATATGGTTAAATAAGTTGAATTATATCTAAATGTTAAAGAAAAACCTACCTATTTGTGCTTAGTAAAAATAAAGGAAAACAAATTGAAGATATTAGTAGTATAAATAGAAAGAACATTTCAAAAACAAGTTCTGTCATTTAGTTCTAAGACTTTGGACAGATTACTTAAATCTCTGTTTCTAAGTAGTAAAATGGAGTAAATAATGTTGAATTTATGCATACACTCACCTACATCTACATTTTTGCTTTCTAGACAAACATTTTTGAGTAAATCAAATGTTTCTAACTACTTTTCCAATTTCCATTGTTTTATTCAGACTGTAGCTGTTTTCTATAATGTTATATTTCCCCATAAGCATTCTTCCCTTTATGAAGTTTTTAGTGAATGTTATTTTAAGAATGTTTTACTCTACTGAGAAGCAATAGGGAAATGTGATACTAAGATAGCACAGATATAGAAGAAGTAATAAATATGGTCTCTAAGATACAGCCTAAAAACAAAAAGCTGTGTTTTCTACCACTATACCAATTAAATGATAGAGACAATCACTGAAATATAGTGGAGTAATTTTAGATCTTATTTTTAAAATATGAGTGTTGCATTAAACCTCTTCCTAGTTGATAAGTTTTTAAAATATGCATTCCGTAATACTACCAAATGGAATATATTGACCTGATAAAAGTTAGATGTTCTTAGGCATTCTGTCAATGTAAGCAAATGACAAGTGATTCTAGTCCTAATGTCAGTCTGCTAATCACCACAGCTAATCAGTCCTGGCATTCTCATGGTTCAGTGGCCAGTAATGGAGTGAATGGCCAGTCTTTGGCATTAAGGAGTTAAATACTCCTTAGTCCAAACTTTGAAAAAGTTTTGCTCCATGCCCTTTTAGACAATGACTAGCTGTTAAGCTCAAAACTAATTAACATTTCAAAAACTAGTGTTAATCAGTATTAGGAAGGCTCAAGGGAAACACTTCTCTGCAGAGACCCTTTTCTTCCTTTGCTTTAAAGCAATAACTTCTAAATTATTACTTTAATTTTAAGTTGTGTTTGGCACATAGTAAACAAACCTAAAAATCAGGAGGCTGAAAGAAACGGAATCATGGGTTGTTTCCTTATTTCTTAGTCTTTCTAATAGAGGCAAACCTATCACCCTGATTTTTGCTTGTTTATAGAAACTAGCTCAAATATGTGCAATAATCTTGTTCTTTAATATGAGTCCATAAACTCATAGAATGCAGGAGTGGATACAATTGAATCCCCTACAACATTACTCTATTACTGCTGCTGTCTGCAGGTTTAGAAATAGGGCTGATAGACTGTCCAGTTGTATGAGATTAAAATAACCTGATTTAAAACTTTATACTTAGGTTTGGAAAGGGTCTTTGCAACTCAAATTCCAGTCCACTGTCTCATCTTACACATGCAGGCACTGAGACCCACAGTCAGAGTACTGGGCAGGCATTTCGAATACCAATGCTTCCAATTCTGCTCTGGTCTTCTGAGTACTGGATCAAATGAGAGCAACCACGTGTTTAAAATCCCAGTTTCATTTAATTGGGATACATAAGTAGTAATGAGTCTTCTATTAGCCCATGAACTTAAAACTGAAACGTAAGATCTTTGGAGAGATTTTGCTTTTCTATAGACATTCAAGTAGGCAATGTGCCTCCTTTTGGGACTAGAATCTGTATGTCTTTTAGTAGGTGGGTGTTGGCATCCTGGATTACGTATGGACTTGGGACTTCCCCTTCCCCCTGTATAATAACTGTGTATCCTTATAACTAAGGTTATCTTGCTAAGGTTTTCTTTTCTCCTCTATAAAAAGAAGATACTACTACTTACCTTATGCTCACTAAGATGCTGAAAAAGAGAGTATATGTATTCTTGCCTGGGATGTAGTGAGTTTAATAAAGCACTGAAATAGATAAGGGAATATTTAAATGGTAAGGCTTTCCTGGTGGCTCAGACAGTAAAGCGTCTGCCTGCAATGCAGGAGACCTGGGTTCGATCCCTGGGTCGGGAAGATCCTCTGGAGAAGGAAATGGCAACCCACTCCAGTACCCTTGCCTGGAAAATCCCATGGACGGAGGAGCCTGGTATGCTACAGTCCGTGGGGTCGTAAGGAGTCAGACATGACTGAGCAATTTCACTTAAATGGTAAGGTCTGGATGAACTAGAAAAATTTGCTCATATCATGAAATGCTAAGGTACTCCAAGCTGCCTCTGAGACCATGGATGCATTTGTGGGGGCACTTTTTCCTTCTGAGCTGATTTTATCAAAGAAGCTGCATGTGACAATATAGATGTGATGTGCTCCTCCTTAGCTTGCCCTTAAAAATGAAATAAGTGGATCCAGAGAGTTCATGGGAAAAATAATCTAAGACCTCATATCTGTGAAGCTTTCAAATAGTCATGTGACAGCGATGAAAGCAGTAACTGATTTTTTTCCCCCCAAATCTACAGATTGAATCTCACAAACTGAGTGACAATTATAATCCTGAAGAAGCCCTGAATAATTCAAGATTGTGGGGAAAGCAATACTGAGGCTTCTGTTGGTTGGCACAGCCAACATCTTAGTGCTCATCTTAGTGAATTGTCTCTGTTCCTGGCAGTCCAAGGTGTTGTATTGCTTTAATTGCAACCTTGAGACTTTTGCAATGAATTCTTGCACTTAATGACCTACAGGCCAGCAAACTTCCAAGAACATTTGGTTCCGCCACCAAGATGAAACAGTTTCCCTCAAATCAAACTCATCACTGACACAGGAAGGGCTCTTTGGATTTAGGTATAACTAAGGAAAACTAAAATTTTCCTCACTCATTCTTTAAAGATATTTTGCCAGTACCTTTAGTCCCAGTCATGAAAAGAAAAAGGGAAAAGTGACACTACCCTCATGCCTCTTTCTCTGAATTTTTGTAAATACAATGGGCAAAATAACAAATTGTAGGAAGATGGTACTCTCCTTTAAATGGAGAGTACTCCTTTATCTTTAAATGGAGCTTCTGGAGGCTTGAAACTCAGTGACTCTATCTGATACTGAGTCTCCAGGGCCCGGCATGTGTGAGTGGCTCACTGTAGGGACTCTAAGTAGTTAGGGTTTCTGTACTTTCTTCTTTCATGCAATCTAAGGGATTGAAGGTAAATCTGCCTCCATGCACTTAATTGAAAGATCGGGGAAGACTGGGAATAAATGAAGATGATGATCTTCCAAGTTGAAAAGTTCTATTTAATTCCCAAGTCTTATTGCCTTTGGGTAAACTTACTTCCTGATGCTAAGGTAGTAGGCCAAAGTTGGCTACAAAAGCACTAGTTAGGATGCAGAATGATTATAGAGAAAGCTTTAGCACTGTAAGAATTCAAATATATGAACCTTTATATACTTGAAGAATGTATAAAGAAAGAATAGTCTGATTGTGTATAACTTTGAGCAATTTAAAAAATTCAAGTTAGATAAAACTTACAAAGAAAAAAAAAACCCTACCTCAAATTTGGGAGAAAGTAAGTTGCAAGCATGTCTGATGAATATGTGGTTTGTATAATACCATGATGCGCTATTAAAGAACATAGTTTCACATGTACAGGAAAACAGTGAATGTACCAGGTGCCTAAGAATGTTTATCTCAACAGAAAATGCAATACTAAAAGAAGACAGATTTTTCTCATTCTACATTATTTATATCTGCAATGCTTGAAATTTATTGGTAAAAATGAGGTGAAGGATGCCCACTCGGAAATTATGGAGATCAAGCAGTGTCTCCTGTGATTACTAGCTAGTATTTAATATCTGAATGCTTTTTTCCCCACAATTGTAAAATTGTGATAATGATAATTTTACCTTACAGAATGATTTTGAAGTTTACACAGGATAAAAGATAGACAAGTCATCCAGTGATGACCATAGGCATAGTCAATAAATATTATTGGCTGTATCATCATTCTTAATTATCAGTAAAAGCACTTTAAAAGCCTAAAACTATTAAGGATCTGAATGAAACATATTTTTAAAGTTATTTTGTGTAAAATGTTACACAAATCTTCTTTGACCATCTTTCCTAAGTATGTCCTTCTGTTTTCCATTATCCATGTTCATTTTTTTAAATTTACATGTTATATTTTCTTATTAACTCTTTGTTCATTTCCTGCTCCCCCTGCAAGTCTGTTGGCATCATGAGGGCAGGGGCAGCATCTCTGCCACTGCAGTGCAGCTCCGGATAACCAGTCCTCACACAGGGACTGTGCATAGTTGTTGTTGTTCAGTCCCGCAGTTGTGTCGGACTATTAGAGAATCCACGACTGCAGCACGCCAGGCCTCCCTGTCCCTCACCATCTCCCAAAGTTTGCCCAAGTTCATGTCCATTGCATCAGTATGCCATTCAACCATCTCATCCTCTGACACCCTCTTGTCTTTCTGCCCTCAATCTTTCCCAGCATCAGGGACTTTTCCAGTGAGCTGGCTGTTTGCATTGGATGACCAAAATGCTGGAGTTTCAGCTATAGCATTATGAATATTCAGGGTTGATTTCCCTTAAGATTGACTGGTTTGATCTCCTTGCTGTCCAAGGGACTCTCAAGAGTCTTCTCCAGCACCACAGTTCGAAGGCATCAATTCTTTGGTGTTCTGCCTTCTTTATGGTCCAGCTCTCACAACCATACATGGAAAGACCATAACCTTGAACTATATGGACCTTTGTCGACAGAGTAATGTGTCTGCTTTTAACACACTGTCTAGGTTTGTCATGGCTTTCCTGCCAAGAAGCAATCATCTTCTGGTTTCATGGCTGCCTTCCCCATCTGCAGTGATTTTAGATCCCATGAAAAGGAAACCTGTCACTACTTCCCTTTTTCCCCTTCTATGTGCCATGAAGTAATGGGGCCAGATGCCATGATCTTAGTTTTGTTTTGTTTTTTCTTAATAGTTTAAAAAATATATTTTTTAATAGTGTATAGTTTATAGCCCACTTGATATTTGAGTCAGTATTCTTGGCTTCACTCAGTTCAAATTACAGTAAAGAAGAATCTATTGAGCTTGGCAACCAAACATGAAAGAGGAGTGCAAAAGACCTCATTTATAGCCCAGATTCAAGGACTTCCCTGTGTCTATAGTCTGCCCTCTTTCTCTTTATATCTCTTCACCCTTTGAAGGCTTACTGTGTGGCAAAGACCATGACTGCTTAACAATACAAAGACAGAAATCTTACAATGTTTTGTTATCCATAGGGAAATAGCAAGCTGTCCTAGGGAAATAGCAAGCTGTCCTGGAGAAAGATTGTTATTGGCCAGAACTGAGTCACATGCATAAATCCTTGATAGGAGTAGAGGGGCACAGATCAGCACCCCTTGCACCCAGAGAAACCTGTACTGTTATCAGAGGGGGAAAGGAATGCTGGAAAAAAAGGGAAAAGAACAGCTCTCTATTACAGACATGCACTTGGGCGCTCCGTCGTGTCAAACTCTTTGCAACTGCATGGACTGTAGAGCCAGCCAGGCTCCTCTGTTCAGTTCATGAGATTCTCCAGGCAAGAATACTAGAATGGGTATTCATTCCCTTCTCCAGGGGAATCTTCCTTACCCAGGGATCAAACCTGGATACCTTATATTACAGGAGGATTCTTTACCATCTGATACACCAGGGAAGCCCACTACAAACAAAAAGCCATTAAGTCAATTTTCTTAACAGTTGATTATATAATCTGAGATTTTTGAAAGCTACAGGCGTCTTTAAACTTTTTTTTTAAGGAATAAATTGAAATGTAAATTTTGGGCCACTTTTACATAAACAAAATCTTTGGTTGTGGAAGGATGGCCACTGTAAAATAGTCACAAATTGAGGTCAGTGGAGACAGATGTCAACCATTGATATCACCAGCCCATTCCTTCATTGTGCCAGGAGAGCAACTGCTGAATGGGGAAACAGAGAAGTAATTGTTGGAGGTCAAGATGCTGGAAAGAGGACATAATTGAAAATGCTTTCTGTAAGTCTATCTTTGACATCCTTGTCATGGAAGCATTCAAGAAATAAACATGAAAATATGTTCTTCCACAAGAATTTCTGGGAGAAAAGTGGCATAAAACCCAATATTACATAAAAATCCAACCATACAAAATGTAAAACACAGAGTATATTTCAATATATACTTGCTATTTAGAAATTGACCCCATGAACTATAACCTACCAGGCTTCTCCATCTGTGGAATTTTCCAGGCAAGAGTACTGGAGTGGGTTGCCATTTCCTTCTCCAGGGGATCTTCCCGACCCAGGGATCGAACCTGGGTCTCCCACATTGCGGGCAGATGCTTTACCATCTGAGCCATCAGGAAAGCCCAAATCAAACTTAGGAAACCCTTTCTAAATCAAATAATATCACTGAGCCATGTTTGAAACAATTGATGCAATATAAGACTTATCATTCTTGAATTGTTTTTATTTTTATCCCCTGCTACTCTACCTTCTGTGGTCATGAAATGAATGGATCTGGGTGACTGGATTGAGAAACTTGTCATATTTAGCTTCTGACATTTCTAGAAAAATTATTTTTAGAATAAAGGATGGCTGCCTCTGAATACCTAATGTTTACATTGAAATTCCTTTGGCCTTTGATCTTACAAAATTATATAGAAATGTGTGTGTGTTTTGGTACTTGATGGCACATATATTATTTCAAAAATAGTTTTGAAAAGGGAGGGTAACCCCAGTGTGATTCCTTGACTCGTGAATGGACATGCACAGGGTCGTTAACTGATGGAGGAGTTTCTCCGAAGAAAATCTTTGACCGCTTTGATAAATGCATATGATGATTAAGTATGTGACATTGTTCCCATTTATTCAGGGCTGAATCAATCAGTGTCCCAAGTCAGCCTGATGCAATGGGCTACTCTAGATGTGGTCTTCTGAATAAGACAGAGTGTTAAAATGAGGTCATGACCACTTTTCACGGTACTTTTTTTGCTTGGCCACATTCCAACTTCGCTAATTAAAGTCTGTCTGTCTAAGCTCCCTTTACAGTTTTAATTGGGTATGTTATTTCTTGTGAATTGTATGGAATTGTTATTCACTGTCATAAGCAGTGGCTGTATTTCACCAGAGAGGTGGTTGCATTTCATCATTGGGATCAAAGGAAGGGAAACATGAATATAACCTTCTTAAGAGCACTTTGCAAGGCTTTGTTTGAGCTCTTCGGAAGAAAGTCCCCAAAAGGAAAAGAATGGGGTTCCTAAAATGTAAAGTATTGCTATTATCATTGTTGAAAGAAAACCTGGAGATTGAGAATGTGTTTTCTGGTTGAGGTTAGGAAAATCATTTCACTATTTTAGGAAAAGGGCATAAGTATGAAAATTACAAATTCAATGGAAAAAAGATAACTTGGCTGTGAGAAGTCTCCATTTGTAGGGAAAGAGTTGTAACTTCTAAGTCTTTCTGAGGAGACATTCGGTAGGATATACTAATTTCTCAGTATTGAGACATCTACAACTGCTCCTCAGTTTGTATTAACTGAGGCTTTATTTACAGTTAATTTCCCCCTCCTTCTATACAGATTGACAGTCTATATTGAACAAATATATTCCTAGACAAATGATAAATTTTCACATCACACTGAGCCTTTGTTTAGCCTATTTTTAGTTACCTTAATTGATTGGTTGAGTCACACCTCTTGTGGGGGGGGGGGTGTCACACACACACACACACACACGAAATAAGAGTCTCTTTAGCACAATGGTTGTGTGGAGGGAAAAACAGATTTTTTTTTTTTTTTTTGCTACAGACATAGTAACCTCTAAACTTAATGGCTATTTTCTATTTACTTATATTTTTAGAATTAAGACATGAGGTTGACTTAAGAAAATAACATAGAATGCCTTAAAAGTGAGGGTAAAAAAGAAAGAAAAATACAAATAGATGAGATGGAAATGTGGTTTAAAAATTAAAGGTTATATATTTGCTGCAGATACAGTTCCAAGTTAACTCTGCATTTCTGTAGTGGACCCAAGAAAACTGAAAACATAAATTTAGTTGCATAGGTCCCATCTCTCTAAGAAAACACAAATTGCTCAAGAACAAAGTAATACTTCTCTTGCAAAAATCATTTTGTTTCTCCCTGACTTGAGATTCCCATGAAGAAATCGAGGTGCAATTTAACAGCAGCCTCAAAAATACCTTTACAGGAGACAATTTTTCACAGGACTATTCACTACATAGATCTTAAAAATAAATGCAAGTATTGTACAAAAACACAAAGCCAGGCATTTGGTCCTGGTTATCCAAGTAAGCCTAGATAACTTAACTCTATCCCACAGTTGTCTGACTACTAAGTTTGTATTTGTCTCTTTTGCATACTGTACTGGTAGACATGGCAGCATCAACTCAGCATCATTCTGTTTATTCAGTTACATGAGAATAGTGATGCTGTCTCATATGAATTGTGTGTGTGTTTATATATACAAACATTTACATGGGCGGGGGGATCGGGATGGGGAACACATGTAAATCCATGGCTGAGTCATGTCAATGTATGGCAAAAACCACTACAATATTGTAAAGTAATTAGCCTCCAACTAATAAAAATAAATGGAAAAAAAAACATTTACATGTAACGTGCATATCTAGTATAAAAATACCTCATAAGTTTCTATCTCTGCATCCTGTTTTATTTTGCTTTATTATATTTATCACTTACTATTACTTGAAAAAAAGTGTGTCTGTGTCTCTTACATATACATGCATGCACACACATTGATTTCAGGAGCACAAAATTAGATTAATCATAACCTTTGGTTTTTAACACATTGCCATCTTTGGTTCTTACATGGTCCTCATTTTTATCCATTCATTCATTCAGGTTATAATGAACACCCTTGAATCCAACATTCAACCCCTAGATCTAAAACATTAAAAATAAGTTCCCCTAATGTGTTCTTTCTTTCTTTTCTAATTGTATATCTATGTGTGGCCAGATTTTTTCATATACTTTATTTAAAGTAACATTGCAATAGATTGGATGCTGAAGCAGATATGAGAATTTGTCTTCTGTAAGCCAGACATTAAAAAGACATGTAAAAATATTAAGGTGTTTCACTCTTCTCACTATTACTTATTTTGGAAGATGTTGTTATTTCTATAAACCTTACTTTGTTAAATTTTAATGAGTTAAAATTTTTTTGAAAATTTTCAGCTTTAATTTCTAATACAGATAGGTTATTTCTATCAATATCTAAACAAAAGACTGCAAATATCAATATTTTTTAAGAATATAGATGAGGCCTATTGTGAAAAGTTTGAGAACAACCTCTTTTGGGGAATACATTTTCAGTATATAACTATTGACATAAAAATCTTATGCTTATCCTTAATAAGAGACATTGACATATTCATTCATCAAACTGTTATGGGGCTCCTGCTATATGTCACGCATGGGGCATGGTGCTAGGCTATTGGAATGCAATGGTGAAAATTGCATATGTAATCTTTTCCTTTGCAGAGTACAGTTGGCCTAAACTGGCAATTACAAAAGAGTATAGGCTGTGGTTTCACATGAGAGATTTATTTTATTAATATTATTTAAATTATAATACTATTATGAAAAAACGTAATTACTGACTAAAGTGGACTAGAAAAGCATATGTTTTAAGCAATATTCACATTTAACTCTTTCATAGACACATACACATATAAATAATTATTTTAGAAATCAGAGACATTAATGTGTTAAAATGTAATCATTTAAATGTAATGCATTAAAATAAATAGAAATAAAGTGTAGAGCCACATATTTATTTTAGAAATGAAATTCAGAAGATTGCATCTGAACAACTAATACAAAAATAACCATTTTGATTAGAAGTTTAATGAATCCATTTTTCTCTGGTTATATACAGTCTAATATACTATTACTTCTTCAGTGTTAATATTTTTGACTAATAATGACTTAGTTCCTTAAATAGGGTATTCTTAAAAAATATAGTAACATTATGCCCTATTCTACTCATTTACCTATTAATGAGTTAGAATATATTTTTTTAGCTAAAAACAATTTAAAAATAAAGATATGTATAAAATAATTCTAAGATATTTCTGAATCCATAAATCAGAAGAAAAACAAACCATGTGAAAGGAAACATACACTGGTTGGAAAAACACTCATTTGCTTTCTTTGATTATTAAATGAAATCTACACACCACGCTTCATAAGTCTAGGCATAAGATTCCCCCCAAAGCCTCACATCATATCTGTCTTGCTGCAGGTTCCTAAGAACACAATCCACAGTGAGGTGCATGTTTGCTATAAATTGATGGCGTCTAGAATCCTGAGGTGAAACCAGCGGAGGCTGTAATCCTCCCTTTGTTACCCTGTCACCATCTTGGATTTTACATGGTGTTTTGTATATTGATATGGTACATTTTTACCCTATTGATATAGGCTCTTGTACCAAATGGCTCTCCTCATTCTGCTTAACTCTCCTCCTAGGTAATTTTCACTAGGTGTAAAGGTGTAGGGCATTGTAACTGGTAATGTAATTATGATTTCTTTTATGACTGACACCCTTCACACAGTAAGAAAGCATAACCACAGGCCCACCATGAACGCCCCTTAAATTATATCTCTACACTGGAGAGGGAAGTCTTCCCTGGTGTCAGATGGTAAAGAGTCTGCCTGCAGTGTGGGAGGCCCGGGTTTGATTCCCTGGGTCGGGAGTATCCACTGGAGAAGGGAATGGCACCCCACTCCAGTTTTCCTGCCTGGAGAATTTCACAGACAGAGGAGCCTGGTGGGCTAAAGTCCATGGGATTGCAGAGTCGGCCACGACTGAGCGAGTAACACACACCATAGAGGGAAAACCTGCTGTCCGCATGATGTCTGGAAGCCTGAAGTATGGTTTCATGCTTTTGAAACCATATTGGCAGCTTCATGCTATCTTATTACACACTTGGCTTTCTACCTCTTCCTTCTTTACGCTGGTGATGGTCTTGTTCCATGGTGGCCACCCCCTTCTATCTGACCGAGTGTCTGAGCCAATACCGTAGGCACCCATGGGGTAAACTTGGCAGCTATGAGACCCAGATGCTGAGCTCCAGTATGTAATTTTCCAGCAACAGCATCTGGGCGTTTGGTTGGCCTTTTATCTGGCTCATGTTGTCTGTCGTGGTGGCTGTAGAAAACCTGCGGACCTGGCACGAGACTCATTTCCTGGTCTGTGGGTCTGTCTTGTCCACACAGATTGTCATTTCCTCAATTCTCACTTGGCGCTTTAGTTCGCCTCGGCAATACAATACATCTGGATGAGGAACTGGAGTGACGTGCCCAGGAAGTCACCTACACACTTAACCTTTTCACACCTTCCCCTCCTGACTTCCTTGCCCTGTCACAGCTATATATTTTCTATTTCTATTCTCTGGTTGTATGTTCACTCCGGTCCCCATTCCACTGTGAGTCAGAAAGTGTAATAAAATGATTCAGGGGTTGGCACATGGGTGCAGGAGCCATTTCCCCACGCTTGGACCCCTAGGGCTCTCAGCTTCTTTTGGTTTCAGGTTCTAATTTTAGATCCTAACTATCAAAATATAATTCATATCTCACATGCCATATTCATTGTTTGACTAAAGGAACGAGATTATTAAAGTTAAAATAGGGTTGGTTTTTAATCAGAACATTAATACAACATAGATACCTGTCTCTAATACACTATTTCAGCAAATATCAAATACCTTTCTGTTTTATGTCTCTTCAAGACCAGATCATGTCATTTGAAAAAGATTGCATTTTTTTCTTTGACTTTATCATTCAAGGGATATTTTTTAAACTTTACCTTTTATTAAAGATTTGTACAAATACAGTTCATTGGGGAACACAAAATACGTATACATTTAAGTAGCTTTCCTCGTTTTTTAAACCAATAAAATGAATAATGAAACCCAAATATTAATCATAATAAGAAAATGTGGTAAATTGATTAAAGTCAGATACTAAAATAAACTCAGCTTCACAATCAAATAATGGTTTTTTTAATATATAGTCTAACTTACAAGAGAAAAATAGTTGTAGGCACACAGTTTTCCTTGATAAGAAAATATAGCTCCCTATATGGTAAGATATGAGACATCTTTCCTTCTGGCAAGTGCTTACAGTCTTGTTCATTAATTTTATCACTTAACATAAACTTTTAATATGCATATGCTCAGAATATAGGACTTCCAGGGCAGCTTAAAGTGATTGTAACCTGTAATTCCTGTTCCTGTACTTGATTATAATAATCTGATTGCAATTATTCAGTGATTTTAATACAAGCCTCAAGCTACATAACAATAATTCAAGTTTGGTGATTGGGAACATGTTTCTGTTTGGCTGTTAAATAATGTTCTAATCCATAGTGATTTAAAGATCTGAGCTATAGTTCTGTTCAATTAAAGTATATTTATAATGTCAGGCAAAACACCTTACATTAAAATAGATTGGTTAATGCAAAAATTCTGTATAAGTCAAAATAGATGATTATCATTATTATTTAAGAAAAAATATTAGAGCAAAACCTTATGCTTGGTCAACTTGACCTCTATGACCGTGTACCTAAAAACTGCAAATGGAGGTGAGGGAGAAGACAGGATGGAGCCAGCTAAAAGATGTATCAGTGATAGCCCATTGCTGCTGCTGCTGCTGCTAAGTCACTTCAGTCGTGTCCGACTCCGTGTGATCCCATAGACTGCAGCCCGCCAGGCTCCCCCATCCCTGGGATTCTCCAGGCAAGAACACTGGAGTGGGTTGCCATTTCCTTCTCCAATGTGTGAAAGTGAAAGGTGAAAGTGAAGTCGCTCAGTCGTGTCCGACTCTTAGCGACCCCAAGGACTGCAGCCCACCAGGCTCCTCCATCCATGGGATTTTCCAGGCAAGAGTACTAGAGTGGGGTGCCCATTGCCTTCTCCGATAGCGCATTAATGCTGCCCTAAATATTTCTATGGAATCATGGCATTTGAAAGGCTTAAGCAAAATGCATAGGTACAATTTATTCTGTAGAACACCAAACATCATGAAACAGATCTCATACAGAAAGAATTTCCTAATATAGGAGGTAAAAATAAATGGTAAGGGCAGACACAAACATTTGTCTAACATTTTCAAGGAAGCTTACACTTCACTTTCACTTTCTCTAGAAAAGAACAAATCTATTACATACTAGATCTGTGGCAACAGGCTGACTTTTTATTTTGGTATTTATTTCCTTTTTTATTTGAAATTAACAAGCAGTAAACCTTGACTCTAAAAAAATAAAGAACGTCAAATAATGCTCCCAGACACTTAAGCTTAATCTAATGATAAAGCAACTGTTCAAAACGAAAGATACACAGTACCAGAACAGGTGTAATAGTTTTAAGGTACTATTTTGAACTAGCATGTCAGAATTACTGGACTGCCTAAAGGGGTAGAGGAGGCAGACCCAATAGACTTCCTTGAAAAATGGATCCCTAAGGCTCTTCAACTCAATCTAACAAGCGACCCAGTTTTCTAGAGGTGCCTAAGCATTCCAGGAAACAATGGAACAAGGAGACAAAGCATAATCCTGATTTTTAAAGTCCCCAAATGGAGAAATGAAGAATGAATTATTTCTACGTGAGCCAAATGAGGTACACACTACAAAAAAAAACAAAAAAAAAACCCCAAAACATGAAGTACGTTAGACCCACGTTCAGGTGAAGGACAAGAAAGAAAGAAAATTTCATGCCACCTAATACAAAGCTGTATTATTACTAAGTAAATTAGGGTAAAATGTATGACTGGATTTGATATAGCATAAGATCAGGTCAATAAAATAAGCGATCTGTTCAAGAGTAAACTTCTAAGGGCAACACAGGAATCAAGGAAGCATTTCTAAACAACTGACCAGGATCAACTTCGAGTGATTTTTCACCATGGGGGAATTTGGCATATGATCACCAGATGCAGCTGGTGATGTTTTTGGACCACATTCCTAAGTGAACTTACTTCCGTTCTCTTCTCGGTGTTTCTTTGAATAATGTGCTTTACCAGACTTTATATTTTGGTCTCAGTGTCAAACCATTTCTATCTTTTTGCTAAAGCAATAGAAGCTTATGGCAGAGTATTTTACCAATGAATTCTTCTTAGGGTTGTGTGCTTAACCAGGCTTTGAAGGATAGAGGGTGATCAGAACAAAACAGCAGTTTTCATTTTGAATCCCATTTTCTTTACCTACAGTTTTGGGGGTGGGGTGGGAAACCTCATGGTAGTGAAAAATCCATGTAAGTTTGGAAAATGTCAAAAAACTTAAGTTATTACATAGGCATGATATTTAATAGAAACCTAATGCTGTGAACACGTGTTTTTTTCCCACTACATGATATGGAGACTTCTAATATCTATATATTAACAGATCTATGAAGCTGGATAGAATTTCAGGAAATGCAGACAGCCTACTGTGTGGTTCACAATAAACTGGAAAATTCTTCAAGAGATGGGAATACCAGACCACCTGACCTGCCTCCTGAGAAATATGTATGCAGGTCAAGAAGCAACAGTTAGAACTGGTCACGGAACAACAGCCCGGTTCCAAATCGGGAAAGGAGTATGTCAAGGCTGTACTTTGCTACCCTGATTATTTAACTTATATGCAGAGTACATCATGTGGAATGCTGGGCTGGATGAAGAACAAGCTGGAATTATTTCTGGGAGAAATATCAATAGCTTCAGATATGCAGATGACACCACCCTCATGGCAGAAAGTGAAGAACTAAAGAGCCTCTTGATGAAAGTGAAAGAGGAGAGTGAAAAAGTTGCTTTAAAATCCAATAGTCAGAAAAAACTAAGATCATGGCATCTGGTCCCATCACTTCATGGCAAATAGATGGGGAGACAGTGACAGACTTTGTTTTTTGGGGCTCCAAAATCACTGCAGATGGTGACTGCAGCCATGAAATTTAAAGATGCTTGCTCCTTGGAAGGAAAGTTATGACCAACCTAGACAGCATATTAAAAAGCAGAGACATCACTTTGCCAACAAAAGTCCGTCTAGTCAGAGCTATGGTTTTTCCAGTAATCATGTATCGATGTCAGAGTTGGACTGTAAAGAAAGCTGAGTGCCAAAGAATTGATGCTTTTGAACTATGGTGTTGGAGAAGACTCTTGAGAGTCCCTTGGGCGGCAAGGAGTTCCAACCAGTCCATCCTAAAGGAAATCAGTTCTGAATATTCATTGGAAGGACTGATGATGAAGCTGAAACTCCAATAATTTGGCCACCTGATGAAAAGAACTGACTCACTTGAAAAGACCCTGATGCTGGGAAGGATTAAAGGCGGGAGGAGAAGGGGATGACTGAGGAGGAGATGGTTGGATGGCATCACCGACTCAATGGACATGAGTTTGAGTAAGCTCCAGGAGTTGGTGATGGACAGGGAAGCCTGTTGTGCTGCAGTCCATGGGGTCACAAAGAGTTGGACACGACTGAGGAACTGAACTGAAAGCTAAAAATTAGAACAAAAATCTTCCAATCAACTTTTAGAGACTATATGAGTAATATAGAAATAATGAAAAAAATAGAAAATCATTTTCTAAACTTTGTGTAAATTTTAAAATTCATATTTGTATTATATTAGTTGTATTTATAATATTAAGTGAAAGCCAACACAAAATTATTTATATGTTTTAGAAGAAAAAAATAATGATATATTTCATTAATAGTTATGATTATGTTGTTGTAGTTCAGAGGGCTTCCCTGGTGGCACAGATGGTAAAGAATCTCCCTGCTATTCAGGAAAGCCACAATTCTATCCCTAGGTTGGGAAGATTCCCTGGAGAAAGAAATGGCTATTCAAACTTCCAAAATGATTACCCTTAGGACTAAGGCTACCCCTTGGCTGCTGAAGGAATCTCAGGTGGCATTTGACATGTTATCAGTTTCTAAATGATCCATGGTAAATTTTAAAATCATGCAAGGCAAGAAGTAAGCATTGCTCTTCTCCATTATCCTGGCTTTATACATCTCTGGGGTGTATCTTTAGATGTGTTCAAGTGTATATTGGTGTGTATGTATGCATCTTTCTGGACTGTCTGATCCACAGCCCTAATTCTACTTGAAAATCACCAACTGGTCATGTAAAATTAACTTTAGGGGCTTGGTGGCAAACTTGTGATCATATCTTATAGAAAGTTAACTGTAGCATGACATATACAATAGATCATGAGACAACAATTTAGATAATCACTACAAATATAATCACAATACTTGGAGATTTAACTTGATTATGGAACCATGCCATACATAATTATGAGATTTTGTTTTTGAATGAAACAATATCAAATGATAAAATGCATCTGAATAGATCTGGTCCAAAAAAAGAGTAATTTTCTTAGGTCACATACTTGGTCAGTGGCAAAACTAAGAAAACAGAATTTGCTGACGGTTTGTTCAAGATACTTTCCAATGCCTTACTCATATTTCAAGACTGAGTTAATCTAAAAACGTGTATTTTATCTTGCATTCAAAGCAAATAAAAAATACTAATAGAAGTGAACCAACCTAACAAATTCTCTTGTGTTTCAAAACAAAAGTAATACAAAATAAGCAGAAAATTTTAGTTTGTATATAATTTATTCCTCTGAGTTGCTTGTTGCGATTATTTAGTTCATTACAAAGTCAAGCTCAGAAAAATTATGTAATTTTATCTTTTTATAGCTTTTCTTGATAGATATCACAAAGTAAAAAATCTCCATTATTAGAATGATCCTTTAACAAATCTGTGAGAATCAAAAGATATTAATGTGAAAATCCATCATATAATTTTAATTCAGGACTGTTACCTTAAGATACTCTAATAAAGGCCAACATTTGTAACCTAAAAAGGAAATGAAGATGCTGAGACCAGTCTACTAGTATCATAACTTAATCTACTTACCAGCTGTGAGTATTTTAAAAATTAATCTCACCTGAGCCTTTTTCCCCCATCCCCCTTTAGTAGACTGGTTTTTAGTCATCTGAAGTGGTTTTAGTTTCCAATAATGCATCAAAGTTAATAAAAGAAATGGATATACTGCACCTATATTTGAATCTCCAGAGATTTTTTTTTCCAAAACATTAACCAAGGTGAGCATCTTACCACTACTTCCACAACTGCCTTTGTCTAATGACATTTGGTTAACATACAGCAAAAGGATCCTTCTATCATCCTTCTAAACTATTGGTCCCAACTGTATATCATAATGTAGGAAACCACATTTTCATTGACCACAGTCACCACAAATTCACATTTTGACTTCTTTTTCTGCATGGGGAGTAGTTTATTATAGACTCAAATATAAGCACCCTTAGCAGTCAAAGTTCAAATGCCCAGCTCTATTTAACTGTTATGTAGTAATTTTTAACAATGGTGGCCCAATTTTGTTTTTAAGTCTTTTAAGAAAGTGGGTAGTTTGATTCGATACACAGAACAATCTTGTAGAAAAAGAGTGCTGGATTAAAAATCATAAGGTCTATTTTATGGCTAATATTCCACTGTGTGTGTGTGTGTATATATACATGTATATGTGTATATATATACACGCCACAGCTGCTTTATCCATTCTTCTGTCAGTGGACATCTAGGTTGCTTCTATGTCCTAGCTATTATAAATGGTGTTGCGAACACTGGGATGCATGTCTCTCTTTCAGTTATAGTTTTCTCAGGGTATATGCCCAGTGGTGGGATTGTTGGGTCATATATAGTCCTATTCCTAGTTTCTTACGGCCTCTCCACACTGTTCTCCATTGTGGCTGTATCAATTTACATTCCCACCAAAAGTGCAAGAGGGTTCTCTTTTCTCCACACCCTCTCCAGCATTTACTGTTTGTTAATTTTTTGATGATGGCCAGCCTGACTTATGTGCGGTGATACCTCATTGTAGTTTTGATTGGCATTTCTCTGATAATGAGAGATGTTGAGCATCTTTTCATGTGTTTATTAGCCATCTGTAAAAGAACACAGCTGAGTCAGTACTAACGAGGTAGATGAACTTAGAGCCTGTTATACAGAGTGAAGTAAGTCAAAGAGAAAAAACAAACCTCATATTCACACATATGTATGGAATCTGGAGAGATGGTACTGATGAGCCTGTTTGCAGGGCAGCGATGGAGACGCAGATGTGGAGAGTGGTCTTGTGGACACGAGGAGGGGCTGGGAGGAATTGAGAGGGTAGCACCAAAGCGTGTGCATTGCCATGTGTGGAGTTAGGTGACTGATGGAAATTTGCTGTATGATGCAGGGGGCTTAAATCCGATGCTCTGTGAGAACCTGGAGGGGTGGGATAGGGTAGGAAGTGGAGGGAGATTCAAGAGGGAAAAGATAATACGTATACCTATGGCTGATTCATGTTGATGTATGGCAGAGCTCAACACAATATTGTAAAGCAATTATCTTCCAACTAAATTATTTTAAGAGTCATAAAATCTAGACTTTAGCCCACAATTAAACAGAGAAGTCACTTAAACTCCAGTATGGTAAGTTGTAATTTTTCTTCTCCATACACAAAACAGATACAAATTTACCCCAAAGGGCTTAATGGCAAAATGTGTCATCGTACTACAAATTTTCAAATTGTGTATGAGACCTTGTATTGCATTTATTGTGGATTGAGTATGAGGTTTAAAAAAAAATGCTCTGCATTTTAATGCAGAACATGTTAATTCTTAAAGGTAACATTTCAAGTTTCTAAGACAGGAAATTACTTTTAGTTGTTCCTCCTAGCAATGCTACTTTTCCAGGTTTGAATAAAAGGTAAATGCTATTTTAAAAGCACCAATATCCACCTGCTCTTTAAAATTATAGCACATCTGAACAGCTTAAAAAGAGAAGTGTACCCCCACACTTTAGAATAGAGGTTCTAAAATGTGTTCCTTAAACCAACAGGATCAGCATCCCTGGGGACATATTAGAAATAAAACTTTTTGAACACAACCCCAGGTCTACTGCATCATGCTATGTGGGTCCGTTCAGTTTAGTTGCTCAGTCATGTCCGACTCTCTGCCACCCCATGAACTGCAGCATGCCAAGCTTTCCTGTCCATCACCAACTCCCAGAGCTTGCTCAAACTCATGTCCATCGAGTCAGTGATGCCATCCAACTCATTTCTTTTGTCCTGGGACCTATCAGTTGCTTTTATTTAGCCTTTCATTCTGATTACATTTAAGAATATTGGTTAAAACACTTTCAAACTTGTTCTGTAAAAGGCCAGAGAAGAAATATTTTTGGGCTTTGTGGGTTATATAGTTTCTACAGCAATCATAGACAATGTGTAAATGAGGAGATATGCCTGAATTTCAATAAAATTTTATGAAAACAGGTGGTGAATTGAATTGGGCTGACAGGCCATAGTTTGCCAACTCCTGGTTTAGAGAAAATGTTTTTTTTTGTGTGTGAATAGTTCTCTTCCATCTGCTAGTTGACCCCTATTAAAATCTAAAAGCACCCATAAGGCCACCCAAAATATATCTACAGATATGAGGTAAATAGGGAGGAGGATAAACAAAGACCCTGTCACATGGAGGGTAAACCTGTGTAAAAAACTGTATGGGGTGGATAACTTGGAGATATTCAGAGCCATAGCTGACTCCGTACTCAGTGATTTGGTCTAAGACTAGTCCTGAATTGATGTGAGCAATATTACACATGTAGTGGTAAGATTTGTTGTAAAATTTCACCCTGTGGTACCTGGAATATCCCAACTAAGACATGGACAAGCATAGTTTGTTAAGGTATGTGTTCCATATTTATGGTTGAACTACTCACTGAGGCTTTTTCTGTTTAGAAGGATGCTTTGAATAATTACTTAGATTTAAATATCAATGATGATTTGGAATAAACTTAAGAGATATCCTCTGAAAGCAAAATTACTTAAAGACCATTGTACCTTCACAATGGTTGTCCAGTGATATTTGACAGATATTTTTTCTCTCTTGTATAGATAAAGTGACAGATGCCCTTTAATGTCATAGAATCCAGAATAGAACTTTCTGACCATGCTCAATCCTATGCGTTTTAGAACATACATTTCCAAAGACAGTATCTATACCTTTTGGAGTGAGCCATTTAATCTGTAGGAAGTGGTCAAGAATAAAAAATTTAATAAAATAACAAAACTAGCTTTGGGTTTGTTTTTTTTTTTAAGGGAGAGGGGTTACAGGTGTCTTGTGTTAGAAATAGTGAGATCTTAAATATTTCAAGTTGAAATATCAAAGAATCCCAGTCTTGTCACCAGAAAAACATATCCAGGCTTGAAAAAATAATACCAAGTAATATCACCATTATTTTTATTGTAGTGTAACATTTACAAATCCTGAAGAACTTAAAATGCATTATTTTATTGAACCCCAAAGACATGTTTTGCTATAGGGGAACATATAATAAGAAATATAAGGCAGGAAAATTTTCTCAATTTTTCAGTCATTAAGTAGTCCTAATTCTCTCATAAAATTGTTAAATCATTATTGAAATTGTCTTAGAGACATTATTTAAAAATTTCTGATGCAAGCAAGCAGTTTAATCATGGATTTTTTTCTGTGAACTATAAAGTGAATATAACTTGATAGGTAGTTTTGAACTGTTTATAAGTGATCGTAAGTACCTTATAAGATAGTCTACCAGCAAAGTTAAATGATTATTCCATTACAGTGCTTGACTGAAACATACTTTTGAGAAGCTTTAAAATTTCTAAGATAATAGTGTATCACTACTATTTAGTGGAATATGTATTTTTTTTGCAGTATGTTCCTCAAAGCAAAGGAGCTGGAAACCCTTAGGAATATTTTGTTGTTCAGTCACTCAGTTGTGTCCTACTTTTGTGACCCCAAGGACTGCAGCACACCAGGCTTTCCTCTCCTTCACTATCTCCCAGAGTTTTCTCAAACCCACATGCATTGAGACAATGAAGCCATCCAACCATCTTAACATCTGTCATCCTTTTTTCATCTTAACATCTGTCATCTGCCCTCCATCTTTCCTAGCATCAGAGTCTTTCCCAATAAGTCAGCTCTTTGCATCAGATGGGCAAAGTATTGGAGCTTCAGCATCAGTCCTTCCAATGAATATTCAGGGTTGATTTCCCTTAGGATTGACCAGTTTGATCTCCTAGCTGTTCAAGGGACTCTCGAGTCTTCTTCACCACCACAGCTCAAAAGCATCAGTTCTTTGGCACTCAACCTTCTTTATGATCCAGCTCTTACAGCCATACCCCTAATATAATTTTTCTTCTATGTGAAGTGGATTTCAAGCATGTATGAATAATTATATGAACTTAATATACATTTACACAAGTGTAACCCAACTTTGAATTACAACATTAGATTATCTGTAACTTGAAAACAAATATCATGGATACTTGTTTGCTCATTGCTAATCATTAGGTTGAAATCATTAGGTACTCATTGCTATCATTAGGTTGAAATATTCTATCAAGTCACATCAAACAGTATATCAGTGATAAAGAAAGACACAATTAGAATAAATAAGAGTCCTTTGCAAAGATAACTGATGAAAATTGTCTTAAAGCCAATTTAAACTCTAAAATGTTCTCTCAAAATTTTCTAAGTAAGTAGAAAGGATCAACTATGGTCATTGTGCATGGCCTCTGGCCTTGTTTGACTAGCAACAATTTTGAGTCATGTTTTACCATAAAGAACATGACAAGGTCACAAACAAGCTCTGGAACTCATCCAAGGCTAGTGTTCTAATTTCCAGTGGATATTAATCTTCAGGATTTGGGAAAAATTGGAGTTCCTAAGAATTATTGGGGAGGCTGAATTCATAAATTATTCTTTGTCATAACAAAGAAAGTATTTACATGTTTTTAAGTTTAATGATTGAACAAAAGAAATCATACCAACATTTTTATGTACTAGGGTTATACTATATGTTTCAGAAGTAATTCTATAAAAGAAACAAAAATAATGCTAATGTATTATTCACCCAACATTGTAACAAGATTAGATATTTCAATGAAATGTAAAATATTTGCTGTAGATAATTAATATATAACATTAAAGGAAGGAAATAATGTAAAGTACATGACAAATTCAAATAATTTAAAACATTGCCATGAAATTGAAATATGCTTGTTCCTTGGAAGAAAAGCTATGACCAACCTAGACAGCATATTAAAAAGCAGAGACATAACTTTGCCAAGGAAGGTCCATCTAGTCAAAGCTATGACTTTTCCAGTAGTCATGCATGGATGTGAAATTTGGACCATAAAGAGCACCAAAGAATTGATGTTTTTGAACTGTGGTGTTGGAGAAGACTCTTGAGAGTCCCTTGGACTGCAAGGAGATCAAACCACTCAATCCTAAAGGGAATCAACCCTCAATATTCATTGGAAGGACTGATGCTGAAGTTGAAGCTACAGTTCTTGGCCACCTGATGCAAAGAACTGACTCATTAGAAAAGACCCTGATGCTGGGAAAGACTGAAGGCAGGAGAAGGAGATGACAGGGGATGAGATGGTTGGATGGCATCACTGACTCTCTGGACCTGAGTCTGAGCAAGTTCTGGGAGTTGGTGATGGACAGGGAGGCCTGGCGTGCTGCAGTCCATGGGGTCACAGAGTCAGATACAACTGAGTAAGTGAACTGACTGAAAACATTGAAAATAATAATTCCAGTGTTTAATACTTTCAAGTTATCATTCTTCAAAATAGTTTTAAAACATACAAATCTCTGATTTCCTTATTTAAAAGTATTAAATGTTGTTCCATGATAAATTTTCAGGATGTAGAGAACTTTTCAGTTCTATGGACATTGGTTGAGCAGTTACAAGTGCTTTCCAAAGCATTTCCACTTGGGCTTTCAAGTTATGTTGCTTCATATAAGCTCATTTATTTATTTAATTTTGTTGGAGTACAGTTGTTTTACAATTGCTGTTGTGTTGGTTTCAAGTATATTGCAAAGTTTCAGTTATATATATATATACACACATATACATGTTCATTCTTTTTCAGATTTTTTTCCCCATGTAGATTATTACAGAATATTGAATAGTGTTCCCTGTGCTATGTAGTAGGTCCTTGCTGATTATCTTATATATGGTATTGTATATATGTTAAACTCAAGCTCCTAATGTATCCTTCCCCTCAAAATTTCTTCCTTGGTAACCATAAGTTTGTTTTCGGGACCTGTGAAATTTGTTTCTGTTTTGTAAATAAGTTCACTTGTTTCTTTTAAAAATCAGATTCCGCACATGAGCGATATCTTGTGATATTTATCTTCCTCGTTCTGCCTTACTCACTTATAATGATAATCTCTAGTTCCATTCATGCTCCTTCAGATGGCAGTGTTTCATTCTTTTTGATGGTTGAGTGAAGTTCCGTTGTGTGTATATACCACAGTCCTTGGGTCCTGCTTTCCTCTTTCAATGGATGTTTAGGTTGTTTACATATCTTGGCTGTTGTGAATAGTGCTGCAATGAACTTTGGGTACATGTTTTTTTTTTTTCGAATTATGGTTTTCATAAGAAATATGCCTAGAAGTAGAATTGCTGGATTATATGGAAGTTCTTTTTTTTAATTTTTGAGAAGTGTCCATACTGTTTTGCATAGTGGTTTTACCACTTTACATTGCCATCAACACTGTAAGAGGGTTCTCTTTTTCTCACACCGTCTCAAACATTGCTTGTTTGTAGACATTTTGATGATGGCCATTTTGATTGGTGTGAGGATACCTCACTGCAGTTTTGATTTGTATTTCTCTGATAAGTAGTGATGTTGAGCACATTTTCAAGTGCTTTTTGGCCATCTGTATGTTGTCTTTGGAGAAATACCTACTTAGATCTTCTGTGTGTTTTGTCTCTCTCTCTCTCTTTTTTTTTTTTTCCTTTCTTGAGCTTGTGAGCTCTTTGCATATTTGCATATTTTGGAGATTAATCATTTGTCAGTCACATTGTTTGCAAATATTTTCTCCCATTCTGTAGGTTTTTTTTTTTTTTTCTTTTTGCTTATGGTTTCCTTTGCTGTGTAAAAACTTTTAAGTTAAATTAGGTCCCGTTTGTTTATTTCATTTTTTGTTTTCATTAATCTCAGAGGTGGATCCAAAAAGATATTGCTGTGATTTATGTCAAAGAGTGGTCACTCTATGTTTTCCCCTAAGAGTTTTACAGCGTCCAGCCTTACATTTAGGTCTTTGCTCTGTTTTGATTTTATTTTGTGTATGGTGTTAGAGAATGCACCAATTTGATTTTTACATGTAACTTCTAGTTTTTTTAGCACCACTTACTGAGAAAACTATCTTTTCTTCATTTTATGTTCTTGCCTGCTTTCTCATAGATTGATTGACCATAGGTATGTTCATTTATTTGTAGGCTTTCTATCCTGTTCCGTTGGTCTACATGTCTGTTTTTATACCAGTATCATACTGTTTTAATTACTGTTGCTCTGTAACATAGTCTGAAGTCAGGAAGATTGATTCCTCCAGCTTCATTTTTCTTTCTCAGGATTGTTTTATCTGGGGTCTTTTTTTCCTGTATAAATTTAACAAACTTTTTTTCTACTTCTGTGAAAAATGCCATTTGTAATTTTATAAAGATTACATTGAATATGCAGATTGCCATGGATAGTATAGTCATTTTGACAGTATTTACTTTTTAATGATGAAATACTTTTTTCTGCTGTTTTAGTTTTAGCATTGAAATAATGTTACTTTTGCTAAGTCATATTTGAGATGAGTCATATTTCACAATAAAGATTTCGTTACATGTCATCTTCTCTTTGTGTTTTCTCCTAGAATATTTCAAAGGACCATAGCCTATGGAAAATCCTAGAACACTGGAAAGCACCAGTGAGAATTGGTGGGTAATATTAACACATTATTGACCAGGGTTTTTTTTTGCAGAAACTGATGCCTATGGCCAATGATAGGTTATGTAAGTGAATATTGAAACAGTCTGGTGAATAATATATCTCTGGTAAATGATGTGTTAATGAATATTTGTATCTCCTATCAATTTAGCAGTAGTTCATGTGTCAGTTGTCAATTTAGTAACATTTTAGTTTTAAATTTGTTTCTTGGAACCTATATACTCTACATGCAAGGGCAGAGAAGCCCCATCAAGACCATAGGTGCTGGAGCGGCTGCTACACAGCACTGGAACGACTTTAAGGAGATACCCCACATCCAAGGGCCAAGGAGAAGCCCCAGCAAGATGGTAGGAGGGGCGAAATTTCATTTAGAATCAAAAACCACACCTGCCAGAGATGCTCGGAAGACTCAAACAAACCTTGTGTGCACCAGGACCCAGAGACCCCACAGAGACCGAGACAGAACTGTGTTTGAGTGTCTGCTGAGGAGGTACGGGTCAGCAGTGGCCTGCTGCAGGGGCAGGGGCTCTGGGTGCAGCAGACCTGGGTGTGGCATAAACCCTCTAGGAGGAGGTCACCATTAACCCACCATAGAGCTGCTAGAACTTACACAGGCCTAGGGAAATAGACTCTTGGAGGGTACAAACAAAACCTTGTGCTCACCAGGAGCAGGAGAAAGAAGCTGTGACCCCTCAAGAGACTGACCCAGACTTGTCCGTGAGTGTACAGGAGTCTCCAGGAAAAGCGTGGGTCAGCGGTGGCCTGCTGCAGGGTCAGGGGCGCTGAGTGTAGCCGTGCATGCGCAGGACCTTTTAAAGGCGGTCCCACCATCTTCATTACCTCCACCATAGTTTGGCCCCAGGTAAATAACAGGGAGGGAACACAGCTCCACCCCTCTACAGAAAATTGGATTAAAGAGTTAATGCACATGACCCAGTTTCCCCCTCAGTCAGTCTCTCCCATCAGGAAGCTTCCATAAGTCTCTTATCCTTCTCCATCAGAGGGCAGACAGAATGAAAACCACAATCACAGAAAACTAACCAATCTGATCACATGGACCACAGCTTGTCTAACTCAGTGGAACTATGAGCCATGCCATGTAGGGCCACCCAAGAGAGATAGGTCATGGTGGAGAGTTCTGACAACATGTGGTCCACTGGAGAAGGGAATGGCAAGTCACTTCAGTATTCTTGCCTTCAGAACCCATGAACAGTATGAAAAGGCAAAAAGATAGGACACTGAACGATGAACTCCCCGGGTCGGTAGGTGCCCAATATGCTACTGCAGATCAGTGGAGAAATAACTCCTGATAAAATGAAGAGATGGAGCCAAAGCAAAAACAACATCCAGTTGTGGATGTGACTGGTGATAGAAGCAAAGTCTGATGCTGTAAAGACAATATTGCATAGGAACCTGAAATGTTAGGTCCATGAATCAAGGCAAACTGGAAGTGGTCAAACAGGAGATGGCAAGAGTGAATGTCAACATTTTAGGAATCAGCAAACTAAAATGGACTGGAATGGGTGAATTTAACTCAGATGATGATTATATGTACTACTGTGGGCAAGAATCCCTTAGAAGAAAAGGAGTATCCATCATAGTCAACAAAAGAGTCAAAAATGCAGTACTTCTATGCAATTTCAAAAAGGACAGAATGATCTCTGTTCATTTCCAAGGCAAACCATTCCATATCACAGTAAACCAAGTCTATGCCCCAACCAGTAATGCTGAAGAAGGTGAAGTTGAATGGTTCTATGAAGACCTACAAGACCTTCTAGAACTAACACCCAAAATAGATGTTCTTTTCATTATAGGGGACCAGAATGCAAAAGTAGGAAGTCAAAAAATACATGGAGTTAACAGGCAAATTTGCCTTGGAGTACGGAATGAAGCAGGGCAAAGGCTAATAGAGTTTTGCCAAGAGAATGCATTGGTCATAGCAAACACCCTCTTCCAACAACACAAGAGAAGACTCTACACATGGACATCAGCAGACGGTCAATACTGAAATCAGATTGATTATATTCTTTGCAGCCAAAGATGAGGATCTCTATACAGGCATCAAAACAAAACTGAGAGCTGACTGTGGCTCAGATCATGAACTCCTTATTGCTAAATTCAGACTTAAATTGAAGGATGTAGGGAATACCACTAGACCATCAAATCCCTTACGATTATACAGTGGAACTGAGAAATAGATTCAAGGGATTAGATCTGATAGACAGAGTGCCTGAATAACTATGGACGGAGGTTCATGACACTGTACAGGAGGTGGGAGTCAAGACCATCCCCAAGAAAAAGAAATGCAAGAAAGCAAAACGGCTGTCTGAGGAGGCCTTACAAATAGCTGTGAAAAGAAGAGAAGAGAACGGTAAAGGAGAAGAGAAAAGATATAGCCATTTGAATGTAGAGTTCCAAAGAATAGCAAGGAGAGAGAAGAAAGCCTTCCTCAGTGATCCTTGCAAAGAAATAGAGGAAAACAATAGAATGGAAAAGACTAGAGATCTCGTCAAGAAAATTGGAGACACCAAGGGAACATTTCATGCAAAGATGGGCACAATAAAGGACAGAAATCGTATGGACCTAACAGTAGCAGAAGATATTAGGAAGAGGTAGCAAGAATACACAGAAGAACTGTACAAAAAAGATCTTCACAACCCAGATAATCATGATAATATGATCACTTACCTACAGCCAGACATCATGGAATGTGAAGTCCAGTGGGCCTTAGGAAGCATCACTACGAACACAGCTTGTGGAGGTTATGGAACTCCAGTTGAGCTATTTCAAATCCTAAAAGATGATGCTGTGAAAGTGCTACACTCCATATGCCAGTAAATTTGGAAAGCTCAGCAGTGACCAGAGGACTGGAAAAGGTCAGTTTTCATTCCAATCCCAAAGACAGGCCATCCAAAGAATGCTCAAACTACCACACAATTGCACTTATCTCACACTCTAATAAAGTAATGCTCAAAATTCTTCAAGCCAAGCTTCAACAGTACGTGAACTATGAACTTCCAGATGTTGAAGCTGGATTTAGAAAAGGCAGAGGAACCAGAGATCAAATTGCCAACATCTGCTGATCATCATTAAAGCAGGAGAATTCCAGAAAAACATATACTTCTGCTTTACTGACTATGCCAAAGCCTTTGACTGCATGGATCGCAATAGACTGTGGAAAATTCTGAAAGATTGGGATTACCAGATCACCTGACCTGCCTCTTAAGGAATCTGTGTGTAGGTGAGGAAGCAACAGTTAGAACTGGACATGGAATAACAGACTGGTTCTGAATAGGGAAAGGAGTATGTCAAGGGTATATATTGTCACTCTGCTTATTTAACTTATATGCAGAGTACATCATGAGAAATGCTGGGCTGAATGAAGCACAAGCTGGAATCAAGATTGCCAGGAGAAATATAAATAACGTCAGACATGCAGATGACACCACCCTGATGGCAGAAAGTGAAGAGGAACTAGAGAACCTCTTGATGAAAGTGAAAGAGGAGAGTGAAAAAGTTTTCTTAAAGCTCAACATTGAGGAAACTAATTCATGGCCTCTGGTCCCATCTCTTCATGGCAAATAAATGGGGAAACAGTGGAAACAGTGAGAAACTTTATTTTTTTGGGCTCCAAAATCACTGCAGATGGTGATTGCAGCCATGAAATTAAAAGATGCTTGCTCCTTGAAAGAAACATTATGACCAACCTAGACAGCATATTAAAAAGCAGACATTACTTTGCCAACAAGGTCCATCTAGTCAAGTTATGGTTTTTCCAGTGGTCATGTATGGATGTGAGAGTTGGACTATGAAGAAAGCTGAGTGCCGAAGTATTGATGCTTTTGAACTGTGGTGTTGGAGAAGACTCTTGAGAGTCCCTTGGACTGCAAGGAGATCCAGCCAGTCCATCCTGAAGGAGATCAGTCCTGAATATTCATTGAAAAGACTGATGCTGAAGCTGAAACTCCAATACGTGGGCTACCTGATGCGAAGAACTGACTCATTTGAAAAGACCCTGATGCTGGGAAGGATTGAAGGCAGGAGAAGAAGGGGACGGCAGAGGATGAGATGGCTGGATGGCATCACTGACTCAATGAACATGAGTTTGATTAAACCTCAGGAGCTGGTGATGGACAGGGAGGCCTGGCGTGCTGCAGTCCATGGATTCACAAAGAGCTGGACACTCAGGAACTGTACTGAACTCATATACATATATGTGTGTGTATGTGTATATATATATATGAATATATATGTATATACAGTTATTAGTATTCATTTTAAATAATGACTCTTTATAAACAGCATACTAAGCCAGCAGCAAACACATAACTGACAATAATTACATGCAAAACAGGACATTTAGGTCATGGCTGCTTCTGACCTGTGTGATATTCTCCTGGTCCAGAAAATAGCCACCTTACTCATATGACCCTGAGTGTCAGGGTGTCTTGCTTTCTACTTAGTGTCAGTGGATTCCTTCAAACCAATAACACCTCTGCATTGATATTTAAGCCATAATTCTCACAGAAAGATGCTAATCTGTTCCCATTTTTCCCTATTTTTCAACTGATAACCTTCAACATTTAAAACTTGGAAAGATATCTAACTTTTCTATAAAAACACTGGGGAGGAATCCCACATGAAGACAATGTTTATGTCAATTGTATGATGGTTATATTCATTATAACTTTTATCTTAGTATTTGTTTGAAGAATGAACATGCCATTATGTTTCCAAACTTTTGTCCCACAGAGCAAGGGAAAATGGCATTGATAGGATTTCTCTATTTATAAATGCAAAATAAGGCAAAAAATCATCATCAGGAATTTCCCCCTAGATATCAGCTTCAAAAAGTAATAGTTGTCTGTTAATCTACTGGCATATTATTTGGGGATATAGAAAATCGTTTATGAAAAAGGTACTCTGCAGTCAATGAGATGAGGAAGTAATTGGGTCAATAATAACAGGTTTTGCAAACAAAAGTTACATGTAATTAGTGAGGAAATGATTCAAACAGTTTAGAATAGAAAGCATAATGCTTTTTGTTCTTTTTTATTAATTTTCAGATTTTTATGCTTTTAAAGATTACACTCTATTTACAGTTCTTATAAAAATTGGCTATATTCCCCATGGTGTCCAATATATCCCTGTAGCCTGTCTCACATCCAGTAGTTTGTATCTCCCACTCCACCTTTTATTTTTTACTTTCAACCTAACTCTCTTAGTTAGGATGTCAAAGCCAAGATTTGTGTGTGCAAAAGACAACATATACTGTGAAGGATAAAATTAGTGCCCAGAAGCATAATTTAAGAGGAATGCAAATTCCCATCATTTCTGTTGACCATTCCCTACAGGGGTATGTGTGTGTGTGTCTAAAGTCAATATTAGTGGTAAATGCCTTCCTGATCTAGTTTTATTAATATATTTTTCTTAGCTTTATTTATTTAGAAATAATGTGTCATTAAATAGCTTTCCTATTTATAGCTATAATTTTTCCTAAAGTTAAATGATACTTAATGTTGTTACTAAACTGCAAAAACACCAAAAAAAAAAAAAAAGCAAAAACAGAACTTTTATGATAAACTGTCAAAATGAAAAAGACAGATGCAAACTACATGTCCCAGGAAATGATTTGAGCTTTGTTCATTTTATATGGTAGTGAAAACGATTTTATATGATGGTGAAAAACCTCCATTTAAAGGTTCTTTTCCTTTAGAAGCAACAGCATTGGTAACACACAAATGTCCTGCTGCAGGAAGTGAATAACTAAGTTTTACTAAACATCCATGCCCTGAACTCTTTGATCCATTTGACACTGAGGATTCCAGAGGTGATTCAAGGATTAGAACTGTCATTTGGCATATTTTTCTCAAAGAATTCCTGAAGTTTTTGGTTAGGGCTGAATTTAGTTACCATGTCCTTAGCATATGTTCTTTTGAACAGCAGCTGTTGTACAGCTTTGAGAAGCAAAAAGCATAAGACTAATATGGGATCTAAAGCAAGCACAGGGGTGGTCAAATAGTCAGTTATGTCAATTACAGCAGGCTGGGCAATCTTCCAGTCCATCAGCTCTACAGTGCCCATTAAAGAGAGCAGCAATGGGAAAGAGGCCTCACTGGATGGTGATAGGCTTTAACTCTAAGTTATGTAAATATTGAGGAAGATTCATGGAGTCAAAGCATGACTTTAAACAAACATTGTATTTGATAAACAAGGAGTTTGCTTATTTCATACAACATGATCTATATTAACTTAGTGAAGAATTAGGCTCACCAGCCTCCCTAATATTGTTAAACATTTAGGTAGTTTATTTGGCTTAAAAAATATTAAATAGTAACTTTTATTTTCTCTTTCTATGAGTCCTATGGCTATCACTGTTAGCTAGGTAATGCATCACTTAGGCAAAAGCATTAAATTCGTCAGTCTAAGATAATTGGATAAGATAGAAAAGCTGCCCACTTTCCTACTTGTACCTTAGGCTGTGAAAAGCTAGCATTATGAGTAAATCAAGTTACAGGGACATATAAATATATATGTATGTGGGAAAAAGGCTTGTGTTTGGGTATATGCACACATACAGATCTTATATATTTATATATACAGATATCTACACACATATGTGGATATACATGCATATACTCACACACATGTATACATATATGTATATATCTTCTGAACGCTAATAGAAACAGATTTATTTCATTTCTGGAATTTAAAGAACTGACAAATGACAACTTTAGATTATATAATTAAAGTTCTTATTTTACTCTTCATGTCAAGTGTGAAGCTGTTTACCAGCTTTGCGGGCTGGTACTGTACTGAGATAGCTGGTTCTCTGCTGAGACTGTCACGTGGCAACCTACTAGGATGTTCTCCATTGTAGGGAGATGGGATTTGCTGATGAGGCAGTTTCACAACATTTTTGATCTAATCGAAAATTGACTCCAATTAATATTTTCTCTAAGGCAAGAGAGATACTCCATTGAGACATGTACCTTCCTTTACTCAAAGGTAATTATCAAGCTCCAGGAATGATTGGTTTAATAAAAATTTTAGTGATCATATACAAAGTATGTGTAATATGAATCAGAAAACCACATGTTCCTATAAATGCTGCCAATACTTAAATATATTTTGTGAAATAGATCTATACCGCCTTTAGATTTATCTACAATGTATGTCACAGTTAAGCATTTTACTAATATATCCAGCTCTAGGCTACTCCTCCTCCTTAAAAATTCTCTTTCTGGAAAAAAGAGTATACATTATTATGTGTAATTTTAGATAGCCTAATACATAAATGTTTATATGCAAATATATAGCATGCATGCATTAGAGCTTTCTGTGTTATTCTTCATTAATATAATTTATGAAATTCTTGTCTACTAAGAATCACTGGAAAGAGCTTTTGACCTACTGAAAGAGATACTAAAATAGATTCCTATATGAAGAGAAAATAGAAGGGAATGCTTTCTATTCATACTAATCCTCAAAATGTTCCAGGTCACTGACCCACACTGATAGGGTGTACATTAAACTCCACCTATCGTTTCATGATACATTTAATTTCTGGATACTAAATCTTAAAATGTTCCCGTTATAACCTAATACCTTGTTTTTTCATCTTTCAAGGAGAATGAAGGTACCGTGCAATTCAAGCTTCTTGCACACAAAAAATGGAAATATTGCACAATGCAATTGCTTGGTATTTTTGCCAAATTTTAAATGTGGGTGTGGAATTAAATAGGTTTAATCCCTCCCACTTATGTTTCCTTGGGAGTAAGAGAAAGTGATACATTTAATTTTTATGGGCTTGGTAAACACACAGAAAGTTTAGGTTAAAAGTTTTTTTTTTTTTTAACACCACTCTTTGTCCGTTAATCACTGTATGTGTGTCCTCTCGAGGTATTATACGCAAGTATGTCAGTCAAAGATCGGTCACAAAGACTTAATTGAAAAGAATTGTGTATTTTCATTTATTAGGTATTGTGATATGGGGAAATGAGTATTTCGAATCTTTTTAGGACTTTGAGCACATTTTAAGAGATTAGTAACGCCTCTTCAACTCACCCAACTTCTCAATTCTGCTCTAAGGGAATCACATGAGCACTTGACCTCTGTAAGATTTTAAGAAGAAACACAAACTTCATAAAATTTAATCACATTAGTTGAAAGCTGGAAAAATGTTTTAATGCTTCTCCTAAGCCACCAAGTTCCATTACCTGAATCCTATCAACATAATCCTTTCTAAGAAAGAAAAGAATGAATCAAATGGAAAAGATTTGTAATTGAATTATCTTCAGTCTCAGGGCCAATTAGAAGCATTTTTTATCAGCACACCTATATAACCTTGACTGTTTCTAATTAGTCCATCAGCTCAGATAATAAGAAATGCTGGGACATTTTTACAGGGTTGTAAATTGAGAAGAGTTCACATTGTTGATAGCACGTGTACTACTCATGTACGAATAGACAGGGAGAGAAGAAAGTGCATTTATAGTAGGGTAAAGTGTTATGACATAAAGCATTTCCATTAGTAACTAAAGAAGGTCATTCTTTTACACAGAGAATTACAGTTCTATTGCTATCTAAGACATATTCATTTTAAATATTACCAGGTTCTAGCCAGTTGCGCTGTTTGACAAAGAATGAATGTGGTGTGTAGTTTGTGTTAAGGTAGAGCTATCAGTACAGTGTAGATTTTTGGCAAGATTTTCCATAAAACAGATGATAGTAAAACTGGATATTGGAAGTGATGGAATATGTGTATTTCCAACTGATTTTTGAATAGTTAGTACATTTTAAATGTCAAAGTTCATTTCAGAAGTGGAATTGAATACAAAAAAAGCAGGCTCAATTAGCTTTCTGATATTTAGTTTAAAGCCTGTAACATTCTTGTTATTCCATTTCATAGAAAAATTGATAAATGAATACTCCAAGTTCTCCTGAGAAGTGTTGTTGTGAAATTAGACACAATTTGCTGCATGGATAATAATTATTATTATCCATTGCTGTATGGATTGTTATTCAAGTGTGGGTTATGAATTTTATTTGATATTTGTCACAAATGATAAGTATACCATAGCTCTGGGTTTTGAGAAGTAATGAGTTCCTTCTTACAGAGAAAAACTCTTTGAACAGAGTTCTCCATGAGTAAGAAATGGAGTAATTTTGGTTAAAAAGGAAAATCAACCTATTTTTATAGTTATTAGTGAAAGAAAGTTGTGAATATGTGTATGTGTGTGTATATATATATGTATACATACACAAATATATATATATAACCTAAAAAGTTAGTATAAAAATTTAACCTAATTATTTGGACCCCCTCTTTTTTCATTCATAGGTTTCTACTTAAATATTTTTGTGCCTTTTCTTCCAGATGAATAACTGGGAATAGCTTAAAAAAAAACTGTACCCAATATGGGATTTCTAGTCTATCCAATGAACAAATATTTTTTGAATACCTACTAGAAACTAGACACTTACCATAGATAAAGTCTAGATTAAAAAAAGTTAATAAGACATGGTCATTGCAGTCAAGTATCTTTGGCTCTGGACTTACTTACCTAAACACCTTAATGTGGGAAAAACTATGGGGAGACAATATCTAGATCATAACAGATGTTTAACAGATGTTTGTAAAATGAAAATGAAAGTTTAGAACAATATGATTTTATCCAAGCTTTAATTTTTGAATGCTACAGCTACATCTTGAATGTGGTTTTTGATCACTAGACTCTAGATTATAGGTTTATTATTCCTGTATTTTAGGAATAATAAGAGACAATATTTACAATGAAATAAAAATTTCCTTATACCAAAATGCCCATTTTGCAATTATGAGATCCAATAAAGAAATTGGAAAAGGATTTTATATTTATCAACTATAAAATGTTCTGTACTCCCAATTTAATGGTGAAGAGAAAGATTCACTTAAGTATTTTGGAAAACTCTTTTATGAAAACTTTCATAGTTATAAAGCTGGAAAAAAGCAGTTTCTGTGTAACCATACTGCTTGCAATTTCTAGTTGTAATTTAGGAGTTATTCTAGGCATAAGAATCTCACCATTTGTCACTTTTTATTTTAATGCGAATTAAATGAATTACATTGTCATATCTAGAATGAGGAATTATTAAACTTGTTCAATACTTATTTTTAATAACACATCTTTTGATATCATTAATAACAGTATTAATGGTAGCGGGGGTATATAATTTTTATTGGTTATCTGTATAGACTTTAGTGATAAAGTACTCTCTGTAGCGATTTCCTATTATGTGTATATTCGATGGTGAAACACCTACCTGCCTGCAATGCAGGAGATCCGGCTTCGATCCCTGAGTCAGGAAAATCCCCTGGATAGTAAATGGCAACCCACCCCAGTATTCTTGCATGGAGAATTCAATGGACAGAGGAGCCTGGTGGGCTACAGTCCATGGGGTCATGAGTCAGACACCACTGAGCGACTAACACTTCTAGTTAGACTTCTATATTAACTGGTTAAGGAGAGGGGGATAGTAGCAGGCAATTCCAAAATTCTCCTGTGAATTTGCTATTGAAAGATTGTAATTCTAGGTGCTGAGTCTTCGGCTACTAGTCACTCATAGTCATTTAAGAAAGAATTTACCCTTCCTGAGCCTTGCTCCTTTTAGAGAGATGTAGGTCACATACAGTCTCCTGAAGTCATTCCTGTGTGCACCATAACACACAGTGTAAATAAAGAAATATGACTTCCCACTTTGCCCCTGGGGAGAAAGAAAAATTATGCAGACATACCAAACTGAAATACTCCTTTCCAACCTATAGCTAATTCTTTGGGAATAGGAAAAGCAAAAGACTGTGAGAATTAAATTTACATTAAATATTGTACTGTTTATAAATTTAAAAAGGGAGGCAAGTTTGCCATTAGTTGCTTATCAGAAATGGCAGCAAATGTAAATAAAATTGTAAAAAAAAAATTTTATCCTAATAGTTTACTGAGATATATATTTAAGATAATTATCTTAAATAACATAAGAAACTGAAAGAAAAAAATGTCAAATATCGTTAGTAAAAATTGTTTTGTTTGATACTAAGAATTAAACAGGTGTTATTTTGGCATGCATTTGTTAGTGAGAAAGAAATAGCTAGAATACTAATTGTCCATTCTATCCAAAGCATAGTATTTTCAGGCTCTTACTTTAAACTTTCCATTCATAAATCTCCCTCCCAGCCATTCTTAATGTACAAGTTTAAATTATTACCTACCTTTTGAACATGTGAACATCAACAGAAGATGTGATTTTTGAAATACAAAGAGTAGTGAAAGATACTTAAAAACTATCAACTATTTGTATTTGTCCTTGACATTGTAGCATCCCAAAGTTGTAAGTTGTTACAAAAAAATATAAGGAAAATGATCTAAGAGAAATGTATCTTCTAACCAGTTGAACATCAATAAGCCACTTTTATTTTCTCTACTGACAAATGTAGTGAGGTGAAAACGCCTTCACTGCAGTCAAATCTTACCTAGAGGTGAGGTGCCATCTATCTGCAGCTAAGTTATTAAAAAAACAATACAGTGGTTACAAATATAGGAAAAAAAACCCCAGGCTACTAAGATCTCACTTTTCATAATTATTTCAAATTTAGTCAACAGCTTTAAAATTGATAATCCTCTTGTTTTTCCTGCTTTTTCCATTAGAGATGAGTTTAACATTAATGGTGTCTAAAACAAAAGAAATAACAAAATATAGTGGATGAGGTGACAGAGCAATGACCTCATATTTATATAGTTCCCTAAACAAAGTGCCATGAAATAATGAATAGAAAAGTGAAAATCCGGTTTAGAATGCTAAATTGATTAGCTCTTTACTACTACTACTACTGTTTTACAAATTGTGAAGTTATGCAGTAGAGAGATCTGGTATTTTAGACGTGAATTGTGATGATCAAACAGTATAAACGATTGTCATCTATTTCACATCTCATAGAAAAACTACCTGCTTCGGGTTAATAAATCCTTTCCACTCAGAAACAATTGTTGCAAATATTTAAATGTTTGATTGTAAAAGTGTTCCTTGAAATTGATAGTCTATTTATCATAGCCCCCCAAATCATTCTGGGGATACTTAATTCATCTCATAGTACATCTTAAAATTCACATATTTAAAGTTTGACTTTGTAAAGAAGCAACTTGAATGTCTGTTTTGGAGGGCATTGTGATCATTTTTATCTAACTTTCCGATGTCAGAGAGTAGTAGTTAGACTTTAAATAGACATCTTTTATTTCTTCAGAATGCAAGCTCTGATTTCAGATTTAGTCAGAAAAGAGATGCACATAAATCTATATGACCAGAAGAGATAAGTAGATCATAAAAAGTCCACACACATCGTAACCCAGCACATCTAACACAGAGATAAGGACAGTTACAGATTATTATAGCATGGATAGCTTGATAATCTGTGGTGAATCTATGATAAATTTCAAACTATAACAAATACAATGACTCATATTTTTTTTAAAGAAACAAACCACAAAGGCATAAATTTGCCCTGAGATTTGTGTCACTAAGAACCTGAATAGTTCAAAGTCAAACATTATGTGACATGCTTTAGATTGCTCTTATGAAAGGCACTATAGAAATGTCACCCTATTAGAATCTACTGTATTTAAGAATTAACTGCAGCAGAACAGCCAGGGGAGATGAATATCTACTGATGCGAGATCATCCCCCTCTATTACTCATCAGCAATTAATGCAAAGCAAGCTTTAGAAAAGAGTCTGTAAGACAAAGAAATAAACACATTGTTAAAAGGCATGCATTTAATATCAGGATTTCTTTTTATTAATTCTAACAGACCCTTATACGATAGTATTTGCTCTTTAATAATAAGAGCCTTTCATTTAAATGATGCAATCAGTATGCCACAAGCAGGTTCTTTTTGTAGTGGGAGGAGTTAGCAGCTCCAACATTCAATTGACCTGTTTCCAAATAATCTACAGGAAAAAAATGAAGATTAAGCCCTCTAACAAGAGCAGTTTTCACAGCCTTGCGTACAAAGAGAAGGATTCGGTAAAAAGATGAGAGGGCAAGCCGCATTGTGCTGGCCCACTTAAATCTTATTTCCAATTCACTAAATGTGTTATTTGACTTGGCAAGTGAGCTAGTATGTGTATTAGATCAGCAGGGAGCCTAATCAAGGAGATGCCAAGTTTACTGCAGCCCCTCTGAGCTGCATTAGCCTCAACTAGTGACCTTAAGCAAAGTGGGTGGTTGAACCCAAAAGAGAATAGCATTAACTTTTGCTTGAAGTTCAGCCTGATTTGAAGTCTCCTTTTGTGCCTTATTCAAAAAAAAAAAAAAAAAAAAAACCAGAGAGAGAGGGAGATGGGGGTGGGGGGAGCAAAAAGCATTTAACAGAATTGAATCTGGTGTGCTCAGCATCATCTTCACATGCAAAGCTTCATAGAAGCTTGCTTCCACTAATGCTGACGCATGCAGAAGACATGAAAAGCATTAACTCGGCCGAGGCACTTGATTTTGCAGCTGCAGAACAATTCACTTTGTCACTCAGTAACTCAGATGGGGCTTTTCCACCCAGATAAACTGCTAATTTGCTAATTGATACAAAAAGTATTTTCAAATATTAAATAAACTGCCAAAAAGGCAAAAGAAAAAAAAAAAGCACCAAAAAACAAACAAAAAAAAAAACATAAATTGCAAGAAGACATGAAAGACACACAGTTTCACTTGAACTTTTCTCAGTAAACTATTAAAAGACATATTTCCAAAGACACTTTTTTACCATGTACCCAGGATTTAGTATCCACTCTTGTTTCATATGATAGATTGGGTGTTATAATTTGTACCAAGTAGCAAGCCTTTGTAGTTTTAAAAAGCTGTTGTTCCATAATTAATGCAGGCATCTTTAGACACATTTGTTCTCAACTTGGTTTCCCTATTTTAAAACTGCTATCTTGCATATAAACTCAAGGATTTTTAATAACACCAATTTTTAAACATTGTTTAAGAAACATTTTGGATTCTATCCTTAATTTCAGTGTTGGACTGAGAAATATCCATACAGCAAAAATATGTTGGATATGTAGAGTGTAAAATTATCAAAGTTCAAAACATTCATGTTTTATAGGATCTTCTGCAAGGTCTTTGGCTGTAAAACTCTTTTTGCACCACGAAATCTAAGATGAGTTTTTTATTCCATCTTTCATTCTCCACTGTTTGTGTGGCTTCCATCCTCAAATCTGTCAGAAACACAAAGCCAAGGAAAGCATCATCACCTTCTGAAAACTGCTAAAACTATAGTCAGAATCAACACAGCAAAGCACCCTGCCCTTAGACTCATTTCCTTGGTATTTAAGTGATGGGATGACTTGAGGACTCATTCTGCATTTAGCTACATGCTCCAGGTCACAGAGATATTCTGCTGAGACCATTTTTAAAAGACCATAAAACCACCCCATCATTTTCTGCTTCCAGGTAGTTTCATTGCCTTTGTATCACATGTTCATAGGAGAAAAAAAAAAAAGGCTTAAAATAATCTGAATAGTATTTTAGAAATAAGATACTTAAATAATTGGCATTGACATTGCCTTTTTAACTCTGGGATTTCAAAACATTTTCCAAACATTAATTGCAATGGGACCCCGGTGAGCCTGACAGTATCATACCTATTTTCCAGGACGGTAAGCAGGGAGCACTGGGCCCATTTCTTGCCTTGCCCTGTGCCCTTCGGAGCTTGTCCAAGCTCAGAGCTCCCTTAAAAACCACTGGATCAGCTCCAGGGAAGCACAGAGGAAAATGAGAAATGGGCTCTTGGAGATTTAAGAGATTTTGTAAGGTCACATGCAAGGGAGCTGTAGCTAAAAGTCAAAGCTGAAAATCTAAAGTTTCCTTATGCAGTGGTTAGATATATTTCCTCATTAAGATAATATGTGTGGAATGCCAGGCCTGCAGGAATACCACGGTAAGAAATGGAATCTGTTGCTGCTCGTTTTTGAGTAACATATTCAATAACAAAAACGTCTCCCTTTGATTTGAATAAAAATGACCAAATGTTCACAGGCAGCATGGATAGGAGCCAAGCAAGGACCGACAGTGAATTTCAGCATTGACTTCTAAAAATTGTGAAAGAGAGGCTAACAGCCTAATTTGTATTAGCGACTAGATTTTTGCCCCGAGATCAGGGGGTGGTATAAAGAAGAGGCATATACAGAAAGTGGAAGGAGGGGTTAGAAGTCATACCAAACATGCTGCAAAGGCCTGTGGGCACCTCAACCTTTTTTCTTTAATTGGGAGAAGAAGAGGTTTTGACTAAAGTCTAAGTTCTACAATGTAGGCCGGTAGCCCAACTGGGAAATACTCTTGATTTGAACAGTTTGCAGCCGTTCTATTCTGAACTCTTTATATAGCTCCTCTTTCAATACTGGGACACATATTTTAAGGTAAAAAAGGGTATTTTACTAATTTTTTAAATGAAGCTTTGACGGCAAGCGACACTTAGAGTTGGTAATCATTGCTGGTTCCTTTCCCATCCCGCACTGCAGGAATGAGGGCACTGTCACAGCTGGCCATCAGCACAGCTCTTATTACTAACACCAATTATTGATTTTTAAAAGGCCTACACTATTAGTACCCTGCCACATCTCTTCACACACAATATGTGTTTTAAAAATTCCTTTTTAAAAAATCTAAAATCTGAGTCTAACCTTTCTATCATCAGCATGCTTGCTCTTTACATTTTATCTTAAATCTTCACAGGAAAGCAAACCAGGAATTTTTTTTTTTTTTTTAAACTTCTGGGCTAATTTAGAAGCAGAGATGCTTTACCCATATGATCTCCCTGGCAGGTATCACGTTAGGAAAAAGCAAATGGTGGACCATGAGGAGAGAATAAAAGGACACAATTAGAAAGTTTAGAATCTTCTATTCCCTTTTCCCGGCCTTTATTTCATGCTATTCCAATCTATACTAAAGCCAATCATAAAAACCCACCTGGCCTCCTTCTCGCTAGGATGTCCAGTTTTGCATAGGCATTCATCCCAAATTGGACTTTTCTCTGCAATTTCCCAATGGCTAATTCTAGAAATTCTCTCAAAATACAACTATTCACACTTTAGTCACTCTAATCATTTATATTTCCCCCACATAATAAGCAGTTCAGAGAATTCATTTCCTAGGCCTGCCTTAACAAAGTACAACTAACTGGGTGGCTGAAACCACAGAAATGTACTGTCTCAGAGTTCTGGAGGCTAGTAATCTGAGGTCAAAGCGTCAGTACATTTGGTTCCTTCTTACAGCCATGAGGGGCAGCCTGTTCCACGCCTGTCTCCAGCTTCTGGTAGTTGTCAGGCAACTTTTGGCATTCCTCAGCTTTGAGAAGGGTCTCCCTTCTGCCTTCATATTCACACAGCACTCTCCTCATGTCTGGATCCAGGTTTCTCTGTTTCATAAGGACACAGTCATATAGGATGGGGATCTGCTGTGATGTCCTCCTCTTAACGTTTATTCTCTGCCAAGGCCCTATTGCAAAATAAGGTCACATTCACTGGGACGGGGGTTTAAAACTGCAGTATATTCTTGGAGGACACATTTCAAACCTAAACACTGGTTTTGTTAAAAAAAAAAAATAGGTTTTGTTAAATGTCTTTACATGCATCACTACCGAAAAAAGAATCAATGCCAATGCCTCAGCAAGGAAGAAAAATTAATGCGTTAATTACATGGGAAGTTTGCATGTATTAGTAAATGAAGAAAATTGAATTTCATGAGGATGCCAGAAGTTCACATGTCAGAAAATCAAGTTTATTTACTCTGTCCTAATATGTGCTTCCCAAGTGGCACAGTGGTAAAGAATCCACCTGCCAATGCAGGAGATGTAAGACTTGAGTTCGATATCTAGGTCAGGAAGTTACTGTGGAGTGGGAAATGGCTCCCAACTCCAGTATTCCTGCCTGGAGAATTCTATGGACAGAGGAGCCTGGCAGGCTACAGACCATGAGGTCGCAAAGACTCAGACATGACTGAGCATGCCCGCACACACATACTATATGTACTAACATCTAATAGGTGTTCTTCAGTGACAGATGCAATGTAAAACTGAACAGACATTTTCTTGAGTGACTACTAATTGTGCTACTGCTATTGGACCTAAGAAATTATAAAGATAAGTGAAAAGTGCTTTTTATCTTCAAACAGCTTAGTTATGAGGCATAAGGTATAAATATATCATTGAAATTTAGAGGACATCGTAGAGGAAAGCCATGTAAATAGTGGGGAAGAAAACAGGCAGGGGTGAACTCAGCTTTAGCAGCCTCATAGCTGTGGGGGAAGGAAGTGAGCACATGTCTTCATACAAAATATGTCTGTATAGTCTCACCTAATCATAGGGCAGTAATACAATGGAGGCCCACACTTCGTGTATCTAAACATCTCCAATGAAATTAAGCAAACTGCTTTTTAAAAACATATTCTAATGTCCTACATTGCCCAATAAAACCTTTAAGCAACAATGTATAAAAATAAATGCATTATCATGGTTTTTTATATGACAGTAGAAGCAAAAATTGAAACATATTGGACCTCTGTCATTGCCCAGGTTTGACTCTCCTGGTGATAGACTGTTATTTGTGTATTAGAAAAAACAAACATAATTCATAAATATATACATATATATTTCAAGCAATTCTTCTCACCTTCATTTCAATATAATTTTATTGTTTTCATTGAAATTTACAGAGATGGTGAAAAAATTCACATTAGAATTGAAACTTTTTAGAGTATTGCAGATCTTGTTTAAATGAAATCTAGTTACTTTGATAGCATGTTGTCCATATTATCGGACTTGCCTGGTGGCTCAGATGGTAAAGCATCTGCCTACAATGCGGGAGACCCAGGTTCAGTCCCTGGGTTGGAAAGATCCCCTGGAGAAGAAAATGGCACCCCACTCCAGTATTCTTTCCTGGAAAATCCCATGGACGGAGGAGCCTGGTAGGCTACAGTCCATGGGGTTGCAAAGAGTCGGACACGACTGAGCGACTTCACTTTCACTTTGTCCATATTATCATGTGTGCCAGAATTTAAAGTCAAATCTTATATATACATAATTTTAAATAAGAGTAATCACAATTAAAAAAAAAGAGTAATCACAATTTTAAATGAGTAATCACTTGAATAACTGATCAGTAGGATGCTAAGTATATTTTGTAAGAAAAATTAGTTCTCTATTTTCCTATCTCTCACCTGACTTTGATAGTGATTTTAGTGAGCATTTTTGGAAATTTTAAAAGGCAATAGAAACAAAAAATAACATGTGCATTTTATAAGGCTTATGAATACACTGGCAGTTTCAAGGCTGTAAACCTCTGAAACATCTGGACATTGGGTATTGAATAATATTTGGATATTTGATTTTTTTCTTCCTCCTGCAGCTTGGCATAGCACAGACTTAGTGCTGACAAATGGCAAAGAATTAATAAGGTTTCCTTGATTTACAAGGTCTATTTCTTCTTAGTAGTTTTCCAGGAAAATAAACCCTGGCTTGGTGGTCTGATCCTTTGAAACCTCTTAAGGAGCTTAAATATAGGTAAACTCAATGGGAAATCACAAGAATAAGGTGATTGTTGTTTCCAACTGTAATGACTCACGGTGAATTCCTACCCACAAAAGCAATTCCTTGGTTCATTCCACTGACACTGTACTAAAATACTAACCTGTGGATTTACAGTAGACACAATAGTTCATTGTAGTGTTAAGAGGAAATTAGTCTTTACTATGAGGAGTGGGATCATCGTTATCTTTATTTTGCTGGTAATAGAGTAATGAAATATTATACAAAGCACCTGGGATGAACCAGAGATACATAGTTTACTTGAGCGTAGTTCATGAATTGGTGTTAATTGTAATTTTATGCTCCTGGAATTATGCCCATTGTTCACACCAGAAACCAGTATGAGTCATTATAGTCTCTGGGGTCCTGAATAGAGCTTAATATTTCACAAAAGTAGTTATGTCTTAAACACATTCAAGATTATTACTGCAAAAATGTTATTGTTTAAATAGTGAATATGTTGACCATTTTAGCTGACAGTCTCTGTTGCAATTTATCAAAGACAAATTTAGCAGAGTTAAGGTCACCAAAAGGAAACTATTAAACATAAATGTTTTCATTTCTTCTGATCTAGTACTTTTTCTACAGCACTATATATCACTTTAGTGCTTCTTGATTAAGAGTGATGCCTTCCTCCAACTTTAGAACTTCAGTGCAAGCATTCCCCTGTCCCATGTTTCTTTTGATTTACAAAATAGAGTGTAAAGCTGGATTGCATTAGCTTAAAATGAGATCAACACCAATATGTAGCTTTTAGTGATTTATAACAGTGATTTTACTAGATATAGTAAAAAAATGTATCTGGGAATGAGAGATTTTCTCTTTTCAAATATTGAAACTCTCCTTCTCTGCATCTGAACTAACACTGCATTTTATTACCTTAGAAAGTTTCATGATCTGCACCTTCTAATATAAATTTAGGATATGTAATTTTACTATATATTGTCTATTAAAATATCAAGAACATTTATTGTTAAAATGCCTATTCCTTATGTAAAAGTAGAGACTATGGATAGATAAAATAATGAGGTAACTTTTTTAGTTGTAATTTTTATTGAGATAATTGTAGATTCATATGTACTTGAAAGAAATAGTTTGGAAATTCTGTAGAACAACTAGCTACTTCCTATCAATGGTAAACTACAGTATGATATTGTATAAAACCAAGATATTAGTATTGTTACAACCCACCAATCTTACCCAGCTTTCCCCAGTTTTCCTTGTACCTGTATGTATGTAGTGTATTTAGTTTCATATGTTTTTTTATCACAGTAACTAATTTGGCCATGTAAGTATTTTCTTAAATTTTAAGCACCTATGCTTAACACGGGCTTATGGGTTAGACTGTGGGCATGTTCAGTCATGTCTGACTCTTGCCAGGATCCTCTGTTTATGGACTTTTTCTGTTAAGAATACTAGACAGTGAGTTGCCGTTTCCTACTCCAGGGGATCTTCTCCAACCAGGAATCAAACCTGAGTCTCCTGTGTCTCCTGCATTGCAAGTAGATTCTTTTACTGCTAAGCCACTGAGGAAGCCCCATGGGTTAGATTACATATACTTAATCCTAAAAGTTTTAAAATACTTAATAAAAATAGATTTTCCTTAGAATCCTAACCAATACATTTATTATATTTCAGACCTGGTTAAATATCACTAGCAAGTAGTTTGAAAGGTGGGCTCTTGTTCCCCCAAATTAAAGACAGCTTATAAATCAGCATTGACAATTTTTTTTTTCTTATGAAAGCACATCATAGTTTTAAATCAGAGGTTCAAAAGAGGTTAAGAATAAGAATCTGTTTTGAGTGTTTGGGGCATCAGCTCATTAAGAGTAATAGAGCAAGCTTCCAGTTTGAAAAGGCACTGCCTCAAATGTGTAATGATTTCACTTTCAAATTTCTTTTATCTCAGCTGCTTCTACTTCAACAAATACAAGTGCTTCAGATATAATAAGACTAATGAGCATTACAGATGATTATGAAAATATAATACTTCCCAAGGCATAATGATATCTTTTTTCCCAAATTAAGAAAAAGAAAAAAAAAAAGAAAAGATGTTTCCCTTGTTAGAATTGTCATTGCCTGAATAAGACCTTAGTTAAAACCAAAAATTCAACTTTTGAACACATCTCTGAAGAAAGTATTTTGTGAGCAGTTCTTCTTAGCTTGTAAGGTAAGTTTTATTGGCTTTAGCAAAGATTCTGTAAGTGCTATAGGATTATATCCTTAAAGTCAAATGTGCCAAAATGGGTCATTTGAAATCACTGCCTCGTTGCAGCTTGGAGTTGGCATTCCACTGATCAGCTCACCGTGTACTCTTGGGTACTTTCTCTCTAAAGTGGTTACAAGTCCAGCCTTCCAATATTATAGTTGGATGCACTATATAAAAGGGCCATTTTCTAGTAAGTACCTTACTTGCTTCAGAGCCAGAGTGTAGAAGCTCTTTCATCAGTCACAGTGTTTGACACAAGGATGCCGCGTCTCCGTTTGTTCAAAATAGATACTGCGCCCTGTGTAGAAATGGTGATAGGAATCAGGAAAGAACTGAGAACCAGTGCTGTGCAATATAATTTAAAAAACAAACACAAAAATAAAGTGCCTAATCTGACCCACAAAATGCGACATCTGCAAACGGCTATAGCAAATTGTGTAATGAACGGCATCTCCAGGGTCTCGTCATGCAATTCAGAGCTGTTTTTGGCGCTCTTTCATTTTGGTTTGAAGACAGATTGTTTTACAAGGTACATCAGCCTTCAGGGGATAGCAATTTCCTCTCTACCCTTCCCCTCTCCAACAGCAGCGCCAATGTAACTTTTAAACTGTTTATCTTTGATCAAAAATATATTGCTTAGCACACTAAGTAAACAGCCCAACGATTTGTCATTGAAATTATTGCTTCCTGTGACTATTTTTAGTGAGTTTTTTTTTTTTTAACATTTACTGAGCAATTGGTAATGAGAGCTGATAACCCTGCCGTTTGTTTTTTATTTTTGTAATGATCTCAGAAAAACGTTTTGAAATATGATCCACTCTAATGTAACGGATAAACTACTATGCTGCCAGGAATTATACCCAACTTCCTCACTTAATAGTCATGGGAACTCAAGCAACAACCACAACCCACACACATAATGCAGGAAATGATACGGGACACATATATCACATTTTTGTGGTGATGTGTTTACCAAGAAAGGCCACTTTAGCATTACCGAAACTCCAGAAACATTAAATCAAGGAGATTTAAAAATGTGGAAATGCTGGTAGAATACTATGCTCAATGATAAAGTGTTTTGTTTTTTGAAACAGTTTGATAGCCACCTAATAATTTACATTTGATTACATTTAAAATGTAATCAAATAATACATTTGAATATGATAGGAAAAGCAGCCAAGTACACTACTATTCCATTTTGCTCTTTGCCTCTATGTAAAGTCCTTCTCAGTCCTAAATACATTCTGAATACTTTTATCATTCTTAAATGCAGCTTTATTATTTGTATTGTTATTTTTGTTTGATATGAATATTGTCATCTATATAGGAAAGCAGTCAACATCTATTGATTATTATTTATAGGCTGTTTTTAATAGAGACATTAGAGAAGTTATGTCTTTGTACATATTATTATTCCCTGTTCATCAATTTTCTGCAGAGAACTTTTCTTTTCTCTTGTTGTATGTTGCATCTCATATTTGCAATAGTCCTTAAAAATGAGGGGTTATCTGTTCTATTTTTCCCCCTATGTTTGATATGCATCTAGAAAATAGAACAAGTTCTAGTTCTATACTACTTATGGGCCACACAATGGATAACTTGAATTTAGAGACAAAGATGTTTACTTTATTCTTATTAATAGATATATCTATTTTACTACTATATCCTATGTTTAATGACCACTTTTATATGTTTTTTTAGTAGAGGAATAAGGATAATTCAGTTGGTAGAAAAAAGTTTTAGTTCTTCTCCTATGATGCCAGTCTTATTTTTTTTTCTACAATTTATTTATTTATTTTTACATTTATTTTTATTAGTTGGATGCTAATTACTTTACAATATTGTAGTGGTTTTTGTCATACATTGACATGAATCAGCCATGGATTTACATGTATTCCCCATCCCGATCCCCCCTCCTACCTCCCTCTCCACCCGATTCCTCTGGGTCATCCCAGTGCACCAGGCCTGAGCACTTGTCTCATGCATCCAGCCTGGGCTGGTGATCTGTTTCACCCTTGATAATATACATGTTTCGATGCTGTTCTCTCAAAACATCCCACCCTCGCCTTCTCCCACAGAGTCCAAAAGTCTGTTCTGTATTTCTGTGTCTCTTTTTCTGTTTTGCATATAGGGTTATCATTACCATCTTTCTAAATTCCATATATATGCATTAGTATACTGTATTGGTATTTATCTTTCTGGCTTACTTCACTCTGTATAAGGGGCTCCAGTTTCATCCATCTCATTAGAACTGATTCAAATGAATTCTTTTTAATGGCTGAGTAATATTCCATGGTGTGTATGTACCACAGCTTCCTTATCCATTCGTCTGCTGATGGGCATCTAGGTTGCTTCCATGTCCTGGCTATTATAAACAGTGCTGCGATGAACACTGGGGTGCACGTGTCTCTTTCAGATCTGGTTTCCTCAGTGTGTATGCCCAGAAGTGGGATTGCTGGGTCATGTGGCAGTACTATTTCCAGTTTTTTAAGAAATCTCCACACTGTTCTCCATAGCGGCTGTACTAGTTTGCATTCCCACCAACAGTGTAAGAGGGTTCCCTTTTCTCTACACCCTCTCCAGCATTTATTGCTTGTAGACTTTTGGATAGCAGCCATCCTGACTGGCGTGTAATGGTCCCTCATTGTGGTTTTGATTTGCATTTCTCTGATGATGAGTGATGTTGAGCATCTTTTCATGTGTTTGTTAGCCATCTGTATGTCTTCTTTGGAGAAATGTCTGTTTAGTTCTTTGGCCCATTTTTTGATTGGGTCATTTATTCTTCTGGAATTGAGCTTCAGGAGTTGCTTGTATATTTTTGAGATTAATCCTTTGTCTGTTTCTTCATTTGCTATTATTTTCTCCCATTCTGAAGGCTGTCTTTTCACCTTACTTATAGTTTCCTTTGTTGTGCAAAAGCTTTTAAGTTTCATTAGGTCCCATTTGTTTATTTTTGCTTTTATTTCCAATATTCTGGGAGGTGGGTCATAGAGGATCCTATTGTGATTTATGTCGGAGAGTGTTTTGCCTATGTTCTCCTCTAGGAGTTTTATAGTTTCTGGTCTTACATTTAGATCTTTAATCCATTTTGAGTTTATTTTTGTGTATGGTGTTAGAAAGTGTTCTAGTTTCAAATTCTTTTACAAGTGGTTGACCAGTTTTCCCAGCACCACTTGTTAAAGAGGTTGTCTTTTTTCCATTGTATATTCTTGCCTCCTTTGTTGATGATAAGGTGTCCATAGGTTCGTGGATTTATCTCTGGGCTTTCTATTCTGTTCCATTGATCTATATTTCTGTCTTTGTGCCAGTACCATACTGTCTTGATGACTGTGGCTTTGTAGTAGAGTCTGAAGTCAGGCAGGTTGATTCCTCCAGTTCCATTCTTCTTTCTCAACATTGCTTTGGCTGTTCGAGGTTTTTTGTATTTCCATACAAATTGTGAAATTATTTGGTCTAGTTCTGTGAAAAATACTGTTGGTAGCTTGATAGGGATTGCACTGAATCTATAGATTGCTTTGGGTAGTATAGCCATTTTGACAATATTGATTCTTCCAATCCATGAACACGGTATGTTTCTCCATCTGTTTGTGTCCTCTTTGATTTCTTTCATCAGTGTTTTATAGTTTTCTATGTATAGGTCTTTTGTTTCTTTAGGTAGATATACTCCTAAGTATTTTATTCTTTTTGTTGCAATGGTGAATGGTATTGTTTCCTTAATTTCTCTGTTTTCTCATTGTTAGTGTATAGGAATGCAAGGGATTTTATGATACCAGTCTTAATCACTAGTGTAATAGTTGTTAAAAAAAAAAAAAAGTATTTATAGCATTTCATGTGCCCTGATATGCTTCCCAAATCCTATGCCCCATAAAAAACTGTAGAGTCTAAAGAAAAATAGAAACATTGAAACTAAACACCATCTCAGAGTTGTACAGAGTCAAGATTCTGTGAAGTTCCTTCTAATGTGCCAGTGCCATTTGAGCTTTCAGAATGGTGTTGAAACATCTCTCTGCTTCTCTTTGATTTACCCCATATCTGCTTGAGTACCTGCGTAAAAAGTACTCTGCTAGCAACTCTAAGTACCAAGCCAAGAATCCTCTAGAGCTTTCTTGATCGTTTGTTAACTATTGAGAAAGTCTAGAACTGAGAAGAGACTTAATTTTTAAACTTTATTAAAATGTGAATAAAATTTATATGTATATACACAGACCCAATTCATAGATATGTGTGAATATGTATATATGTGTGTATATATTGATATTGCTAAGCAATCATAAAGTCTTAATAGCCTTACTCCATAAAGATAAATGAAATGATCTGCCACAATTCTCAATGTCTGTTTTTTGATGGAAAAGGGAGGAAATGTAAAATCATACTTTCTTTTACTTTCCCCAAAACTGTCATAAAAACAAGTTTGGATGTTTAAAAGTTTTTATTGAAATTCAAATTAGTGGAATTTTTTTGCATTGATAATCTATTTTATAAGAGCCATTAAGAATTGTGTTATTCAAAAAGAATGCATTTATCTTTAAAAGAAAATAAATAACCTCTAAACATTAGCTTTTCTTTATTATTGATAAATACTACTTTAATTTTGGATGTCTTTAAAGATATTAAACAGTAAGAAAAGAGAAAATATTCTTCCATTTTGCATTATAACTAACTTGTTATGTGATGAGGTGAATAAAAATAACTTTAGAAGTGAAATGAATATTAATCTCAGAACTTTCAGTAAGGGCTAGCAATATAAATAATAAATAACCCATCCCAGGGATGGGTCTTACTGTTTTCTTGAAAGTTAAGCCAAGTGATCACAGCAAGGAGACTGGCTGTCCTTAGATTGGGCCTGCCTAACTTCCCTCTTAGCTGGTAATAAAGTGTAATGGTTAGCATCTGTTAAACAACAAAACGGAAGGAAAGCGCGACTTGTGAACATTCCTATGGTGACTAAAATAGAGATATAGTCCCATTTTCCTCAACATTAGATGTCCAAACATTTTAATGCTGCAGGATTATACTTGCAGATCATTTATGTTTGCTCTAAAATTCATGAAAATTGCCCAATATGAGAGAAAGTGAAAGTTTTAGTCACTGAGTTGTGTCAGACTCTTTGCAACCCCATGGACTGTAGCCTGCCAGTCTCCTCTTTCCATGGGATTCTCCAGGCAAGAATATCAGAGTGGGTAACCATTCCCTTCTCCAGGGGATCTTCCTGACCCAGGGATTGAACGTGGGTCTTCCACATTGCAGGCCAATTCTTTGCTGTCAAAGCTGCCAGGGAAGCCTTATACTTGTGTATTGGTTATGTTTACTCTAAATTCTTGAAAATTGCCCAGTATAGGACAGAAAATTAAAGAAAATTGAAATGACCCACAAGACTATCAGTTGCTTAATAATAAGGATTTTTGTGTACTTTGTTTATAAATATGTCTAAAGTATTTAGACCATCACTAGATCATAGATACATGATAAATATTTTTTGCTTGAATTAATAGTATCATAATATCTTAATCTTGTATTGTTTGCTCAACAAATTTTGGAGAAACCTAAATTTTAAGTTTTGTTTTTAACATGTAGGCTTTATATGTAGAATTACAATTTTAACTTATTTGCAACTTAATATCATAGAGTTAAAATGACCTTGCCATATGAGATTTTGTGCTGGTTTAGAGTGAGTACCATGGAATCAGACTGGATCAATCATACGATCTTGGCATCACTGTTTAACAACTGTGATCTTGGAAAAATGATTAGTATATCTGTGAATTGGTTTCCTTTCTGTACAATACAGGTGTTTTTAATGTTATCTATCTCATGAAGTGTTTGTGAGATCTGTATATTTAAGAGGATTTTAGGTTTTAAAATGTGGACTCCAATCAGTATATAAAACAGATATTTCTTTATTCACTGACTTATGAGTACCTATTTATGGACGGTCTTGTAGGTAACTTACTGAATTATAGGATCTGAAGAGTTTTAAAAGACTCCGTCATCTTAAAAACATGCTCAGTACAGTAATTGTTGGAATTGACATGCACATAGTAGTCCCTTTTTAATAGTGTATACCCAATCCAAATACACCTTAAACAGTTATCAGCTTAAACAACTTACTTCACATGCATTTAACAGAGTGCTAGGTAAGCAGAATTTGGGGGGAATAATTATAAATTTATTGAGCACTTTCTAATCCCAGATATCATACTTAGTGCTCAAAAGACAAAGTTTTAATGATGATACAAAGAGTTACATAAACAATATTTCTGGGGAACAGGGAGTGTCCCCAGGAAAGTAGACTCCAAATACAAAATCACAGATGAATATTTAAGCAATCACATAAAATGAAATGTTGAACTAGCTAGTTTAAAGTGAATCCGAAATTGCAGATTGTTCATTTAAGAACATTCCTGGGGCATGTAGCACATGCCAGGAACTGGGAATAAGGGGCATTTATTTATCAAAGACTTGATAGGTAGTGGTACAACTTGCTTTAGTTTGCAAGGTAAGATAAAAACATCAAAAGACTGCTGATGACTTTGTAAGTTACCTGATATCTCTCTCTCCCTCTTTCTGTCTCTGTCTCTCCTAATGATGGTTTAGCTAGAAATGGTTTTATTACTAGAAACACTTAGAGCAAAAACACAGTTCCTGACAACTTAAATTTTATTTATTCAACAAACATCAAATACACAGAAGCAGCTTCCTGGTTTCATTGTCTTGACATCTCTTCCCTTTGTTTCCGGCAAGGGCTATAATTTCTGATACTTCCAATAGTGTCTCAGGAAGCAGAACTAATATGGGAAGAACGTTAAATGTAAAGGTAGAGTGACAATCTCTGATGTAAAAGAGTCTAGAAGGATCAATGGAAAATCTTAACAAGTAAGATCATTTGCCACATAATGAAGTAGTCAGCCCTGTAAATTACGCCATCTCAGTGGTGGCTAAGGAATGAGATTGCTTCTAAATAAGGAAAATCATAGCAAATGTTCCCATTTTACACTAAGACAAAGGACATGACAAGTATCTTAAGTTCAGTTCAGTTGCTCAGTCTTGTCCGACTCTTTGAGAACCCATGGACTGCAGCATGCCAGGCCTCCCTGTCTATCACCAACTCCTAGAGCTTGCTCAAATTTAGGTCCATCAAATCTGTGATGCCATACAAACATCTCATCCTCTGTTGTCCCCTTCTCCTCCTGCCTTTAATCTTTCCCAGCATCAGGGTCTTTCCCGATGAGTCAGTTCTTCACTTCATGTGGCCAAAGTATTGGAGTTCCAGCTTCAGCATCAGTCCTTCCAATGCACATTCAGGACTGATTTCCTTTAGGATTGACTGGTTCAATCTCCTTGCTGTCCAAGGGACTCTCAAGAGTCTTCTCCAATACCACAGTTCAAAAGTATCAATTCTTCGGTGCTCAGCTTGCTTTATAGTCCAACTCTCACATCCATACATGACTACTAGAAAAACCATAGCTTGGACTAGATGGACTTTTGTTGGCAAACTAATGTCTCTGCTTTTTAATATGCTGTCTACGTTGGTCATAACATTTCTTCCAAGGAGCAAGCATCTTGTAATTTCATGGCTGCAATCCCCATCTACAGTGATTTTGGAGCCCAAGAAAATAAAGTCTTCCACTGTTTCCATTGTTTCCCCATCTATTTGCCATGAAGTGATGGGACCAGATGCCATGATTTTAGTTTCCTGAATGTTGAGTTTTAAGCCAGCCTTTTCACTCTCCTCTTTCACTTTCATCAAGAGGCTTTTTAGTTCCTCTTCACTTTCTGCCATAAGGGTGGTGTCATCTGCATATCTGAGGTTATTGATATTTCTCTCAGGAATTTTGATTCCAGCTTGTGCTTCATCCAGCCCAGCATTTCTCATGATGTACTCTGCATATAAGTTAAATAAGCAGGGTAACAATAAACAGCCTTGATGTACTCCTTTCCCGATTTGGAACCAGTCTGTTGTTCCATGTCCAGTTCTAACTGTTGCTTCTTGACCTGCATACAGATTTCTTTTTTATTTTTTTTTTCATTTATTTTTATTAGTTGGAGGCTAATTACTTTACAATATTGTAGTGGTTTTTGCCATACATTGACATGAATCAGCCATGGATTTACATGTATTCCCCATCCCAATCCCCCCTCCCGCCTCCCTTCCCATCTCATCCCTCTGGGTCTTCCCAGTGCACCAGCCCTGAGCACTTGTCTCATGCATCCAGTCTGGGCTGGTGATCTGTTTCACCCTTGATAGTATACTTTGTTTCAATGCTGTCCTCTCAGAACATCCCACCCTAGCCTTCTCCCACAGAGTCCAAAAGTCTGTTCTGTACATCTGTGTCTCTTTTTCTGTTTTGCATATAAGGTTATCATTACCATCTTTCTAAATTCCATATATATGGGTTAGTATACTGTATTGGTCTTTATCTTTCTGGCTTACTTCACTCTGTATAATGGGCTCCAGTTTCATCCATATCATTAGAACTGATTCAAATGAATTCTTTTTAATGGCTGAGTAATATTCCATGGTGTATATGTACCATAGCTTCCTTATCCATTCGTCTGCTGATGGGCATCTAGGTTGCTTCCATGTCCTGGCTATTGTAACCAGTGCTGTGATGAACACTGGGGTGCATGTGTCTCTTTCAGATTTGGTTTCCTCGGTGTCATACAGATATTTTAAGAGGCAGGTCAGGTGGTCTGGTATACCCATCTCTTTAAGAATTTTCCACAGATTGTTGTGATCCACACAGTCAAAGGCTTTGGCATAGTCAATAAAGCAGAAGTAGATGTTTTTCTAGAACTCCCTTGCTTTTTCAATGATCCAACGGAGTTGGCAGTTTGATCTCCGGTTCCTCTGCCTTTTCTAAATCTAGCTTGAAGGTACATAACAAGTATCTTATTCTATTTCAAACATAAAAATACAATGGTGGCATTCATTTAATATAATGGGTTAACCTAATAGAATGTGAGGTTTTCAGGTGAGTTTTACATTTTTAAATTGCATTTCCATACTATCTGCTTTGATGGTCAATTGGGATTCTCTTAAACTAAGATTTTGGTCTTCCTAGGTAGCTCAGTGAGTAAAGAACCCAGTTGCAATGCAGGAGACAGGCAGACACGAGTTCAATCCAAGGGTCAGGAAGACCACCTGATAGAGGAAATGCAACCCACTTCAGCATTCTAGACTGGAAAAGTCCATGGGCAGAGGAGCCTGGTGGGCTCCAGTCCATAGGGTCACAAGAGTCGGACAGGACTTTGCAACTACACCACCACCACCACCATGATACCTTTCAGGAATTAATTAGTAAAATGAATTCAAATGATACTAAATATCAAATGAAAAGAGTAAAAGTTTATGTTAAGTGCTTATCTTACTTTATGTGTGCATGCATGCATGCTAAGCCTCTTCAGTCACATCCAACACTATGCTACCCCATGGACTGTAGCCTGCCAGGGTCCTCTGTCCATGAGATTCTCTGGAAAAGAATACTGGAGTGAGTTGCCATTGTTCTACTCACAGATGAGCATACATCCAGCCTGCCACCTGTTTTGATATGGCCAAGGAGCTAAGAATCATTTTTATCATTTTAAGTAGTAGAAGGAAAACCAGATTATTTTGTGAAATGTGACAGTTATATACAATTCAGATTTCAGTGTCTGTAGTTACGGTTTTATTGGAACGTAGGCAGTCTTGTTTGTTTCTGTACTGTGTAGGGCTGCTTTCACACTAAAATGGCAGAATTCTATGAGTAACTGTGGCAGAGACCATACGGTGCAAGAAGCCTAAAATATTTACTGTCTCGTCCTTCATGGAGTTTTCTGACCCTTCTTCATTGCACTGATCCTTTCAGGAAGCAGAGAAAATGAGTGCATGCACAGCAGTCTGAGTCCAAACCACTTAAGCAAAATAACAATGTTTTCATTCTCCTTGATATTTTAATCTTAATTAAAAGGTAATGAACATTCTAACAAGTAGAGCAGCAAGGGAAAAGCACACTGAAATTTTGAATTTTTGCAGCTCACAAGAGCAAGATAGCCACTTGTGCCCAAAGTTCTTTGTTAGGTTTCTGTGCCCAGACTTCGTCTGTACATGCCATGATACAGATAATGAACATGGATCATTAAAGAGGGCAGAGTTAGCCAAAATCTGACTTGGTGTCAGCTGCATAAATCTGCTCCAGCATCCCAGTGGGTCCCTGGATCAGCAGATCTCTGATTAGAGCAAATATTAACTATGTATCTGCTCTGTAAATTTCTGCTTTCTATTCTCCAACCTACTTAACTTCACATAATTCATCAGGTCATTTTTTTCCCCCTGTTTCTCTCAGAGCCAGTGCTACCATCCATTCCAAAATAAGCACTAAGCCATCAAAGGAATGTAAAATATTTATTGTCATGCAAATGTGGGCATTATCTGGAAATTTCTGGTTCCAACCTAATGGTCCAAGCTTTGAAAATAACTTTCTCAATGTGTTGAAGAATATTTTCTTCATTTTTATGGCATGGCTTTACTTACTATTATAGCGATTGTTGTACACCATTACACTTTAAATATGTTTATAACTTTACACACTTTGCTTACCATATGTACTTGAAAACATGACTCTAAATGGAATAGAAAGACACAATTTCATTTATGATAATTTCACTACATGAGGGAAAAATGAGATTGAATCTTTAAAGTCTTATTTTAAAAGCCTTAAACCTTTTAATTTGCACTATCACACTTATTTTTCTTTAATTACATTCTGGGCAGAAGTTAACACCCTACACTTATAATTTAGGAAGTTAAAACTTTCACTAGCACTCTACAGTTATTGCACTGTGCTGTAATTGTGGTTTACAGGTTCATTAGACTGTCGGTGAGTGGAAATGCCGATGTAAATAAACTACCATTTAAAAAATGATTGTAAATGAAAAGCAGTATAGAATCTCTGTTCTGTTACCAGTTTTTGAAAAATGGGGATGTATACTTGAGCCTAAATAGGATGTTAGTTATCAAGCTACTTCGATGTTTAAACTCCAGCCAGATGCTAAGATCTTAGAAGGATGGTTCTCAGGTCAACTGATCTCAAGCTAATCAAACATCCACTAGGATCATTTTTCCCACTAGTATACAAAAGGGAAGTTAATAAAAAAGAAAGTTTATGCAATACATTTCTATCATACACAGCACATCTTATATGTATAAAACTCAGAGAACTTTAAGGCCTGCCAAATTCCAGTCTCAAATATACATTTAGATTGAGTCTAATTTATCAGCATACAACAAGTTAACCATACAGACAAGCAAATTAAAATGAAAAAAACAAAAAAATAGCCTCTTTGTTCTCTCTCTTCTTTCACCGTCATCTAGTAGAAGATCTTTAGTTCCTCTTTCCTCTTCTGCCATTAGAGTGGTATTGTCTGCATATCTGAGATTATTTATAATTTTTCTGGCAATCTTGATTCCAGCTTGTGATTCATCCAGCATGGCATTTCACATGATGTACTCTGCATATAAATTAAATAAACAGGGTGACAATATACAGCCTTGTTGTACTCCTTTCCCAAATTGGAACCAGTCATTTGTTCCATGTTTGGTTCTAACTGTTGCTTCTTGACTTGCATACAGGTGTCTCAGGAGAACAAGTAAGTTGGTCTGATAGTCTCGTCTCTTTAAGAATTTCCCACAGGTTGTTGTGATCCACGCAGTCAAGGTTTTAGCATAGACAGTGAAGTAGAAGTCAGTATTTTGCTGAAACTCCCTTGCTTTCTCCATGATCCAACAAATGTTGGCAAATTGTTTTCTCTGACTCTTCTAAACCCAGCTTGTACATCTGGAAGTTCTCAGTTCATGTACTGCTAAAGCCTAGCCTAAAGGATTTTGAGCATCACCTTGCTAGCATGTGAAATCAGTACAGTAATTTGAACATTCTTTGGCATTGCCCTTCTTTGGGATTGGTATGATAACTGACCTTTTTCAGTCTTGTGGCCACTTTTCCAAGTTTTCCAAATTTTCTCACATATTGAATGCAGCACTTTAATAGCATCCACCTTTAAGGATTTTAAATAGCTCAGCTGGAATAATGTCACTTCCACTAGCTTTGTTCATGATAATGGTTCCCAAGACCCAGCTCTAGGTGAGTGACCACACTATCATTATCTGGCTCATTAAGATCTTTTTTGTGTAGTTCTGTGTATTCTCGCCAACTCTTCTTAATTTCTTCTGCTTCTGTTTAGAATTTACCATTTCCATCCTTTATGATTTCCATCCTTGCATGAAATATTCCTTCGTTAGTTCTAATTTTCTTTAAGAGATCAGTCTTTCCCATTCTATTGTTTTCCTTTTTTTTTTTTTTTTTGCGTTGCTCTTTTAAGAAGACCTTCCTATCTCTCCTTGCTGTTCTCTGGAACTCTGCATTCAGTTATGTATAACTTTCCTTTTCTCCCTTGCCTTTTGCTTCTCCTTTCCTCAGCTATTTGTAAAGCCTCCTCGGACAACCATTTTGCCTTCTTGCATTTGTTTTTCTTTGGGATAGTTTAGGACCTTTCTTGAGACTCAGATGATTTCTCTATTTTGGCTACAGCTTGAACTCTTTAAGTCCCTCAGTACTGCCTGACTTCTGTTACCTGGATATGCCCTGCAAGCAGTTACTCCGTGGTAACCTTATGTAAGCAGTCAAATATTGTGATGTCTACTTGATCTCTAGCTTCCTGTAGAGATCCAGAACAATCATGGGGCTCATCCCATGAGTTTTCTTCTCAGAAATTGCAGTCTTCACTGCCTGCTATTCGATGTCTGAAAATAGTTTCCTCATGCTTTCCCCCTGCCAGTTCTAGGATTGTTTACCTTATCAGGGTAATTTCAGTTACAGTTGTTTTGACATTGCCAAATGAAATAGAAGTCCGTTACATGATTCTTCATTGTTCTTATTTACTGCTATTCCATAGACCTTATTCCATAAATGCAGTAAGTTACCTCTCTCTCTCTCTCTCTCTGTCTATATATATATATATATATTTGATTCTGGAAGAGCCTTACATTCTTGGGATTAAATAAGAACTAGCCAAATTGCATCTCTCTTTTTATATACTACTATCTCAAGTTTGTTAGTATTTTTTCTGGTGTTTTATGTTATATTCACAGTGAAATTAATATCTGGATTAATTTTCAGTGATCCTCTTGTTTGTCAGTAGACTAATGCTAGCTTCGAAATGGATTGGAAAGTTTTGTGTATATTTCAACATTTGAATCCATTTAGATAGTATTTATAGCTTATGTGAGTATTTGATAGATTTTCATATACTATTTTAGACCTAATATCTTACCTCTGGATAAGGTACTATTCTGAATAAGATTGTAATAATAATTTTACTGTGTCTTCTTATTTACATACAATAATCACTTTATGGTACATATTTAATTTGGAATTGCCATTTTATAGGACATGAACATATCACTCCAAAGTGTTCATACCAATTTACATTTCTACCAGTAGGACAGGAGCCTGTCTATCTGTAACCTCACTTATGCTTGTTATAGTTAGCCTTTTAATTTTGAAAAATTTGGGTGAGAAATATTTCATTTTATTTTCATTTGAGTTCTCATTTTTGTTTTAATTTTCATGATAAAAGTGAAGTTGAGATGCTATTTATATTTTCCATTCTTTATTCCAAACCTCCCTCTACATAGTTTTTTATTTTGTGTTTACAGTATTCTTACCAGCTCATAGCTGTTCTTTATAAAACCTATGTCAGTGTCAAATTTTCCCACTGCAAATATCTTTTACCATGTTGTCCTGGTTTTTTAACTTGATTTTCTCTCTTATTGAAATATGTTTCAATTTCCACAGTCATTTTAGTGAATATCACTTTACCATTTCTGTTTTTTTCTCTGATTTTTCCAAGTAATACTTTTATTCATAGGCCATAAAGATGTTTTCCTACATTTTGTTTTGTAATTTATAAATTTTGACTTTGTATATTTATTTATTTGAAAGGGGAAAAAAAATGCTTCTCTTTCTCTACCATGTTACACTCTCAACACTTCTGACACCAAATATATGTTTTTCACCCCCCATACACCAACCAGTTTTTCAACACTAGCTGAGAATCCTACAATTCAATTTCATTCTAACACTACTATAGGGAATTGACATCAAATCCCAAAAGTTAAGAGCTCACTCCAACAAGACTGCCTCCTGACTTCAGACACCAATTGAAAGTTTAGGTTGTCACCTGTGGTTACTGCAACCCTTGTCTTTGATTCCATATTCTGCTAGAATGGTTCACAGAACTCAGGGAAGAGTTTACTGACTAGGTTACTGGGTTATTATAAAAGGATACAACTCAGGAACAGCCCGGCAGAACAGGATGCCCAGAGCAAGGTTATGGAGCAAGGAATGCAGCCCTTCTATGCTCTCTCTAGTACCTCCTCGTCATCCCCAACCTGGAAGTGCTTTGAACCCCATACTTTACAGAATTTTATGAAGACTTCATTGCATAGTCAAGATTGATTAAATCTTTGGCCAATGGTGATTAGTGCAACCTCCAGCCTCTCTTCCCTTCAAAGGTTGGGGATCAGGGAGGTAAGAAGCTGGAAGTTCCAATCCTCTAATTATAGCATTGGTTCCCCTGGGCAAGCAGCCCCCATCCTGTGGGTATCTAGGGGCTTGTGAAAAATCAGCTCATTAACATAAACTCAAATGTGATTGAAACTGTCTTTTTGTGAATAACAAAAGGCATTCCTTTCACCTTTATTGCTATGGAGCTATCTCAGAAACTGAGGACAAAAGAACAAATACTATGACAAAAGATGCTCCCAAGACCCTTATTACTCAAGATGTTACAAAGCTTTTAGGAGTTCTGTGTCCAAGAACTGTGGATAAGACCAATATATATATATATATACTTATTATAAAACATAATAGCACATTATTTAATCCACCAATCACCATTTTTATGGCATAGGTATTAAATTCTCTGTATGGATAATCAATTTTCCCAGCACTAATTACTAAACTGTTACTAATATTAATAGGTTTTATTTGATACCATCTCTGACATAATTTCTAACGCATTTCTAATAACACACATTTCTGAACTCTCAAATCTCTATTTGCTTCTTTCTCTGAAAATATTATAATATTTAATTATTAACATTTTATAGTAATCAGTACCTCACTGGTTAACTGTTTGACTTCATTCTCCTACAAAATTTTCTTGACTATTTTTGATCCTTTGTTCTTATGTAGATTTTCTGAAGTTTGTCAGACTTCATTAAAAACTGTTGCTAATGTGACTGTATTTAATTTACAGATCACTTTGTGGAAACTTGATATATTAATACTAAGTCTTTCAGTACATAAAGGTGTTCTATGTCTTAATATATATGAAATCTTATGCCACTCTGTTATATTTTATAATTTTCTCCATAGAGGTATTCTTTATTAGGTTTAATCCTCATATCTTCATGGTTTCTATTGCCACATTAAATAGAATCTCTTTTCTGTGATGTTTTCTAATTGACTTTAATCAGCATGTAAAATGTTGATTTTTGCATTTTAATTTTTTAAGTTAGCTATCCAGTTGGTTATCTGATTACATATAATATTTTGTCTGTAGATCCTCTTTGAATATTCTATAATATCATACTAGGCATCATTAACGGACCTTTGTTTTCTTCTAAATAGCATGTTTCATGCTAAACGGAACATGTAACCTCACCTCACAAACGGCAAGGGAGGGTGGGAAATATTGCCTTTGTATAATCTCAGGAAGAGTAAATGAGCATGGTGAGCATTTAGTCAAATTCACTTACTGTCTGCACTTCTGATCACCAAATATATATTTGTCTCTCCTGTGACAAATAATACATTCACTTAAAATGCTCAATGTGTCACCCAGTCACTATATTCAGTTCAAAATCCAAGATACCTCTTCTGTGTGACAGCTTTTGATACTAAATAAAATATAATATGTGTCACCAGATGTAATATACCATGGTAGGACAAGATCACCACATTAAATACCTCTAAATGGAAGGTATGCAATATAAGGGGAAGGAAGAAAGTATTCAAGTCCCCAGAGGGCCAACACTTTAAAGGCTTTCATTTTGCTCTCTGGAAAGAATTGCTTTGCCCATTTTTTTTTCCCATAACTCTAGTTTCTGTCATTTTGGAGGCATCTCCTTGGGTTCATCAGAGATGGGTGTTGGGAGCCTGGCTTCCTTGAAGGGTATGCTGAATTTAAAGACTTCCTCCTTTTCATGGAAACTATTGGCTAAGCATTGTTTTGCATCTTAAAAAGTCAAGGCTTTTTAAGAATCAAAGCTTGTTTCTTTGGCACAGTATTTCTTCAACAGTGCAACAGGCATCATATAAATTTGCTTTTGATAAGATACCAATTTCATTAACCACATCCTCCTTTTGCTTCATCCTCTGTCTTGGTGATGGCAACTGCCATAAGTCAGTCTGGGATGAGTGAAAAGTTTGTAATCCTTTATCTGATTTTTGCCCTTGGTCCCTTTGTTAACTGAGAAGTTGAACTTGGAATCATACTCTTAATCTCATATTTTTCACGTTTCATTTTGTTCAATTGAAATTTTTGCTACTGCTGAATTTGTCACGTGCCGTTTGGACTGTATTTCAGCAGCTAGTCTGCTGAAGTCCATAAGACCACACACTTGTCTCTCTTCCTTTCGTGTCTACTGAAGAACTAGCCATTCCTTCCTTGAGCTCACCCTCTCTTGTGCTTACCTGTTTTAGGCAGTCATAGCCAGTACTGTTTTCCAACTCTTTTCCCTACAGTTACCATTTCCAAAGAATTATTGTTTGCCTCCCAGTTTACTTCAGGTATTACTTTACCTGACATTTTTCAGCTGAAAAACAAAGGTCACTGAACTGATAAGTATAGATGACTGGGACAAGCAGATTTGGCGGGGCAGGGAGGGTCATGGTAGGCAAGTACAGAATCATGGAAAGAAGTCAGGAAGCAGTTATAATAATTCAGGAAGATCTGATAGTGACTTTAGTAGGAGCTGGCAGTAGGGATGGAACAAGGTCTTCAGATTATATATATATATATATATATATATATATATATATATAAAACAGAGTCTATTTCATTTGCTGATAGATTTAATGTGAAAGAGAGAGTCCTGTATAAAGGATGACTGGAGACTAATAATCAAAAAAATCTATAAAGATGTTTTTACCATTGCTGCTGCTTCTAAGTCGCTTCAGTAGTGTCTGACTCTGTGCGACCCCATAGAAGGCAGCCCACCAGGCTTCCCCATCAATGGGATTCTCCAGGCAAGAACACTGGAGTGGGTTGCCATTTCCTTCTCCAATGCGTGAAAGTGAAAGTGAAGTCCCTCAGTCGTGTCTGACTTGTAGTGACCCCATGGACTGCAGCCCACCAGGCTCCTCCGTCCATGGGATTTTCCAGGCAAGAGTACTGGAGTGGGGTGCCATTGCCTTCTCTGGCTTTTGCCATTACCTCATAGTAAGTATTATAGCAAATGTTAGGGGTATAAATATGAATAAATCCCAGTGTCTTTCTTTCCACAACTCATTTTTTATTCAAGGGAATAGTCATACATCTAGATAATCACAACACAGTGTACTGTGGGTAAGTATAATTATATGATTATGAAATGATTGTTCCGGGAGTACATAGGAGAGAGTGGATTACTTTACCTGGTGGGAAAGCAGGTAAGATTTTGCAAAGGAGGTGAAAGGGACTTGATTCTTCAACAATGACCAAGAAAAATGTATAGGATTAAAATTTAAAATACCTCTTAAATGGGAAATTTTATCTTTTACCACACAGATATCAATTGTCCATATGAGTAGTTGTATAACAGATATAAGTACAATCACTATCTTGTAGCAAATGTCAGCATTGCAATCTTACTAACATATTGTTTTCCCATTGGTTGCAAATTTTAAACCTTCTCTTCATGTTAATCTGCAGTTTGGGATCAGCTGAGTCTCAGTTTGGCTATTAACTAACTCTATGAAACTTCATAAGGAAATTAACCTCTATAAGGTCTTTTCAGTACAAATCAAGATGTGGACTCCATTATTGCTCAAATCACTTTACCTGGTGATTTAATGGGAAAAAAAATCAAAGATAAGTTGAAAATACAGTTATTCATAGATAAAAGTTATTCATTGATAACTTTTATTATTTTAAGGATCAGATAGAATTTAAAATTACCAAAATTTCCTAAATCAATAAGCAGATCATGCCATATATTTCATTTTCTTGGACAGATTTCAATAGGATAAAATGATCAATATCTCCCAAGTTAAAATCTACATGCTTCATGAAAAATCATCACATTTAGACTTACTATATTATTGTGGTTAAATTATAATAAAATAAAAATTTGAATAATTTTAAACAAATTTGATATCCCTAAAGTTGTGTTAATTTGTTGCCAAAGAATACATGACACTTTCCTTACACTGTACCTTAAAGAAGCTCAATGGTAAATCATATTTATTTTAAGATGTTCATATGAAAAATGATTGAGGGGTATATATGAAATCTTAGGTATATCTCACCCTGAAAGTTTTGAGTTGCTTTGTTATGTGAGGTCATCCATTATAAAAATCAGCAGTGAAATGATCTTATTTGAATGTATCATAAAGCTCAAAGGCAAATCTATATTTAGAAAATTCTAGTGATGTTTTGAAAACAACTGAATGACTCATCTAATGAATGAGACGGTGTGGCTTCCTTGGAATTCTAAGCATTTGAACATCTTCTAACCTAACTCCTTCCTCCGCCCATCTTTCTCCTCTTTTTGTATTTTCGTTTCCAGAGAATGGATAAGAATTAAAAATTTTTTGCACCCTATCTTTTAACTTTCATATTCCCATACTCTTTTAGGTCTCACCAACCCTATTTGAGTTGAATGACTGCCGCTGTGGGTTTAAATCTATAGTTCTGAAAACTCTTCATTTAGAGCTTGAGGTGGATATAGATGGGTGTCAGGGAATTAAGAGATCATGGATTCACATCTTGACCATGATCTTAGAGGGAAATCATTTCATTTCACCAGCACTCAATTTCCTTATTTCATTTAAAATTCCATATTTGATTCTTGTGCTATGCTACGCTTTGTCGCTCAGTCAAGTTTGACTCTTTGCGACCTCATGGATGGTAGCCCAGCAGGCTCTTTTGCTCAGGGGATTCTCCAGGCAAGAATACTGGAGTGGGTTGCATGCCCTCCACCAGGGGATCTTCCCAGCCAGGGAATGAACCCAGGTTTCCCCACTGCAGGCAGATTCTTTACTATGTGAACCTCCATATACATAAAATATGGCAATTACTTATTTGCAGCATAATTAATTTACATAAAATATTGTTAACTGAGCCAAGCCAGAGAAGATTCTCAAATAAAATAAAATTTATTTAAATTAATATCTTTTGTTCTGTTCTAATTACAAAACAGTTCTCTGTTTCTTTTTTTCTCTTTCAGGTTTCTGAAATGTATTAATCCATTTTTTAAATGTTTCGGTCTTAGAATAACCCATTTTGCTAGATACTTTCCCAATAATTTTTAAACTCATGTTTATTTTAAAAGTAATATAATACATGTGTTTCTGATTCATTTCACTTAATCTATCCAAATATTGTTGTCTATGAATGTACTAATGGAGAAGGAGACTGTTTTATTGGGTGTTGGAAATACTTTAAAGAAACAACAATTTGCCAAGAAGTAAAGTAATTTCTAAAAGTTTGATGTTCTTGGTATCTGTGAAATTCATTTCATTAAATTTATTCAAGCACTTAGTTCAAGAATCCTCACTAAAATAAGAGCCACAAACTTAACTAAATCAAGATTTTTCATTCCTTTTCTTCCCAAACAATATGGCCCTAGTGTCCAGATATTCATAATCTGATTTAACAAATTTCTTTAGATTCAGATCTCTGTGTTTCAGATAATAAAAAGAAACCCAATTCATTACTAATAAGAGAATCAAATTGAGAATAATGAATAGCTGACTTTGAGTAGAAATGAAATGCTATTATTTCTACATGCCAGTGACTATTACTCAATTAATATAAAAATAACAAGGAGAAAATCTGCCTTTCCAAAATAAGTGCTGTGAACTTTCTCATACTTTCCTTCATCTATTCACTGAATACAAACAATATTGGCCTTTTCTTTATTTTCTTCTCTGAAGGAATCTTTCCTCCAGGTATGCATATATTCAGTTCAGTTCAGTCACTCAGTCATGTCTGGCTCTTTGCGACCCCATGAACCGCAGCACACCAGGCCTCCCTGTCCATCACCAACTCCTGGAGCCTACCCAAAATCATGTCCATTGAGTCAGTGATGCCATGCAACCATCTCATCCTCTGTCATCCCCTTCTCCTCCTGCCTTCAATCTTTCCCAGCATCAGGGTCTTTCAAATGAGTCAGCTCTTCACATGAGGTGGCCAAAGTACTGGAGTTTTAGCTGCAACATCAGTCCTTCCAATGAACACCCAGGACTGATTTCCTTTAGGCTGGACTGGTTGGATCTCCTTGCAGTCCAAGGGACTCTCAAGAGTCTTCTCCAACACCACAGTTCGAAAGCATCAGTTCTTCGGTGCTCAGCTTTCTTTGTAGTCCAACTCTCACATCCATACATTTGAATGCATGTATTCAAATAATAACAAAAACACCAACAAAGATGGCAACAATTCCTTCACTAAGAGCAGGCTAATATAATGTCAGAGCTCAGAGACAAACCATCTTTGCAAATTGATTGACTTAAGAGAAGTTTATTTTTCTTTCCAAGAACTTCAGTGTGTCTATTTCTTTTGGTAAGTAGAGATAAAAATGCATATCTAAGCTTTTTTAAAAATTGATAAAGCTAAAATATATTCCCACTTCCTTTTTAAAGTAGATCTTATTTATTTCTAGGTATTGATAAGCTACCATATCATTAGCCGAGTCCTTTAAACCAGGTGTCTAATAAGGATTCAGTTTAATAATAGTTTAAGGAAATGTTAAATTGCTGCTGTACTTCTATGCTACCTTTCACAAACAGATCCTCATACTTAATTTTCAACATTTCTCTAGATTTTCAGTGCAACTAAGACAGAATTCTTGAAGTCAAAATATTTCTATTTTGTGAGTCTTTTTGCTTTATTGAATGTCTCTAAGATATTCTTTATTTAGTAGCTTTCTTCTTTAAAACTCTCCAATATTGATCAAAATTAATGTATTTCTTATTTAAAAATCTGAAATAACAGCTGACAATCTGGACTGAAAAAACAAGTTGATGTAATTAATAGTAGATCTTTGGACAGTAATTGAATTATTAAACATTGGGGAGAATGACAAAAGGTGACAAAGACACATACAGACTATCTTTTCTTGAGGAAAGTTCTTGGAAGCTGCTATAAAATCTTCTACTTATATTTCATTGGCCAGAATGTCATCATCACATGGCCACACCAAGTTCATGTGAATAATTAGGAATATAATCTGAGTATTGTGTGCCCAGCTATTTTATTTTTAAACATAGAAGAAATTCAAAACAGATATTAAGAACAATGTGTCCTCTTGCCACATGATCCAAGTCTGGTTTTGAAGTTTTCTTTCTAACAAGTTTCCTACTCGGTTAGTATAAGGCAATGCAGGAAAAGTAGTTTGTTGTCTTAAGAAATTAATCCTTCACAGTATGCTTAATATCTATTCAAACAAATGGAGAACACAAATATTTAGTAATGTTTAAGATGGGTGAAATATATTCCTTTTCTTATTATCTGTAAATATTACCAGTTTTTGCCCTTTTATAAAAGAAAAAATGCATGACAAATATTTCCTTGAAATTTGTCATCTCTATTTGGTCTTTTGTTCCAGTCTTCCTAAACATTTTTTCTGTATTTCTCACTCTTACTTTTTATTTTCATCCACTTTTCTTTTCCTTAACATTTTATATATATATATATATATATATATATATATATATATATATATATATATATATATTTAAGGCCTGGGAATCTATACATTTTATTTTATTTTATTTTTATTTATTTATTTATTTTTGTCATACATTGATATGAATCAGCCATAGATTTACACGTATTCCCCATCCCGATCCCCCCTCCCACCTCCCTCTCCACCCGATTCCTCTGGGTCTTCCCAGTGCACCAGGCCCGAGCACTTGTCTCATGCATCCCACCTGGGCTGGTGCTCTGTTTCACCATAGATAGTATACATGCTGTTCTTTTGAAATATCCCACCCTCACATTCTCCCACAGAGTTCAAAAGTCTGTTCTGTATTTCTGTGTCTCTTTTTCTGTTTTGCATATAGGGTTATCGTTACCATCTTTCTAAATTCCATATATATGTGTTAGTATGCTGTAATGTTCTTTATCTTTCTGGCTTACTTCACTCTGTATAAGGGGCTCCAGCTTCATCCATCTCATTAGGACTGATTCAAATGAATTCTTTTTAACGGCTGAGTAATATTCCATGGTGTATATGTACCACAGCTTCCTTATCCATTCATCTGCTGATGGGCATCTAGGTTGCTTCCATGTCCTGGCTATTGTAACCAGTGCTGCGATGAACATTGGGGTGCACGTGTCTCTTTCAGATCTGGTTTCCTCAGTGTGTATGCCCAGAAGTGGGATTGCTGGGTCATATGGCAGTTCTATTTCCAGTTTTTTAAGGAATCTCCACACTGTTCTCCATAGCGGCTGTACTAGTTTGCATTCCCACCAACAGTGAAAGAGGGTTCCCTTTTCTCCACAGCCTCTCCAGCATTTATTGCTTGTAGACTTTTGGATAGCAGCCATCCTGACTGGCGTGTAATGGTCCCTCATTGTGGTTTTGATTTGCATTTCTCTGATAATGAGTGATGTTGAGCATCTTTTCATGTTTGTTAGCCATCTGTATGTCTTCTTTGGAGAAATGTCTGTTTAGTTCTTTGGCCCATTTTTTGATTGGGTCATTTATTCTTCTGGAATTGAGCTGCAGGAGTTGCTTGTATATTTTTGAGATTAATCCTTTGTCTGTTTCTTCATTTGCTATTATTTTCTCCCAATCTGAGGGCTGTCTTCTCACCTTACTTATAGTTTCCTTTGTTGTGCAAAAGCTTTTAAGTTTCATTAGGTCCCATTTGTTTATTTTTGCTTTTATTTCCAATATTCTGGGAGGTGGGTCATAGAGGATCTTGCTGTGATTTATGTCGGAGAGTGTTTTGCCTATGTTCTCCTCTAGGAGTTTTATAGTTTCTGGTCTTACATTTAGATCTTTAATCCATTTTGAGTTTATTTTTGTGTATGGTGTTAGAAAGTGTTCTAGTTTCATTCTTTTACAAGTGGTTGACCAGTTATCCCAGCACCACTTGTTAAAGAGGTTGTCTTTTTTCCATTGTATATCCTTGCCTCCTTTGTCAAAGATAAGGTGTCCATAGGTCTGTGGATTTATCTCTGGGCTTTAACATTATATTTTTAAAAATATTTATCATTAAAAGCCTACCTTTATCTGCAAACAAAATAACATGGTAGAAAATAATATTTAATTTCTGACATATATATTTGTCTGTTTACATTTTAAAATCACTAAAATATCTGTTTAGCAAAAAATAGGAAAAGAAATGACAAAAAGCAAAATGGCTGTCTGAGGAGGCCTTACAAATAGCTGAGAAAAGAAGAGAAGCTAAAGGCGAAGGAGAAAAGGAATGATATACCCATTTGAATGCAGAGTTCCAAAGAATAGCAAGGAGAGATAAGAAAGCCTTCCTCAGTGATCAATGCAAAGAAATAGAGGAAAACAACAGAATGGGAAAGACTAGCAATCTCTTCAAGAAAATTAGAGATACCAAGGGAACATTTCATGCAAAGATGGGTTTGATAAAGGACAGAAATGGTATGGACCTAACAGAAGCAGAAGATATTAAGAAGAGGTGGCAAGAATACACAGAAGAACAGTACAGAAAAGATCTTCATGACCCAGATAATCACAATGGTGTTATCACTCACCTACAGCCAGACATCCTGGAATGTGAAGTCAGGTGGGCCTTAGAAAGCATCACTATGAACAAAGCTAGTGGAGGTGATGGGATTCCAGTTGAGCTATTTCAAATCCTAAAGGATGATGCTGTGAAAGTGCTGCACTCAATATGCCAGCAAATTTGGGAAACTCAGCAGTGGCCACAGGACTGGAAAAGGTCAGTTTTCATTCCAATCTCAAAGAAAGGTAATGCCAAAGGATACTCAAACTACCACACAATTGCACTCATCTCACATGCTAGTAAAGTAGTGCTCAAAATTCTCCAGTCCAGGTTTCAGCAATACATGAACCGTGAACTTCCAGATATTCAAGCTGGTTTTAGAAAAGGCAGAGGAACCAGAGATCAAATTGCCAACATCCGCTGGATCATCAAAAAAGCAAGAGAGTTCCAGGAAAACATCTATTTCTGCTTTATTGACTATGCCAAAGCCTTTGACTGTGTGGATCACAATAAACTGTGGAAAATTCTGAAGGAGATGGGAATACCAGACCATCTGACCTGTCTTTTGAGAAACCTGTATGCAGTTCAAAAAGCAACAGTTAGAACTGGACATAGAACAACAGACTGGTTCCAGATAGGAAAAGGAATACATCAAGTCTGTATATTGTCACCCTGCTTATTTAGCTTATATGCAAAGTACAGCATGAGAAACGCTGGACTGGAGGAAGCACAGGCTGGAATCAAGATTGCCAGGAGACATATCAGTAACCTCAGATATGCAGATGACACCACCCTTATGGCAGAAAGTGAAGAGGAACTAAAAAGCCTCTTGATGAAAGTGAAGGAGGAGAGGGAAAAGTTGGCTTAAAGTTCAACATTCAGAAAACTAAGATCATGGCATATGGTCCCATCACTTCATGGGAAATAGATGGAGAAACAGTGGAAACAGTGTCAGACTTTATTTTGGGGGGCTCCAAAATCACTGCAGATGGTGACTGCAGCCATGAAATTAAAAGACACTTACTCCTTGGAAGGAAAGTTATGACCAACCTAGATAGCATATTTAAAATCAGAGACATTATTTTGCTAACAAAGGTCCATCTAGTCAAGACTATGGTTTTTCCAGTAGTCATGTATGGATGTGAGAGTTGGACTATGAAGAAAGCTGAGCACCGAAGAATTGAACTTTTGAACTGTGGTGTTGGAGAAGACTCTTGAGAGTCCCTTGGACTGCAAGGAGATCCGTCAGTCCTGGGTGTTCATTGGAAGGACTGATGTTGAAGCTGAAACTCCAGTACTTTGGCCACATCATGCAAGGAGTTGACTCATTGAAAAAGACCCTAATGCTGGGAGGGATTAGAGGCAAGAGGAGAAGGGGACGACAGAGGATGAGATGGCTGGATGGCATCACCAACTCGATGGACATGGGTTTGAGTAGACTTCGGAAGTTGGTGATGGACAGGGAGGCCTGGCCTGCTGCAATTCATGGGGTTGCAAAGAGTTGGACATGACTGAGCGACTGAACTAAACTGAGTTTGCTTTACTTGCTATGGAGAATAAGGGAGATGTTAACAGTATAAACTATGTTAATTTCGGAAAGCTGGGGTTACATATACAAACATAATGAACAATGTAAATACTTAAGTATTTCCATGCTAAATTTGGGGATAAGGATTAAAAGTTCCTGTGCATTTTTCGGTAAGAACACTCAAAAGGAATACAGAAAATCTCCTAAAAGTAGGATTTAAAGTGTCCTTTGAAGGAGGTTTAGGCAGTTGAAGAATAACTGAGACATTTTCTCAGATAAGAATGACATGAACAAATAAATGCAGGAGTAAGCAAGGCAAATACCATGTTGCTGAAGGCTCTATTTATACTAAACAAGAGGGTTGGGAGTAAAGAAAGTATAAAAGAGACAAAGAAGGACACTACATAATGATCAAAGGATCAATCCAAGAAGAAGATATAACAATTATAAATATATATGCACCCAACATAGGAGCACCGCAATATGTGCGGCAAACACTAACGAGTATGAAAGAGGAAATTAATAGTAACACAATAATAGTGGGAGACTTTAATACCCCACTCACAACTATGGATAGATCAACCAAACAGAAAATTAACAAGGAAACACAAACCTTAAATGACGCAATGGACCAGCTAGACCTAATTGATATCTATAGGACATTTCACCCCAAAACAATCAACTTCACCTTTTTCTCAAGTGCACACGGAACATTCTCCAGAATAGATCACATCCTGGGCCATAAATCTGGTCTTGGAAAATTCAAAAAAATTGAAATCATTCCAGTCATCTTTTCTGACCACAGTGCAGTAAGATTAGATCTCAATTACAGGAAAAAAATTGTTAAAACTTCAAACATATGGAGGCTAAATAACACGCTTCTGAATAACCAACAAATCATAGAAGAAATCAAAAAAGAAATCAAAATATGTATAGAAATGAATGAAAATGAAAACACAACAACCCAAAACCTATGGGACACTGTAAAAGCAGTGCTAAGGGGAAGGTTCATAGCATTACAGGCTTACATCAAGAAACAAGAAAAAAACCAAATAAATAACCTAACTCTACACCTAAAGCAATTAAAGAAGGAAGAAATGAAGAACCCCAGAGCTAGCAGAAGGAAAGAAATCTTGAAAATCAGGGCAGAAATAAATGCAAAAGAAACTAAAGAGACCATAGCAAAAATCAACAAAGCTAAAAGCTGGTTTTTTGAAAAAATAAACAAAATTGACAAACCATTAGCAAGACTCATTAAGAAACAAAGAGAGAAAAATCAAATTAACAAAATTAGAAATGAAAATGGAGAGATCACAACAGACAACACTGAAATACAAAGGATCATAAGAGACTACTACCCAGCAGCTCTATGCCAATAAAATGGACAACTTGGATGAAATGGACAAATTCTTAGAAAAGTATAACTTTCCAAAACTGAACCAGGAAGAAATAGAAGATCTTAACAGACCCATCACAAGCAAGGAAATTGAAACTGTAATCAGAAATCTTCCAGCAAACAAAAGCCCAGGACCAGATGGCTTCACAGCTGAATTCTACCAAAAATTTAGAGAAGAGCTAACACCTATCTTACTCAAACTCTTCCAGAAAATTGCAGATGAAGGTAAGCTTCCAAACTAATTCTATGAGGCCACCATCACCCTAATTCCAAAACCAGACAAAGATGCCACAAAAAAAGAAAACTACAGGCCAATATCACTGATGAACATAGATGCAAAAATCCTTAACAAAATTCTAGCAAACAGAATCCAACAACATATTAAAAAAATCATACACCATGACCAAGTGGGCTTTATCCCAGGAATGCAAGGATTCTTTAATATCCACAAATCAATCAATGTAATACACCACATTAACAAATTGAAAGATAAAAACCATATGATTATCTCAATAGATGCAGAGAAAGCCTTTGACAAAATTCAACACTCATTTATGATTAAAACTCTCCAAAAAGCAGGAATAGGAGGAACATACCTCAACATAATAAAAGCTATATATGACAAACCCACAGCAAGCATCACCCTCAATGGTGAAAAATTGAAGACATTTCCCCTGAAATCAGGAACAAGACAAGGGTGCCCACTCTCACCACTACTATTCAACATAGTGTTGGAAGTTTTGGCCACAGCAATCAGAGCAGAAAAAGAAGTAAAAGGAATCCAGATAGGAAAAGAAGAAGTGAAACTTTCACTGTTTGCAGATGACATGATCCTCTATATAGAAAACCCTAAAGACTCTACCAGAAAATTACTAGAGCTAATCAATGAATATAGTAAAGTTGCAGGATATAAAATTAACACACAGAAATCCCTTGCATTCCTATATACTAACAATGAAAAAACAGAAAGAGAAATTAAGGAAACAATACCATTCACCATTGCAACAAAAAGAATAAAATACTTAGGAGTATATCTACCTAAAGAAACAAAAGACCTATACATAGAAAACTATAAAACACTGATGAAAGAAATCAAAGAGGACACAAACAGATGGAGAAACATACCGTGTTCATGGATTGGAAGAATCAATATTGTCAAAATGGCTATTCTACCCAAAGCAATCTATAGATTCAATGCAATCCCTATCAAGCTACCAACGGTATTTTTCACAGAACTAGACCAAAGAATTTCACAATTTGTATGGAAATACAAAAAACCTCGAATAGCCAAAGTAATCCTGAGAAAGAAGAATGGAACTGGAGGAATCAACCTGCCTGACTTCAGACTCTACTACAAAGCCACAGTCATCAAGACAGTATGGTACTGGCAGAAAGACAGAAATATAGACCAATGGAACAGAATAGAAAGCCCAGAGATAAATCCACGAACCTATGGACACCTTATCTTTGACAAAGGAGGCAAGGATACACAATGGAAAAAAGACAACCTCTTTAACAAGTGGTGCTGGGAAAACTGGTCAACCACTTGTAAAAGAATGAAACTAGAACACTTTCTAACACCATACACAAAAATAAACTCAAAATGGATTAAAGATCTAAATGTAAGACCAGAAACTATAAAACTCCTAGAGGAGAACATAGGCAAAACACTCTCCGACATAAATCACAGCAAGATCCTCTATGACCCACCTCCCAGAATATTGGAAATAAAAGCAAAAATAAACAAATGGGACCTAATGAAACTTAAAAGCTTTTGCACAACAAAGGAAACTATAAGTAAAGTGAGAAGACAGCCCTCAGATTGGGAGAAAATAATAGCAAATGAAGAAACAGACAAAGGATTAATCTCAAAAATATACAAGCAACTCCTGCAGCTCAATTCCAGAAGAATAAATGACCCAATCAAAAAATGGGCCAAAGAACTAAACAGACATTTCTCCAAAGAAGACATACAGATGGCTAACAAATACATGAAAAGATGCTCAACATCACTCATCATCAGAGAAATGCAAATCAAAACCACAATGAGGTACCATTACACGCCAGTCAGGATGGCTGCTATCCAAAAGTCTACAAGCAATAAATGCTGGAGAGGCTGTGGAGAAAAGGGAACCCTCTTACACTGTTGGTGGGAATGCAAACTAGTACAGCCACTATGGAAAACAGTGTGGAGATTTCTTAAAAAACTGGAAATAGAACTGCCATATGACCCAGCAATCCCACTTCTGGGCATACACACTGAGGAAACCAGATCTGAAAGAGACACGTGCACCCCAATGTTCATCGCAGCACTGTTTATAATAGCCAGGACATGGAAGCAACCTAGATGCCCATCAGCAGACGAATGGATAAGGAAGCTGTGGTACATATACACCATGGAATATTACTCAGCCATTAAAAAGAATTCATTTGAACCAGTCCTAATGAGATGGATGAAGCTGGAGCCCCTTATACAGAGTGAAGTAAGCCAGAAAGATAAAGAACATTACAGCATACTAACACATATATATGGAATTTAGAAAGATGGTAACGATAACCCTATATGCAAAACAGAAAAAGAGACACAGAAATACAGAACAGACTTTTGAACTCTGTGGGAGAATGTGAGGGTGGGATATTTCAAAAGAACAGCATGTATACTATCTATGGTGAAACAGAGCACCAGCCCAGGTGGGATGCATGAGACAAGTGCTCGGGCCTGGTGCACTGGGAAGACCCAGAGGAATCGGGTGGAGAGGGAGGTGGGAGGGGGGATCGGGATTGGGAATACATGTAAATCCATGGCTGATTCATATCAATGTATGACAAAACCCACTGGAAAAAAAAAAAAAAACTAAAAAAAAAAAACACACACACACAAAAAAACCAGCCTACTTCTTATTTTGATTCAATGCTTATTTAATCAAGTAAGCAGTAGGCTGGATTTACCGTCTGGGGTATAATTTGTTGATATGCTCTATTGTCACCCAGAAAAGTCTCACTGGCTTCTAGGATGGACTTGGGAGCATTTCTGTGCCCATCTGGTTGTAGAAGTACCTCTGTTAGCTTCATATACTTATGGAAAGTGCATTCCATGCCTATATTGTCAGTGGCCCACAGAGTGTGGTCTAGAGGCTGACACAGTGAGATCTTGGCAGTTGTCTTGACCATTGGGTCAACCCATCCACCTGGATTCAAGGCTTTAGTGATCATAAGAGCATGCCCTGTGGATAATGGACTTTGTAAAGGATCCTAAATCTTACTAGTGATGTCACCTCTTTGTTGTGCTACCAGTGGTGTGCACTCGTTAAGTTTTCTGTAAGCCTGGTATTAACTTATTTCTTTTGCTAGTCTATGCCTTTCATTAAACATTAAACATTGAATTGGACAAACATTAAAACATTGAATTGGAAAAAAAAAAAAAAGAAAGTAGTGTCATAGGTGCCATGTATAAAAGCTTTAAATATGTGATAAAGTGAATTCTTACATGACTTTTAAATTTTAGATTGGCATTTGATTTACAAGAAAGTCGTGAAGATAATGCAACTTCCCAAGTAGCTACATCCAATTTCCCCTATCATTAATATTTTATAACACTATGGGACGTGTATCATGATTATTGAGCAGATATTCATAGATTATTATTAACTAAAGTCTACTTAGATTTTCTTAGTTTTTACCTGAAGTTAGTTTTCTGTTTCAGAATTCTTTCCAGGATACCATATTTAATTGAGTCACCATGTCTGTTTATACTCTTCTGAGGCATGATGATTTCTCAAAATTTCCTTGCTTTTTTATTGAAGTGTAGTTACTATACAATATTATGTTACATAGGTACAATATAGTGGTTGACAGTTTTTAAAGATTATGTTATATGTATAGTTATTATAATATATTGGCTGTATTCCCTGTGCAGTACAGTATATCTTTGTCATTTATTTTACACCTAATGGTTTGTAACTTTAACTCCCCTACCCCTGTATTGCACTTCCCCTCAGCCTTCTTCCCACTGGTAACCATTAGTTTGTTCTCTGTATCTGTGAATCTGCTGCTTTGTTGTTGTTGTTATATTCACTAGTTTGTTGTATTTTTAGAGACAATATATAAGTGATATCATACAGTATTTGGCTCTCTCTGTTTGACTTACTTAGTATAATATCCTCCAAGTCCCTCCATGTTATTGCAAAGGGCAGTTTTTTTGCTGAGTAGTATTCCACTTAAGTATATATCTGTCATATCATTTACAAACATTTTCTCATATTCAGTGGATTTTTTTTTTTGCTAATGTAGTCTGAAGTCAGGGAGCCGGCTTTTTCCAGTTCTGTTCTTTCTTAAGATTATTTTGGCTATTCTAGGGTCTTTTTTGTTTCTATATAAAATTTCAAATTACTTGTTCTAAATCTGTGAAAAACACCATTGGCAATTTGATAGAGTTTATGTTGAATCTGTAGATTGGTTTAGGGTGTTGTTGTTCAGTAGCTAAGTCAGGTTCAACTCTTTGCGACCCCATGGACTGCAGCACGCCGGGCTTCCCTGTCCTTCAGTATCTCCCAGAGTCTGCTCAAACTCATGTCCAGTGAGTCAGTGATGCCATCCAGCAATCTCATCCTCTGTCACCCCCTTCTCCTCCGGCCCTCAATCTTTTCCAGAATCAAGGTCTTTCCCAACAAGTCATCTCTTCTCATCAGGTGGCCACAGTGTTGAAGCTTCAGCTTCAGCATCAGTCCTTCCAATGGATGTTCAGGTTGATTTCCTTTAGGATTGATTTGTTTGATCTCCTTGCTGTTTTAGTATGGTCACTTTAGCAATATTGATTCTTCCAATCCAAGAATACAGTATATCTTTCTGCTTGTATCATCTTTAATTTCTTTCATCATTGTCTTATACTTTTCTGAATACAGGTGCTTTGCCTCCTTAGGTAGTTTTATATCTAGAGATTTTATTCATTTTGATGCAATGGTAAATGGAATTGTTATCCATAATTTCTATTTTTATTTTCCTTGTTTTTCATGACCTTGACAATTTTTAGAAGTACTAGTGAAATACTTTTCAGAATGTCTTTCAATTATGACTTGTCAGGTATTCTTCTTGTGCTTAAACTAAAATTATTAGATTTTAACCAAAACCTCACAGAAGTAAATGCTTTTCTCATCATATGAAGGATACAGTCAACATGATTTATCACCACTGATGTTACCTTCGATTACCTACTTGAGTGAGGTAGTATTTTTTCAGGCTTTTCCCACTATGAAGTTATTCCTTTCTCATGTTCTGTTTCTGCTTCTTTATAATCTAGCCACTTTCTGCAGCCCATACCTAAGAAATAGGGAGTCAAGTTCCACCTCCTTGAGAATAGAATATAGAAATTATTTAGTATTCTTCTCTATGGAAAATGCATCTATTTTCCCCATTTTTGTTTGATTATTATGGAATCATAGATTATTGTTTTATACTTTGGATTATAGCTCAATATAAATGTATTTATTTTGTTGCTCATACTGTTCCAACTTAGAATTAGTCATTTTCAAGGAATCCTGGTTCTTTTTATCAGAGAATGGTGAAATCAGAACTCAGGCTCTAGATTCTATGTGTGCTTATCGTTACTGGGCTGTCATTGCTTCTAGTCTCTCTTAGGTGGTAGAGCAAGGAAATATATGTGAGTATATAAACCCACCTATATGTTACCTATTAATCTACATTATATTATAATCTACTAATACTAATTGTATCTACTAATAATTATCTATTATCCATCTATGTATGTATAGTTATATAAATATACAGTATATATAGTACATATATTGTGTATACACACAATATATGTATGAAGGTAAATCAGGAAAACATTCTGATAAGCCTATACTGATATATTCAACTCTAATTCATCACCACATGGAACTTTGTAGCCTCTTCCCCTTGCTTATCTGTAATCTCCTACTCCAATAGCAAGAAAACTGGCTCCCATCATCTAGAATCCAGTTATTTTTTCAAATTCCAGTATACATGTTTAACAGATTAGAATTATTAACTCACTCCCATGAAAAACATGCCATCAGCTAAACTGCAGAGCTTAGGGACAGGTACTTTTGCATTCACACTTATAGTCTTCCCTCATTTCCAAAGTTAATTATATCAGTATCTTTTTCCTACTATCCTAAGTGAGTTTATTTCACACCTTTATAATGCAGTTAAGACTCTTCTGTCACAATCTGCATTTCTTCCTGGAATCCCTCAGTCTCCCAAATTATTATTGTTTTACTTTCCATACATTAAGTTATATATTTTATGAGTTTTGGCAAATGCTTAGGGGTCTGTGGCCTCTTTACAGTTTCTTACATAATGGTTTTGTCAATTCCTAAAGATAATTTTTACGAAGTTATGTTAGGGAATTTGCTCTGTGATGCAGGGAGCTCAACCCAGTGTTCTATGACAACCTAGAGAGGTGGCATAGGGTGGGAGGTGGGAGGAATGTTCTAGAGGAGGAGACATATATATACCTATGGCTGATTCATATTGATGTATGGCAGAAACCAGCACCATATTTAGAGCAATTATCCTCCAATTAAAATGTTTAAAAATAAGTAAATTACTTGGAAAAAATTTTAAATAATAAATATTTGAGACCAGAATACTAATTTTTTAGACTTTTATCTTATGCCTACATACAATAGGAAAATTGTTTCACCATTCTTAGAGATTAATGATTTTACAGTGTATTTCTGTATAATTGTTCGTCTTTATCAAATTTCCTATGTCATTTAAATTTCTTCAAAATATTCAGCGTAATACATATTACTTAACTTCATTATGAAGCATTAGCTTTTGCATGCCCAAACTAAATAGAACACTATAATGCTATAATATTGATCATCATCATATGTGGAAATTTTTACTCAGCCATTGAAAATAAGGCAAAGATTGTAAAATGAACGCAGAATAAAGGATCCTAGTTAGTACTATCAAATATTACATTAAATTTCATTGAAAATGTTCACAGAATTTCAATTTTCTTCCTAATTTCTTAGTATTTGAAATTTCTTGCAATTTGAGGATCTCAGTGTTAACAATAAGACAGGAGATATATGCATCCTACTCCCACACATTCCTTGCCTATTTCTCAAATAAGGTTGTAGGAACTGGGCTTGCTTTTCTACTGTGAAAGCCATGTAGCTTTATTGAATGCAAGGAATTTAAGGGAGGTGCTAGGATTCTGATTTCTACTAAAAAGGTGATGTATTTTAGCAATAAGCCCCAATAATTTATCTTAAGTGTCCCAACTATCTTTGAAATGTCTCAGGTTGTCTACTATTACATTTAAATTGTTAGCAAACATTTTTAAAAGTCAATTATAAATCCTACTTTTTTTTTTTTTGATTCAACATATGTAGTCCTTCCACTTCCTCTCCCTAGACATGCACACACACATAAACACATACATACACAACCAGCACCTTTAGAGATAGTGTTTACAAATTTGCTTTGGCACTAAATTTAGCTATTTGGCCCAGGAAAACATATAGGTCACTAATGCATTACCACGCTTCCATGCTTTATTTTCTACATTCTCGGTACAAAGAAAAAAGAAAAATCAGGCCCTAAGTGTTGTGTACAAATGTGACAATGATTTTCCCTTTCTGAGGTAAGGGTGGAGTGGGGCAGAGAGGAGTATCACACACACAAAAGTTCGAGAGCGTGGCAGGTGGGCAGGGTGTAATTGCATGTTGAAAATCCTCCAAGTAAGAACCTCTCTTCCAAGTAAGAACGTGTATATAATAGCAGCACAGTGGTAGATGTGCCGGAGAAGCAGGGTTGCATCCACTACACCAGAGACCAAAGTGTCGTCGCTTGAAGAGCTATTGTTTGCTATTGGAAGACAAATAGCCAAGCATGCAAACTAGGAAGCTGTTCTGACCTTCTACTCTCTGTTCCCCAGGGAGGCCATTTTTTTAAAAAAGAGAAACCATTGATTTTTTACATCAGACAGATACATATCACAACTAGTAGTAAATTGCCCATGATTCCCTGTATTATGTTCCCCAGGGAGTCTTCTGCAAGGGGAAACCAATGATTTCAACTTTTCAGGTATGAAGTTGCCCTTAAATTATCTCCTTTATAATCTTAGTACATACTGTGTCAATAACGGGAAAACAAAAAAGAACATAGTTCAAGCACATAAAGGATGGATATTTGCTAAAAAGGAAAGAACAAGAAAATCTACTTGGATGCACTTAAAACTAGTTTTGTACACAACTCAACGTTATTTTTTCTCAATAAGTATAGGAATGCTTTTTGTTCTGTGAATACACACATTTGTAGTGAGGTGGGATTAACTTTATGTTGAGTTCTCTAAGCCTCAAACAGATTTGGAATGTTAAAAAAATATCCAAAAAATGATTTTACTTCCACTTCTCATAATCTGGTTCTCAAATACCCCCATCTTAGAATAACTCTTATTCAGACTAATTCTTTAAAAACGTCTTAATACGAAGAATTCACTGGGGGTAGAAGAAAAAAATGCAAGTCACTCAAAAGGAACTTTTACCTTTATTTCCTACCTCATTGTTTTGAAAAATGATGCTTTGAAAGGGCCAGTCTAACATGTGACTGATGTAGAATTTTATTACTGCAAGAGTCCAGAAAAAATGTGTAATAAATTAGAATCTAAACAACATTAATACCTCTTTGAACTTTCATATAATTTGACAACTCTTCAAACACCATGCCCCTATCCTACCTATTTCTGTGTACTCCTGTGAACTCTTTCATTGGATATCTCCTATTTTCAGGTGTTTTCTCTCTTGTTCACATGATGGTTTTCAGAAGCAATACATGTTAACTGTTGACAGGCCTGTCAACAACTGTAGCATTAAGAGAGCACTGCACTAAGGTTTTATCTGCAAAAGTCCAGCAGTTGTTTTAGACTGATTTGTTTTAGGGATAGTAGCATGACTCAGCGGTGAACAGACATATGACATTCTTATTGAACTGTCCTGACTCAAATGGGATTGTGAATGTGGTCAGCAAATGTGTGAAGCTAATTAGTAGAAATTGTATCTAAGAGAAAACAGGGTGCAAAAATCAAAAGATGGGGAAATAGATGCTTGGCGGACAAACGAATCCTCCTCTACAAGTTCTGGTACTTTGAGAAATAGAAGGTGTTGAGAGTTGATATAAATATTAATTCTTCTGTGCTTATTTAAAAATTATTTTCCCCATCAACTACTGATCTCACGTTATGAAATGAAAGTGAGTGTTCTAAGGAGAAAAGTGCTGACTTCAATTGGAAGTATAAGAAATAATCACTAATTTCAATTTTGCCATTGAACTGGATCAAATACTTTACTGAGTAGTCAAAAGAAGTTGATCAGGTCATTTCTGGGTCTCTTTCACCTCTTTGATCCATGAATACTGTCAATTACCTAGTACAATATATGTCTGAAGGAGTTTAAACCAGATGGGTGGCCTCGTACTAACAAAAAGAATGACATCATGTTGTTTTAATAGTTGAGGAGGAAAGACTTATTGTATTTGGGAGGATTCCAGAGTTCATGTGCTGTCCCAAGGGCTTGTGTTTTTATTCATATTTTCCCTGTAATTTTTTGTAATTTCAAACACCACCAAAATAGACACTACAAGATTGCATTTTCATTTTAGCTTCCCTAGCTGTTGCATACCTAAAGAAAAATAAATAAAAACTCTGAGAGGCAGCCAACTCAAATATTGCACACCTGGCTCCCATTTGTTATAAGATTATCACTGAAAACAAAGATTCTTGACTTTTACAGCCCTCAATCCTGTGGCCTCCTCAGCAACTCCCCAGTCTAACTTGCTAGAAACTGAACCAAGAACAAAAGAAACCCCTAAAAAGATTCATGGTATGATCTCCATATTAACGTCTCCCTCTCCTGGCCCCTGAACTCAATGACAGCATTTAAAACAATGTATAAAAAAGGAAATAAGACAGCAAAAATCATGTTGGGTTCCTTCCATCCTCCCACCCACGTGTAAGGATAAAACTAAAATACGACAAAAACATTTTCCTTTGGCAGAGTTTTGCTTTTCTTTTGAAGATAACAAGTCCCCATAAAAGAAAAAAAAAATTCTCTCTTGAGTTCTTTCAGTTTTAAAAATGTTTAAGTTTCTTAAATATGCAATTGGATTAGAAATCATGAAGAAAACACAATAGACCAGACTGCCAGAAGGGCCTCCCGCTGCCTAGGTGTGTCTGCATTTAAACATTCCATTTTGCTCCAGCTCCAAATTGTAATTTCTAATTACAGTAGCTTTGCCAGGTTCATTGGGTCTATGTGAAAAGTAAACACAGAGAATAGGATTGTCAATGTAGAGTTCCATTGAAAAAGACTTCAGGATTATTAAGACCGATGCTCTGGCTCCAAGTTTGGCTGCTCCTCAAGTATCCTCATGTATCCCAGATATTGAGCAGTTTGCCATCTTTTTTTCTTTTCTTAAAGATCTAGATGCATATATTTGAATAATAACCTTGTCTCATTTAAAAAGCATCTACGTATCTGAAAATCTTAACTAAAAGGAAATTCCATGTCACACTTGGTGCTCAATTATATCTTTTTAATGCCCAGATATTATGTCTTTTTAATGTCCGATAAAATTAATCTTATTATATATGGAGAACAACACTATTTGTCCTTTTATGCAAAAATGTTTGGGTCTTACTTGTTTGATTGAAAATACCATCACCCCATGGGGATAAGCCTTTCGGTAATCTGTCAGGGGTGCCCACGTCAGATATAGGATACTATTTTTCTTTTGTCTTTTCTCTCACTGTGCCTGAGTCCCCTTACCTTAGTATAAGCAAGAATTGTTGTTAACAATTATGAATAGTTTAATTATGACCCAAGGAGAGCTGAGTGAATAGTGGGCCTAAGAATTCCAAGTAGTTATTTATGGTACAGTGAAAGTGAAGTTGCTCAGTTGTGTCTGACTCTTTGCGACCCCATGGACTGTAGCCTGGTGGGAAATATGGACAAATTTCAGCACAGTGCAAATGAGGAAGTGGAAACATGAAAGATGAGAAGATGTAGAGAAGTCTGCTGTGGGAGTTTACCATAGAGGAAAAGTTGGAGGTTAGTGTGAACAGATATGATGCACCATGATTGTTAGACCTAGGTTTGCATGAATAAGCATGTGGGGGAGTGGGCTTTCAAGAGCAGAGATTGATAGTTCAGTGTGGGAGTAGTGGAAAAAGATGAAAGGTCCAACCAAGGTCAGAATGAAAGTTGAAGATCTCCTTGTTGTGAATTGAAGTTTGTGTTAGTAGAAGGCAAAAACTCAGTACCAAATCCTGGACAGAAATGAGGTAGGGATAGAATAATTCTCATGCCTATGGATAGAATTTAGTTCAGGTCAGTCGCTCAGTTGTGTCCAACTCTTTGCGACCCCATGGCCTGCAGCATACCAGGCTTCCCTGTCCATCACCAACTCCTGGTGCTTGCTCAAACTTATGTCCATCACATTGGTGATGCCATCCAACCATCTCATCCTCTGTCATCCCCTTCTCCTTCTGCCTTCAGTCTTTCCCAACATCAGGGTCTTTTCCAGTGAGTCGGTTCTTCGCATTAGGTTGCCAAAGTATTGGAGCTTCAGCTTCAGCATCAGTCCTTCTAATGAATATTCAGGACTGATTTTCTTTAGGATTGACTGGTTAGAATAATTCAGTTATGGATAGAATAATTCCTATCAATTATTACACCACTTTTCCATCTTTTCAACAAACTACCTGTCATAGTTGATAGTTACAATTTTTTAATCTTCTTGCAACAATAATAAATTTAATTACTCTGCAAGATTCAAGAAGACAGTCTTAAAACCAGAGATGGTAACTCTTGGTCAGTTATGATTTCTGAAATCCAAAGTAAAAATATTTCTAAGGAAAACTCTATCTTTGAAAGGTCTTTATAATGTGGCTTTAATAGTGTTTGAAAATATGAAGCCAAAGTAAGGAAAACACTCTTAAATAAATGAATTTGTAGTTTATTTTAAAATTCTAATACCAATGTTGCTAAAAGTAAAATAAAAGATATATTCTCATTCGCTACTTAGCTGGTGTAAAATATCTGGATGACAACTTGCTATCATGCACAATTTTTTAAAATATTGATACTATTCTTATGAATTAAGGATCATTAAAGAAAAACTTTTAAAAATGTTTTATGTGAATGTTTGCTGCACTATAACTTATAGTAGTATTAAGTTAGTGCAAATGACCAGCAATCAGTAATTAGATATCAAGAATGAATTATTCATGTTATAGAATATTATCTATTCTTTAAAAATTCAGGCTTTTGAAGAATAATTAGTAGCAATAAAGAATGTCTCTTGCATGATAAAGAGCAGGATGTAAATGTGTATAATTCATAATCTTAATTTCGTAAAAACAAATCTTAAAACAGAAGATAGGAAAAAACCACTCAAGTAACCAAAATTAACTAGTAAATATATTCATTTATTTTCAGAGCACATAGTTACTGAGTACCTTCCACTGAGCGTACAAACTCCTGCTCTCACGGAGTTGTCATTCTAGTAGTAGGTAGGAGATTAAAAATAGAGTAACTTGATTGATAGATACGTAGTTGGATACACAGACAGATGATACAGATGTATATTAAGTTATATTAAGTGTGTGTAACATATAACACAATCTCTTGAACTTCCGTAATAGATAAAATATGGTAGACTATAAAATGCTTACTCATAGTGATGTTGTGCTCTGCTAAGTCGCTTCCTGCTAAGTCATGTCCTACTCTAAGCGACGCTATGGACTGTAGCCTGCCAGGGGGATATTCCAGGCAAGAATACGGGAGGAGAGGGATCTTTCTGACCCAGGGATCGAACCTGAGCCTCCTGCATCGGCAGGGCGTTCTTTACCACTAGTGCCACCTGGGAAGCCCCATTTCCTTCTTCAGGGGATCGTCTCAACCCAGGTATCAAACCCTGGTCTTCTGCATTGAAGGCGGATTCTTTACTGACTGAGCCCCCAGGGAAGCCTGGAAAGCCCCATATAATGTTCAAGAGTTAAGTAAATATTTGCAAAGTGCCTTCAATAGCAAATGTACAATAAATGTTACAATATGTGATTTTTATTGTCATTCCTTCTTTTCTATCAATGGGTGAACTTTATGAACTGAATCTTCCAGGCTTTGACTGTGATAATGCGAATTTGATGAATCTCTCCTTTTCATAAAGATGGCTTTTGAACTTGGTCTTTTTAAAATTCTAAAATCGACCTACTCACTTATGGTTATATACTTCATGATCTGAGTCAGAGGAGAAGCTGCAATGAAACTAATTAAAAGGAAAATCAAAATAGATGAGTTTAATATTTGATAATTATTGTACTTGGTGCATCATTTTAGGATAAGTAAATATATGAGTGGTAGGTGAGGAAATAGGGAGAGAGACTATAAGAAGACTTTTCAGAAAGATTGGCTATGAAGAGAAAGAAAGAGATGGGAAAGAGACCAAAAATGTAGATTCTAGGAATCTGCTTGTGTAACTTCCCTGTTGGTTGCCGAGTTTTTAAAGTTGGGATACGGGGACAAATTTTCGTTAATTGTGATTGCCCCAAATTTTCCTCCTTTCTTTGTGTTCCCATCTCTCATGCCTTTCATGGAAAGGCATAATTTAGTTTCCAACACCTTGAATTTGGGGTAGTCTTGTGACTTGCCTTGACCAATAGAATATGACGGAAGTGACAGTCTAGAATTTTAATACCAGCTTTAAGAGACTTGTAACTTCCACTTTCGCCCTCTTGTGATTGTTGAAAGGAAACATCTTTCCTTCTTCTCTTATGGTTTTGTCAGCTGATCTAATAACAAAATCAACATAAGACAAACTAAAAGGAGAAAAAATGAATTTAATTACAGATGTACGGGAGTCCTACAAAAACATGAGAATCCAAGGTAGTCAGGTAATTGAGGCTTATATATCATCCTGAGCTAAAAAAAAAAAAAAAAAGGCTAGGGATCTGAAAAGGAGGTGGGTTAAGGGGAGTCAAATGAAAAAGGGGAGACAATTCACAGGAAGATGAGAAAAGCAAATGTTTGGCAAATAAATGTCTGCCAAGCTATGCAGATAAGTCTAATATAAAAAGTTGTCTTCAGTAATAGCTCTCTTCCTGATCCAGGCCCCCTGCATGAGTATTTATAGGCACTTAAGGGAGATGTAAAAAGCTTTTTCTGGGTCTGCTGGATCATAATTAATTTCAGTTCCAAATAATCCACATGCCAAAGAGATACATATTAGGATGGCATATCCTACTTCTCCAAAGTCTTCCCAGGTGACTCAGTGGTAAAAAAAAAAAAACAACAAAAAACCTGCCTGCAAATGCAGGAGATGCAAGAGATGTGAGTTCGCTCCCTGGGTGGGGAAGATCTTCTGAAGGAGGGAATGACAACCCATTCCAGTATTCTTGCCTGGAGAATCCCCTGGACAGAAGAGCCTGGTCTGCTACAGTTCATGAGGTCACAAAGAGTCAGACATGACTGGAACACCTGAGCACGCGTGTATGTATGCATCCCACTCCCCTCAGGATCAAGGGTCCCTATTCAGAAGTTCAGGTTTGCTGATGGAGAGAGAGGTTTAATCAGTCCCTAGTTGTTGTAGCCACTTACAGAAACGAAGAAAGCAATATCAGCCTTTATTTTTTCCCCCCAAACCAACTGAGCTCTCAATTGAAAATGGTAATAAGAATTACCCTGACTTTAACCACATAGAGTAGAGACTAGCTGTTCACATGTATCCTGGCTAAATTTTGAAATTGTGAGTAACTAAAGTGTTATTGTTTTAAAAAAATCTTTTGAGAAAATTTATACAGCACTGCTCTTTAAGCAATCTTTTGAGATAATTTATACAACATTGTTGTCCTTCAATCATTAAGTTGTGTCTGACTCTTTGCAACCCAATGAACTATAGTACACCACGCTTCCCTGTCCTTCATGATTTCCTGGACTTTGGTAAAATTTATGTCCATTGAGTCAGTGATGCCATTTAACCATCTCATCCTCTGACACCCTCTTCTCCTTTGGCCTTCAATCTTTCTCAGCATCAGGGTCTTTTCCAATGAGTTGGCTTTTCACATTAGGTGGCCAGAGTATTGGAGTTTCATCTTCAGCATCAGTTTTTCTAATGAACTTTCAGGGTTGATTTACTTTAGGATTGACTGGTTTGATCTCCTTCCTGTCCAAGGGACTCTCAAGAGTCTTCTGTAGCACAATTGGAAAGCATCAGTTCTTTGGTGCTCAGCGTCCTTTTGGTCCAACTCTCACATCCATACCTGACTACTGGAAAAACCATAGCTTTGACTATATAGACATTTGTTGGTAAAGCAATGTCTCTGCTTTTTAATATGCTATCTAGTTTTGTCATAGCTTTTCTTACAAGGAGCAAGCATCGTTTAATTTCATGGCTACAATCACCATTCACAGTGATTTTGGAGCCCAAGAAAATAAAATCTGTCACTGCTTCTACTTTCCCCTTCTATTTGCCATGACATGATAGAAATAAATGTCATGATAGTTTTTTAAGTGTCGAGTTTTAAGGCAGCTTTTTACTGTCTTTCACCCTCATTAAGACTCTTTAGCTCTTCTCTTTTTGCCATTAGAGTGGTATCTGCAGATATGAAGTGGATGATATTTCTCCTGGAAATCTTGATTCCAGCTTGTGATTCATCCAGCCCCACATTTTGCCGGGTGTACTATGCATAGAAGCTAAATAAACAGGATGACAATATATAGCCTTGAAGATCTTCCCAATTTGGAACCAGTCAGTTGTTCCCTGTTTGGCTCTGACTATTGCATCTTGATCCTCATATAGATTCCTCAGGAGACAGGTAAGGTGGTCTGGTATTCCTGTCTCTTTAAGAATTTTCCACAGTTTGTTGTGATCCACACAGTCAAAGGCTTTAGGGTAATCAATGAAGCAGAAGTAGATTTGCTAGGGGGTGGTGGTGGGGGAGAATTCCGTTGCTTTCTGTAGGATGCAACAAATGTTAGTGATTTGATCTCTGGTTATTAAGCCTTTTCTAAACCCAGCTTGTACATCTGGAAGTTCTTGGTTTACATACTGCTGAAGCCTAGCTTGAAGGATTTTGAGCATAAACTTGCTAGCTTGTGAAATGAGCAAATTATCTGATAGGCTGAACATTCTTTGGCATTGCCCTCCTTTGGGATTGGAATGACCTTTTCCTGTGGCCACTGCTGAGGTTTTCAAATTTCTGAAATATTGAGTGCAACACTTCATAGCATCATCTTCTAAGTTTTTAAATAGCTCAGCTGGAATTCCATCACCTCCACTAGCTTTGTTGGTAATAATGCTTCATAAGGCCCACTCTTGACTTCACAGTCCAGGATGTCTGGGTGTAGGTGAGTGACTGCACCATCATGGTTATCCTGATCATTAAGACCTTTTGTTATTCTTTGTGAATACACAGTTCTTCTTTGTATTCTTGCCATCTCTTCTGCTTCTGTTAGATCCTTAAAATTTCTGTCCTTTATCATGCCCATCACTGTATGAAATGTTTTCTTGATATCTCCAATTTTCTTGAAGAGATCTCCAGTCTTTTCCATTCTGTTGTTTTCCTCTACTTCTTTGCATTGTTCACTTAAGAAGGCCTTCTTATCTCTCCTTTCTATTCTCTGGAACTCTACATTCAGTTTGGGTATATCTTTCCCTTTCTCCTTTGACTTTTGCTTCTCTTCTTTCCTCAGCTACTTGTTAACCTCCTCAGACAACCATTTTGCCTCCTTGCATTTCTTTTTCTTTGGAATGGCTTTGATCACTGCCTCCTGTACACTGATACAAACCTCTGTCCATAGTTCTTCAGGCACTCTGTCTATCAGATCTAATTCCTTGAGTCTATTTGTCACCTCCATTGTATGATACTGAGGGATTTAATATAGGTCATATCTGACTGGCCTAGTGGTTTTCCCCACTTTCTTTAATAAGTCTGAATTTTTCAATAAGAAGCTCATGATCTGAGCCACAGTCAGCTTCAGGTCTTGTTTTTGCTAACTGTATAGAGATTCTTCATCTTCAGCTACAAAGAATATAATCAATATGATTTATGTATTGACCATTATTTGGTGATATCCATGTGTAGAATCGTCTCATGGGTTGTTGGAAAAGGATGTTTGTTATGACCAGCATGTTCTACTGGCAAAAATCAGTTAGTCATTGCCCTGTTTTGTTTTGTACTCCAAGGCCAACCTTGTCTGTTACTCCTGGTATCCCTTGACTTCCTACTTCTTCATTCCAATCCCCTATTATGAAAATGACATTTTTTTTGGGGGGGGGGGTGTTGTTTGCTCTAAGAGGTCTTGTAGGTCTTCATAGAACCATTCAATTTCAGCTTCTTTGGCCTCAGTGGTTGGGACATAGACTTGGATTACTGTGATGTTGAATGGTTTGCCTTGAAAACGAACCAAGATAATTCCATTGTTTTTGTGCTTGCACGCAAGTACTGCATTTCAGACTCTTTGGTTAACTATGAGGGCTACTCCATTTCTTCAATGGGAGTCTTGCTCACAGTGAGTAGATATAATGTGAACATCAACATCTTTGGAATCAGTGAACTGAAATGTACAGGAATGGGTAAATTATATAGCATAAAATTCTCCATTTAAGTATATATTCATTGGTTTTTAGTATACTTAGAGATAAGTGCAACTATCATCACACAATTTTAAAAAATTTGAATAACCTCAAAAATAAAACCTTATATTTATCATCCCCTGATCCCTCATCTCTCCCTAGCTCTAAGCAATCTGTTTTCTATATCTATAAATTTCCCTGCTCCAGAGATTCATATGAATGAAATGCTATGATAGGTGGACTTTTGTGAGTGTCTGGCTTCCCAGTTGGTGCAGTGGTAAAGAATCTGCTTGCCAATACAGAAATTACAAGAGATGTGGGTTAGATCCCTGGGTCAGGAAAATCCCCTGGGGTAGGAAATGGCAACCCACTCCAGTGTTCTTGCCTGGGTAATCCCATGTATAGGTAGAGTCTGGTGAGCTATAGTCCATGGGGTCGCAAAGGATTTTGTTGCTTCCACATTCTGAGGCTATCTCTTGAATAATGCTGCTATAAGCATTCATTTAAAAATTTTTGTGTGGATTTTTAAAAAATTTTCGTTGTACATTTGTATGGGAGTAGAGGGTCATAGAGTAGCAATAAGTTTAATCACTTGGGCAAGTCTCTTTTCCAAAGCAACTTCACTCTTTTACATTCACCAGCAGTGCATGAGAGTTAGAGCATCCTCACATTCTCACCACTACTGTACACTGTCTTCTTTATTATATCCATCCTGGTAGGTGTGACGTAGTATCAGATTGTGGTTTTCATTTTCATTTTACTAATAGTGATGTCGAGCATCATTTCATGTGCTTATTCAGCACTTATTTCTTCTTTAGATGTGTAACTAACTTTCCAGATATCGTTCCTAGTTTGACAGATTGTTTCTTTTTCTTATGGCATTGTAAGGATTCTTTGTATATTCTAGACACAGGTCCTTTATCATATACACGATTGGCAAATATTTTATCTCACTTAATTGGTTTTCTTTTAATCTTTCTGATGGTATCTCTTGAAGCACAAAAGGTTTTAATTTTGCTAAGTCCAGTCTTATTTATTTTTGATGTTGCAGCTGCCCATGATTTTGGTATCATTCGTAAGAATCCTTTGCAAAATTCAAAGGCATGAAGATTTGCTCCTATGTTTTCTCTTAAGAGTCTTATAGAATTAGCTCTTATAATTAGATATTTGATCCATTTTGAGTCAATTTTTTTGTATAGTATAAGAAAATGGTCTAACTTTATTTTTTCCATGTGACTATCCAAGAATTACATGTTGAACAGACTCTTCTTTCTTTAATTAGTGGTTGTACACCATTGTCAAAAATCCATTTACCATAGGATTCCTTCTGGAGTCTCATTCTAGTTCATTGATCTGTATACCTATTTTTGTGTCAGTACATGGTACTTGTTTTGAATATCATTGCCTTCTAGAAAGTTTTGAAATCAGAAAGCCCAAGTCCTCCTATGTTGTTGTTGTTTTGGGGATTGTTTTGTCAAGTTTGGATCCCTCCCACTTCAGACAAATTTTAGAATGAACTTATCAGTTTCTACAATAAAGTCAGCTGAGACTCCAGTATGGATGGCATAGAATCTATAGATCAGTTTGAGGAATATTGGCACTTTAATGTTAAGTCTTTTGATTCATGAACCAAAAGTTAAAAAAAAAACTTTTTGGATTTTAAAAAATTTCTTAAAAAGATGTTTTGTAGTTTGAGAGTATAAGTTTTGGCTAAATTTTTTTTATTCCTACATATTTTTATTCTTTTTGATGTTATTATGAGTACACTTATAATCATCTGGAAAACAAATTAAGAAAACAAGTGTATGAAAATGCAATTGGGTTTTACATATTGATCGTATAGACTGCAACCTGAGAATACTGATTTCACTTATCCATTTTAATAGTTTTGAGAGGATTCCTTAGGATTTGCTGTATACAAGGTCATGTCACCTGTAAGCAGAGTTATACTTCTAATTTAGGTCACTTTTATTTTCTTGTCTAATTATTCTGAATGGAACCTCTAGTACAATATTGAATAGAAGTGAAGGCAGATACTGTCTTGTTCCTAAACTTAGGAGAAAATTGTTCAATCTTTCATCATTAAGTATGATGTTGGACAATGTTTTTGTAAATGAGTTGTAAAATCTCTGCCTTTTGATTACATTGTTTAATACATTTTATTTAATGTTATACTGTAGAGTTCAGTTCAGTCTCTCAGTCATGTCCAACTCTTTGTGACCCCATGGACTGCAGCACGCCAGGCCTCCCTGTCCATCACCAACTCCTGGAGCCTACTCAAACTCATGTCCATCACGTTGGTGATGCCATCCAATCATCTCATTCTCTGTTGTCTCCTTCTTCTCCCATCTTCAATCTTTCCCAGCGTCAGGGCCTTTTCCAATGAGTTGGTTATTCACATCAGGTGGCCAAAGTATTGAAGTTTGAGCTTCAACATCAGTCTTTCCAATGAATATTCAGGACTAATTTCCTTTAGGATTGACTGGTTTGATCTCCTTGCGGTCCATGGGATTCTCAAGCCTTCTTCAATACCACAGTTCAAAAGCATCAATTCTTCTGAGCTCAGTTTTCTTTATAGTCCAACTCTCACATTCATACATGACTACTGGAAAAACCAAAGCATTGACTAAATGGACCTTAGTTAGTAAAGTAATGTCTCTGCTTTTTAATATGCTGTCCAGTTCAGTCAAAACTTCTCTTCCAAGAAGCAAGCATCTTTTAATTTCATGGCTGCAGTCACCATCTGCAGTGATTTTGGAGCCCAAGAAAATAAAGTCTGTCACTGTTTCCATTGTTTCCCCATCTATTTGCCATGAAGTGATGGGACCAGATGCCATGATCTTAGTTTTCTGAATATTGAGCTTTAAGCCAGCTTTTTCACTCTCCTCTTTCACTTTCATCAAGAGGTTCTTTAGTTCTTCTTTGCTTTCTGCCATAGGGTTGGTGTCATCTGCACATCTGAGGTTATTGATATTTCTCCCGGCAGTCTTGATTCCAGCTTGTGCTTCATCCAGCCTGGCATTTCTCATGATGTACTCTGCATATAAGTTAAATAAGCAGGTGACAATATACAACCTTGACATACTCCTTCTCCGATTTGGAACCAGTCTGCTGTTCCATGTCCAGTTCTAACTGTTACTTCCTGACCTGCATACAGATTTCTCAGGAGGCAGGTCAGGTGGTCTGGTATTCCCATCTCTTTCAGTATTTTCCACAGTTTATTGTGATCCACACAGTCAAAGGCTTTGGCATAGTCAATAAAGCAGAAGTAGATGTTTTTCTGGAACTCTCTTGCTTTTTTTGATGATAAAAAGGATGTTGACAATTTGATCTCTGGTTCCTCTGCCTTTTTAAAATCCAGCTTGAATGGAATTTCACAATTCATGTACTGTTGAAGCCTGGCTTGGAGAATTTTGAGCATTACTTTGCTAGCATGTGAAACGAGTGCAATTGTGCTGTAGTTTGAACATTCTTTGACAATGCCTTTCTTTGGGATTGGAATGAAAACTGACCTTTTCCAGTCCTGTGGCCACTGCTGAGTTTTCCAGATTTTCTGGCATATTGAATACAGCACTTTCACAGCATCATCCTTTAGGATTTGAAATAGCTCAACTGGAATTCTATCACCTCCACTAGCTTTGCTTGTAGTGATGCTTCCTAAGGCCCACTTGACTTCACATTCCAGGATGTCTGGCTCTAGGTGAGTGACCATACCATCACGGTTATCTGGGTCATGAAGAACTTTTTTGTACAATTCTTCTGTGTATTCTTGCCACCTCTTCTTAATATCTTCTGCCTCTGTTAGGTTCATACCATTTTTGTCCTTTATTATGCTCATCTTTGTATGAAATGTTCCCTTGGTGTCTCTAATTTTCTTGAAGAGATCTCTAGCCTTTTCCATTCTATTATATCCCTCTATTTCTTCGCATTGATCACTGAGGATGACTTTCTTATCTCTCCTTGCTATTCTTTGGAACTCTGCATTCAAATGGGTACTCTGCATTCAAATGGGTATGTCATTCCTTTTCTCCTTTGCCTTTAGCTTCTCTTCTTTTCTCAGCTATTTGGATTTATGCAAATTTATGCTGGATAAAGTCAGACAGAGAAATACAAATATGTATGATATTACTTATATGTCAAATCTAAAAAAATACAACAAATCAGTGAATATAACAAAAAATAAGCAGACTCACAGATATAGAGAACAAACTAGTGCTTATCAGTGGGGAGAAGGAGGAGGGGAGGAGGAGGATAGGGATAGGTAGGTGATTAAGAGGTACAAACTTTATGCATAAAATAAATTAAGCTACAAGGATATATTTTATAACACTGTGTATTCTTTTCCATATATTCTGTCTTTTATTTTGTTCCTTTAGTTTTCTGTTACTACTTTCTTTTGCATTAAGTAAATATCTTCAAATGTGGTATTTTAATTTTGTTAATGGCTCTTTACCATATATTTTGAGGTTTTGTTTGTGCTTTTTCTGGTTACTCTAGGCTTTATTATATATGTTTCAAATGATCAGAATTGACTTCAGCTTTGTGCTAGTGTGAATCTAGTGACATATAAAAGCATTACCCCAATATAGCTCCTATTACCTTTTTTCATTTTTAATGTTACTGTTATTTTTGTGCATATCCTATCTACTAATGATAGAAACCCAACAATGCATTGTTTCACTATTACTTTACTGTCTCTAGTCATTTCCTTAGCCATTTAAAACTTTGCTACTCCCATTTTATTTGTGGTATTATTGGCAAATATGCTCTACCTGTTACACTGAAATATATTATAGGCTCAGCATTATATTATATACATATTATTTCATACCATTCTTTTTAAAATCAGTTGTGGAATAAAAGAGAAAAATGTGGTATTTTTTCTTAATTATTGTTACCACTGTTCTTTATTTTTTCCATGTGGACTAAAATGATCATCATGACTAGAGATTAACTGGCAAAAAGGAGCCCTTCCATAATTATGACACTCACTGCAGGACATAGCCTCAAAAACAAGGAACTAGGAACAGGATGAGAAATGCTTAAGTCTTTTCCTGTAAGGAAAGTCTCCCAATAGGGAGCTGTGAGCAAAGGAGATGTATATCTGTGTCTGTAGCAGTCTGTTTGCTTTCTTTCTCCCTCCCTCCCTTTCTTTCTTTATATTTTTATTGCATTACAGTTTATGTACAATGGTATATAAATTTCAGGTGTATGACATAGTGAGTCACAATTTTTGAAGCTTGTACCCTATAGTTATCATAAAATATTGGCTACTTCTAGTGTTATAAAATATATCCTTTGTAGCTTAATTTATTTTATGCATAATAGTTTGTATGTCTTAATCACCTATCCCTACCCCTACCTCTCCCCTCCCCTCCTCCTTCTCCCCACTTTTAAGCACTAGTTTGTTCTCTATATCTGTGAGTCTGCTTATTTTTTGTTATATTCACTGATTTGCTGTATTTTTTTAGTTTTCACAATAAGTAATATCATACAATATTTGTATTTCTCTGACATATTTTACTTAGTATTCCTCCATATCCATCATGTTGTTGCAAATACAGAAATTTCATTTTACTTTTATGGTTGTGTAGTATTCTGTCATATATATTACATCTTTATCCATTCACCTATTAATGGACATTTAAGTTGCTTCCATATCTTGGCAATTTTAAATAATGCTTCTATGAATGTTGGGATGCATGCACCTTTCCAAACACTAATTTGGAATTTTTTTGTGTGTTTTTGGATATATATACTCAGGAATAGAATTGTTGGGTCATATGATAATTCTCTACCATATCAACAACCACAAATATGCAGATGATATCACTTTAATGGCAGAAAGCAAACAGGAACTAAAGAGCCTCTAGATGAGGGCAAAAGAGGAGAGTGAAAAAGCTGACTTAGAGCTCAACATTAAAAAAAAAGAAACAACGAAGATCATGGCATCTGGTCCCATCACTTCATGGCAAATAGATAGGGAAAAGTGGAAACAGTGACAGATTTTTTTCTTGGGCTCCAAAATCACTGTGGATGGTGACTGCAGCTGTGGAATTAGAAGACGCTTGTTTCTTGAAAGGAAAGCTCTGAAAAATCTGCACTGTGTTAAAAAGCAGAAACATTACTTTGCCAACAAAGGTCCGTATAGTCAAAGCTACGAATTTTCCAGCAGTCACATACACGTGAGAGTTGGGCCATAAAGAAGGCTGAGCACCAAAGAATTGATGCTTTTGGATTGTGCTGCAGAAGCCTCTTGAGAGTCCCTTGGACAGGAAGGAGATCAAACCAGTCAATCCTAAAGGAAATCAACCCTGAAAGTTCATTGGAAGGAATGCTGCTGAAGCTGAAGCTCCAATACTTTGGCCACCTGATGTGAAGAGCAGAGTCATTGGAAAATACCCTGATGCTGGGAAAGATTGAAGGCAGGAGGAGAAGGGGGTGACAGAAGATGAGAGGGTTAGATGGCATCACCTACTCAATGTACATGAACTTGAGCAAACTCTGGGAAATAGTGAACGATAGGGAAGGCTGGTGTGCTGCATTCTATGAAGTCTTTAAGAGTTGGACACGGTTGAGCATCTGAACATCAATATGGTAGTTCTTTTTTAACTTTTTGAGAAACCTCCTTTTTATATTCCACAGTGGCTCCAACAACTTACATTCCCACCAACAGTGTGTAAGGGTTCCATTTTCTTCACATCCTTGCCAACATTTGTTATTTGTGTGTTCTTTTTGGTGATAGCTGTTCTAACAGGTGTGAGGTAATATCTAAAGGTGGTTTTATTTTGTGCTTCACTGATGATTAACAGTGTGGAGCAACTTTTCATGTACATGTTGGCCATCTGCATGTTGCTTTTGGTAAAATGTCTATTCAGATATTTTGCCCATTTTAGATTACTTCTTTGTTTGATGTTTAGTTGTATGAGATGTTTATATATTTTGAATATGAACTCTTTATTAGTCATATCATTTACAAACATTTTTTCCCATTCAGTAGGTTGTCATTTTGTTTTATCAATGGCTTCCTTTGATGTGCAAAAAGTTTTAATTTAATTCAGTCTCATTTGTTTGTTTTTGCTTTTATTTTCTTTGTTTTAGGAGAAGAAGCCACAAAATGCAATACTATGATTTATGTTAGACTGTTGTGCCTCTATTTTCCTCTTGGGATTTTATGGTTTCTAACTTTAAGGCATCTTTAATCCATTTTGAGTTTATTTTTATAAATGGCTTTAGAAAATGTTCTAAATTTATTGTTTTGCATGTAATTGTCTAGTTTTCCTAGCACTTCTTTATTGAAGAGACTGTCTTTTCTCCATTATATATTCTTGTCTTCTTTTTTCTAGATTAGTAGGCCGTAAGTGTGTGGGTTTACTTCTGGGCATTCTGTCCTGTTCCACTGATACATGTGTCTGTTTTTGTGCCGGTAGCATACTGTTCTGATTACCGTAGTTTGGAGTTTAGTCTGCTGTCGGAAAGCACGATTCCTCCAAGTCTTTTCTTCTTTCTCAAGATTGTTTTGGCTATTTTAGGTTTTTGTGTGTGTTTCCATACAAATTGTAAAATTATTTTTTCTTGTTCTGTTAAAAATTGCACTTGATGTTTTGATAGAGGTTATATTGAATCTGTGGACTGCTTTCGTTTGTATGGTAATTTTAATGACAATATTTCTTCCCCATCAAGAACATGGTATATCCTTCCACTTGTTCCTTTCATCTTTAATTTCTTTTATGAGTGTCTTATAGTTTTCTCAGTACAAGTCTTTTGCTTTCTTAGGTAGGTTTATTCCTAGTTATCTTATTCTTTTTAATGCAATTGTAAAGAAGATTGTTTCCTTAATTTCTTTCCGATAGTTCTCTTAGTGTATAGAAATGCAGCAAATTTATGTATATTAATTTTATATCCTGAAGCTTTACTGAATTCACTGATGATCTTGAATAGCTTTTTGGAAATATTTTAAAGATTTTCTCTGTACAATTTTATGTCATCCACAAACAGTTACAATCTTACTTCTTCCTTTCTAATGTGAATTTCCTTTATTTTTTTCTTGTCTAATTGCTGTGGCTAGAACTTCCAATACAATTTTCAATTAAACTGGCAAAAATGGGCATTCTTACCTTGGTCCTGATCTTAAGAGTAAACGTTTTCAGCTTTTCATCATTGACTATGTTGTTAGCTGTGTGCTTGTCATATGTGGCCTTTATGATGTTAAGGTATATTTCCTTTATTCCCACTTTCTCAAGAGTTTTTTTTTTTTTTTAATCGTAAATGGATGTTGAACTTTGCCAAAAGCTTTTCCCTCATCTATTGTGATAATTATATGATTTTATGCTTCAATTTGTTAATGTGATGTATCACATGGATTGATTTGAAGCTATTAAAAAATCCCTCACATCATTAGAATAAATCCCACTTGTTCATTGTGTATGATCCTTTTAATATATTATTAGATTTGGCTTGCTAATACATTGTTGAGGATTTTGCATCTATGTTCCTTAGTGATATTGACCTGTAATTTTTTCTTTTGGGATCTCTCTGTCTGATTTTGGTATTAGAGTGAAGCTGACCTCATAGAATTAGTTCAGCAACATTCCTTTCTCTGCAACTTTTTGAAATAGTTTGAGAAGGATGAGTGTTAACTCTTCTATAAATGTTTGGTATAGTTTACCTGTGAAGACATCTGGCCTTAGACTTGTTTGTTGGGAGTCCATCTGTGGCAGTCTTGGTTCAAATATTCACCTTTCTTACTGATTTTTTATAGGTTTTCTTGAATATACATTTATTTATCCACTGTTTTCCTTTAGGATCATTTCCAGAGAGTTCATCTAATTGTGTCATTTTTATAACTTTTACCAGCTTAACTGCAGAGTGGGTAGGTAGAACTCCTTATGCTGTCATGGCAGAAGTCAGTATCCTTTTGTTTTAAACCATTACGTTTTGAGATAGTTTACAGAAACCTGATAGGTATTAAACACAGGGAAGTGACAAGATTTGAGGAATAAATTGGCGATACAGGTGCAGCAAGTGGGAGTGAGATTGCAGAGATTGGGCATGTTTTGATGTCCAAAGCAGAGTTGAGAAATTAAGTTATGATGTGTAGGTGAATATAACTTTTTTTTTTTTCTGGGAAAAAATACTAGGAAGTTTTGTAGCATAGGCTTTAAAGAATAGATATATTTTTGCTATTCTTTTGAAGTAGGTCCACTGAGAAGGAAAGTGGAAAAGGTAAGGGTCTGAGGTATTTTCTCTGACTAGAGAATGAGTATTGAAGACTATAAAACTTAGTCACTTAATTTATAGTACTCGTAGTCACATTCACAGTTATGTTGTGTTATTCAAAGCAGAGGTATAGGAAACAATTTGGGTTATTTATCTAAGGTAATATAAGCATATGAATAAGAAAATTTAAGATATTAAATTTAAAGCCTGACTTAAATCATGATGCTTTGGATATACTTCTGAAATAAAAATGAGTATGAATAGGAAGAAAGTTGAGGAGTCACTGCACTCAAGTTTCCAATGAGTTCAAAAGCAATAGGAGAAGAATGTGAACAAGTGATCTGAAATAAGAGAAGTTTGTTGGAGATTTGTTCATTTTATTTGATTAAGACAATGGGTTTTATCACAAGAGTGTGTAGGTGAGAGTGTGAGTTAAGTCATTGGAAAGGTAAGGGTCAAAGGAATGAGAAATTTTTAAGTGTGTAATATACATTGAAACTTTTAAAATGATGGCTATAATTTGGGAATAGAAATAAAAACAGTAGCCTATCTTACAATATGTTAAATGAATAAGGAGAAGGGCTAGAGTAGAAGCAACTAGCAGCAATGGGGAGGGATTTGAATTTTTAGTGGCATGAGCTACAAAATAATTCTAACTGTTCATTGTTATGGAATTAGTTGAGTAGATTAAGATTTTTTTCAGGCATTAAAATAATATATTTCTGTATTTTTAACACAGAGAACTTCCTAATAACATGTCAGAGCAGCATGAACAGTAGAATTTAATTTTTATAAAGTTATGAATCAAATCAGAATAATATATACAGATAAGATTAATAGTGATAATCTCTGAGCAGTCAGATTGGCTGATTTTTTTCTTTCACTTTAATAAATATATTGTTTACACTATGAACACATAGTACTTTGAAGTTCAACAAAGAAACAATAAAGCCAATTTTTAATTTAGAAAATTATGTATATATATAATTTTATATATATATATGTAATATATATAAAGTATAATTAACTCTAATCTTTCATCAAATTATTTTATCCATAGGAAATGCAAGTTATAATTATAAATCATCTATATGTTCTGTGCTTAGTTGCTCAGTCATTCTGACTCTTTGCAACCTCATGGACTGTAGCCCGCCAGGCTCCTCTGTCCATGGGGATTCTCCAGGCAAGAATACTTGAGTGGGTTGCCATGCCCTGTTTCAGGGGATCTTCCCAACCCAGGGATCAAACCCAAGTCTCCTGCCTTGCAGGCAGATTCTTCACCATCTGAGCCACCAGGGAAGCCCCAAATCCTCTATGTAACTTTATATAAATATATAATAAGGAAACAGAAAAAAAGAGTTTCAGGAAGCTTTTATGCCACAGGTACAAGAAAATTCAAAAGAATATTACTCAAAAATTCACAAATTTGAACAATTTTTTAGCATGAACCTTGCTTTTGGGAGAACTTGAACATGTAAATGTAGAAATTTTTTACTTCCCCTATTTTACAGCTAAAAATGTATCCTCAAATTATAGATATGTGATAGTAAACTGCAAGGGAGAAGAAGGGCTTGCTAGTCATAGAATGTCAAATTTCAACTATTTTTATCTGAACTTTCAGACGTAAGGATAATATGTGTCAAGCCCACTCTCCATTCCAAAATGAGGTGGTAGACTACCAATGGATGTAATTAAGGTGGCCAAAAACAGGTCTACAAATTCCTTGAGCCTTTTACCCTTCTCTTTGACACTTTCATTGCAATCTTTCAATTTACTTCCTGTGGATATTATTGTTTTTAAGTTTTGGAAGTCAACTAGCTATGTGTTTATTCACCTGTATTCTGGAGTCCTTGAAAGGATGTTACATTTTTATCCTGAAAGATTGTACCCATTTTAGTAAACTCTCCGTTATCCATCTTCATATTCCATTCTCCATGGTGCAGCACCCTTGGAATCTAGTTCTTTACGCAGTCTCTTGATTCCAGGTAGCATTTGTTAGCTAGGTCTTATGTTTCCTTTAGGATTTGGTCCTTTTCCTCCTCTTCCATCTCAGCACATCCCTTGCGGGGTTATGCAATGACCTACCCTAGTTATTAGCCTGGGGGCCAGGACTATATGTAGAAGGAGATCATGAAGCAAGTCACGTGTTGCCTTGGTCAGGAGAAGTGTCTAAGAGGAGGACACACTGGCCTTAAAAAAGAGTGGTGAGCCAGTTCTCCCGGTTCAGGAGAATATGAGGGTTCACCACTTTCCAATCTGTCCACCTAGATGTCTTCCTCTAATATCTCAAGTTTCCAGTCGATAGCCATGTCCTTGATATGGCATATCGATCCGGCTTCAGAATTTAACTTTCTCTAGAATTCTACTCTTACCACTAATCCCTAGGCTGACCCTCTAGCCATCTGTGCCCTTCAACTGCAGGAAACTACTCTTTTTATATGCTGCCAAAGAGATTGCCCACGTTCACAGTAAGCTTTTAATTGACCAATAATAAACTTCAGCATTTCATTACTTTTTCACGAACATTGATTGTCCCCAGATGAGCCAGCCAGTTTCATTTTCATCATATTTACCACCTCTCCCATATTTTCCCAATTTATGTCCTGTCGTACTCATGAATATAATTCTCTCTGGCACTATATCATCCCTGTTCTTCACTGAAGAAAACTGTAGCCATCCATGCCATTGCTACCTTCTACCAGGGGTTGTTTGTGCTTTATGTATTGTCAATGGTTTTTAGTCCAAAATTTTATCATGGCATATGCTCCATTGGATCCTGAGAGCATATAAAAAAATGCATTTCAGGATCAACCTCTGTAGGGGAAAGGAGGAGACAGAATTTGGTAGATGGAGGAGAAGTTGAGTTGGTTGCCAACAAATTTCTTGGGAATTTTGAAGCTTAGCTGACCCTTCAGAATTGTCCACAGTTGGTACAAGGCCAGACATTTATACTCCTGTGTAGATCTATTATTTCCAGGGGACATGAACTTCGGTAAGTCACCTCTCTTAAGGGCAATTTATTAAGAAGGCTGATATGGAAGGGTGTCAACTGGCTACAGTTCCAGAAGATAGGAAAATAAGTCCTTTATTCCTGAGAGATCTTAAGGCCACATTAGAGCATTCACTGTGTGTGTACTCAGTCATGTCCGACTCTTGAGATCCCACGGACCCCATGTAGCCTGCCAGGCTGCTCTATCCATGAAATTTCCCAGGCAAGAATAGTGGAGTGGGTTGCCATTTCCTTCTCCAGGCGATCTTCCTGACCCAGGGCTGAAACCAACATCTCTGATGTCTCCTGCATTGCAGGCAGATTCTTCGCCACTCCACCACCTTCGCTAGGTGCCTCTTAGTTACTCATCCAAATTGTGCATATGTCATAGTTGGGGGAGATATTAAAAAGGGGGTGTTTAGGAGGCTGTGGGCATTTATATTTTACAAACTTCTCCTCTGACTACTTTTTTTCCTACCACTTTCCTATGGGGTAATTTTTCTACTTACAAACCTAGGAAAGTGTTAGTCACTCAGTCATATCTGACTCTTTGTGATCCCATGGACTGTGTAGCCCACCAGGCTCCTCTGTCCATGGAATTCTCCAGGCAAGAATATGAGAGTAGGTTTCCATGCCCTTCTCCAGGGGATCTTCTCGACCCAGGGATCAAACTTGGGTTTAATTGGTCTACAAAGAGAACGTGCTGCATATCTCCTGGAGTTCTGAGGATACCTAAACTGGTCTCTGACTCATATTAGCTAGCTGCTTCTGTGGAGCATAAAGTAGTCAGTGATTTGGGGTCACTGTGGCAATACATAGAGTCTCTATTATAATCCAACCTCAAACCAAAAGCTGTTTCACGAAAGATTAAGAGTTATTTGCAGAGGGTGACATAGCATTGCTCCCAAACCCTAAAAGTCTGCACTGTTATTTACCAATAAAAGGTCTCCCTAAAGATTCCTTACAATGCCTTTTCTCACAGACACTTCAAGGACCATTTAATCTGTTGGATCAGACAGCCCAACTAGAAAAGTGGGTTACACTGTACCATGGAACTATAGCAGACACTTCTCTTGCTCTGGGTCCATGCAAAATTGGCAGCCTTTCAGATAACTTGACACATGAGTGGAATTAATCCACCAAGTGAAACATGTATTTCCTTTAAAAATTCAAAAAAATCCCACCAGGTGATTGGCCTCTTGTTTAGTGGAAAAAAGAGTAGGCTGTACTCCACTATGGAAAGACTAGAGCAAGTTATCATCAAGACACTGAGATCACAGGCCCCTGAATCTTTGTGTAGTTTATTCCAGACCCCCTGGTATGCATGTATCATACCATATTGCTTTCTCCTTTTCACCAGGTGCAGTCAGCACTGTGTTATCAGTATAGAACACAGTGTAATGTCCTGTGGATTGGAGAGGTGACTAGGGACCCTATAGGCTGGATATTGACATAAGACTGAAGATTATGTAGCCCCGAAGTAAAAAAAAAAGTGTAATGATGATCCTGTCAAATGAAAGCAAGCTACTTCTAATAAGTAACATAGCACGCACAGCAGAGGTATAGAAAAAACCAGTCACTAAATCAGGTGTTACACAATAAGTTGAGTTGCTCCAGCAATGAAATCACACTTAAAAGCAGTTTTAATTGGAATTACCATATGATCAGGTGTAGTATAGTCCACTGTGTGTGTGTGCACGCCTGCTAAGTTGCTTAAGTCATGTCCGACTGTGCAGCCCTATAGACTGTAGCCCACCAGGTTCATCTGTCCATGGGATTCTCCAGGCAAGAAAACTGGAGTGGGTTGCCACTTTCTTCTCCAGAGGATCTTCCTGACCCAGGGATTGAACCCATATCTTGTATATCTCCTGCATTGGCAGGCAGTTTCTTTACCACCTGCACCAACTGGGAAGCCCATAGTCCAATATAATTCCCTATATTCCATTTATATGCACCCGTCAAATAGGTGAGTTGAAGGGTATATATTAAGAATCACCATAATTGCACCTTCAACTCCTTGATTTTGGCACCAATCTTGGTGGCATCGAATCCTTTATTACTACTTTCAGTTGACTATTTTGGTTCAGTTCAGTTCAGTCACTCAATTGTGTCTGAGTCTTTGTGATTCCATGGACTGCAGCATGCCAGGCTTCCTTGTCCATCACCAACTCCTAGGGCTTGCTCAAACTCATGTCCATTGAGTCAGTGATGCCATCCAACCATCTCATCCTCTGTCATCCCTTTCTCCTCCTGCCTTCAGTCTTTCCCAGCATCAGGGTCTTTTCCAATGATTCACATCAGGTGGCCAAAGTATTAGAGTTCCAGCTTCAGCATCAGTCCTTCAATGAATATTCAGGACTGATTCACTTTAGGATGGACTGGTTGGATCTCCTTGCTGTCCAAGGGACTCTCAAGAGTCTTCTCCAACTGCACAGTTCAAAAGCATCGATTCTTTGGTGCTCAACTTTCCTTATGGTCCAACTCTCACATCCATACATGACTACTGGAAAAACCATACCTTTGACTAGATGGACCTTCGTTGGCAAAGTAATGTCTCTGCTTTTTAATCTTCTATCTAGTTTGGTCATAAATTTTCTTCCAAGAAGCATGTAGAGGCAATTCTAGTTAATGACTTTTACTTAGCCTTTACTATTATAATAGCACAATCTCCATAGGTGAGGGAACAAATGTGAGATTCCACCTATTGCTGAATATCTTTACTCCAATTCTTCATTCTGAAAGTGGGAAAACAACCAAAATTGGAGTTGAGAGCTTTCAGGCCCACTTTGAGGTGAACTTCAGCACTGTGAGTTTCTAGGAATTAGTGTCAATATAAAGCCAGGGTTCTGTAACCCTGGAAAAGTCTTTTTATTTCCTCTTTTTCAAAGCATAGCCACATTGGTAAACAACATCAGATAACTTTGTGAAAATAAGAAGAAAAAGTTGACAGTATTAAAATTTGGTTGTGTAGCTATGTCTTCTCCAAGAGTACTTGGCCTCTTTAATCCAGCTTTGAGCTTATAAACTGATGAAATCTGCAATTTGTGAAAAAGCTTTGATTCTCTTGTGTTGTGACTGAAGTCAGATTCCTGTTCACCAGAGCTAGTGATTTTCCAATTAGAAAAATCAACTAAGATTTTAGTAAACTGATGATCTATTTCAATTTTAGGGATGCTATGATTCACTAGCCAACACCAGAGATCTCTAATTATACTTGGCTCTTCTTCTAAGTATGGTGAATATAATTATCTTGTATCTGGTGATTAAATGCTGATCCTTTACCCCAACTATCACATCCATACATGACTCAAACTTTGATATAGACCTTTGTTGGCAAAGTGACGTCTCTGCTTTTTTGTATGCTGTCTAGGTTTGTCATAGCTTTCCTTCAAAGGACAAGCATCTTTTAATTTCATGGCTGTAGTTACATCACCAACTGTGGTGATGTTGGAGTCCAAGAAAATAAAATCTGTCACTGCTTCCACTTTTTCCGCATCTCTTTGTCATAAAGAGATGGAAGGAATGCCAGGACCTTGGTATTTTAATGTTGAGTTTCAAGCCAGCATTTTCACTGTCCTCTTTCACCCTTGTCAAGAGGCTATATAGTTCCTCTTCACTTTCTACCATTAGAGTGATATCATTTGCATATCTGAGGTTGTTGATGTTTCTCATGGCAATCTTGATTTTAGACTGTGGTTCATTCATCCTGGCATTTCACATGATGTACTCTGCATATAAGTTAAATGAGAAGAGTGACAATATGGAGCTTTATTGTACTCCTTTCCCATTTTGATCTAGACAGTTGTTTCATGTTTAATTCTAACTGTTGCTTCTTGAGGTTTCTCAAGAGATAGGTAAGGTGATCTGGTATTCCCATCTCTTTAAGATCAATGGAACAGAGTAGAAAGCCCAGAGATAAATCCACGAACCTATGGACACCTTATCTTTGACAAAGGAGGTCAAGATATACAAAGGAAAAAAGACAACCTCTTTAACAAGTGGTGCTGGGATAACTGGTCAACCACTTGTAAAAGAATGAAACTAGAACACTTTCTAACACCATACACAAAAATAAACTCAAAATGGATTAAAGATCTAAATGTAAGACCAGAAACTATAAAACTCCTAGAGGAGAACTTAGGCAAAACACTCTCCGACATAAATCACAGCAGGATCCTCTATGACCCACCTCCCAGAATATTGGAAATAAAAGCAAAAATAAACAAATGGGACCTAATGAAACTTAAAAGCTTTTGCACAACAAAGGAAACTATAAGTAAGGTGAGAAGACAGCCCTCAGATTGGGAGAAAATAATAGCAAATGAAGAAACAGACAAAGGATTAATCTCAAAAATATACAAGCAACTCCTGCAGCTCAATTCCAGAAGAATAAATGACCCAATCAAAAAATGGGCCAAAGAACTAAACAGACATTTCTCCAAAGAAGACATACAGATGGCTAACAAACACATGAAAAGATGCTCAACATCACTCATCATCAGAGAAATGCAAATCAAAACCACAACGAGGTACCATTACACGCCAGTCAGGATGGCTGCTATCCAAAAGTCTACAAGCAATAAATGCTGGAGAGGGTGTGGAGAAAAGGGAACCCTCTTACACTGTTGGTGGGAATGCAAACTAGTACAGCCACTATGGAAAACAGTGTGGAGATTTCTTAAAAAACTGGAAATAGAACTGCCATATGACCCAGCAATCCCACTTCTGGGCATACACACTGAGGAAACCAGATCTGAAAGAGACACGTGCACCCCAATGTTCATCGCAGCACTGTTTATAATAGCCAGGACATGGAAGCAACCTAGATGCCCATCAGCAGATGAATGGATAAGGAAGCTGTGGTACATATACACCATGGAATATTACTCAGCCGTTAAAAAGAATTCATTTGAATCAGTCCTAATGAGATGGATGAAACTGGAGCCCCTTATACAGAGTGAAGTAAGCCAGAAAGATAAAGAACATTACAGCATACTAACACATATATATGGAATTTAGAAAGATGGTAACGATAACCCTATATGCAAAACAGAAAAAGAGACACAGAAATACAGAACAGACTTTTGGACTCTGTGGGAGAATGTGAGGGTGGGATGTTTCAAAAGAACAGCATGTATACTATCTATGGTGAAACAGATCACCAGCCCAGGTGGGATGCATGAGACAAGTGCTCGGGCCTGGTGCACTGGGAAGACCCAGAGGAATCGGGTGGAGAGGGAGGTGGGAGGGGGGATCGGGATGGGGAATACATGTAACTCTATGGCTGATTCATATCAATGTATGACAAAACCCACTGAAAAAATAAATAAAAAATTAAAAAATAAAAATAAATAAATAAATAAATTTTAAAAAAAGAATAAAACACAGTTTATTGTGATCCACACAGTCAAAGGCTTTAGCGTAGTTAAAGAAGCAGTAGATGTTTTTCTGGAACTCTTGCTGTTTTCTTCATTTTCCAAGGAATATTGACAATTTGATCTCTGGTTCCCCTTCCTTTTCTATACTCAGCTTTTACATCTGAAATTCTTGTTTCACATACTGCTGAAGTCTAGCTTGAAGAGTTTTGAGTGTAACTTTGCTAGCATGTGAAATGAGTGCAACTGTACGGTAGTTTAAACATTCTTTGGCATTATCCTTCTTTGGAATTGGTATGAAAACTGAACTTTGCCAGTCTTGTGGCCACTGCTGAGCTTTCTAAATTTTCCAGCATATTTAGTACAGCACTTTAATAACATCATATTTTAGGACTTTAAATAGCTCAGCTGGAATTCTGTCACCTCCACTAACTTTGCTTATAGTAATGCTTCCTAAGGCCCACTTGACTTCACACTCCAGGATGTCCAGCTGTAAGGAAATGACCACACCACTGTGGTTATCCAGGTCATTGAGACGTTTCTTTTATAGTCCTTCTGTTATTCTTGCCACCTCTTCTTAATCTCTTCTGTTAGATCCATACCATTTCTGTCCTTTATCATGCCAATCCTTGCATGAAATGTTTCCTTGACATCTCCAGTTTTCTTGAAGAGATCTCAATCTTTCCCATTCTATTCTTTTCCTCTGCTTCTTTGCATTGTTCATTTAAGAAGTCCTTCTTATATGTCTTTGTTCTTCTCTGGAACTCTGTATCCAGAGAGTTTCTCTTTCCCCCTTGCCTTTCATTTCTCTTCTTTCCTCAGCTATTAATAAGCCTCCTCAGACAAGCATGTTGCCTTCTTGCCTTTCTTTTTCTTCGGGCTCATTTTGGTCATTACTTCCTGTTCAGTGTTAGGAACCTTCTTCCCTAGTTCTTCAGGCACTCTGTGTAACAAATCTAATCCGTTGCATCTATTCATCACCTCCACTGTGTAATCTCAAGGGATTTGATTTAGGTCAAACCTGAATGACCTAGTGATTTCCCTTTTTTCTTCAACTTAAGCCTGAAGTTTTCAATAAGGAGTTCATGATCTGAGCCACAGTCAGCTCCAAGTCTTTTTTTTTTTTTCCTTTTGTTGTCTGTATAGAGTTTCTCCATCTTTGACTGCAAAGAATATAAACAATCTGATTTCAGTATTGACCATCTAGTGATGTCCATATGTAGAGTTCCTCTTGTGTTTTCAAAAAAATGTCTTTACTATGGCCAGCATGTTCTCTTGACAAAACTCTGTTAGCCTTTGCACTGCTTCATTTTGTACTCCAAGGCCAAACTTTCCTGTTATTCCAATTATCTCTTGACTTCCTACTTTTGCATTCCAATCCCCTATGATGAAAAGGATATCTTTTTTTGTTGTTGTTACTTCTAGAAGGTGATGTAGGTCTTCATAGAACCAGTCACCTTCAGTTTCTTTGGATCAGTGGTTTGGGCATAGGCTTGGATTATTGTGATGTTGAATGGTTTGCCTTTAAATAAACCGAGATCATTCTGTCATTTTTGAGGTTGCACCCTAGAACTGCATTTTGGATTCTTTTGGTGACTATGAGGGCTATTTCTTTTCTTTCAAGGGATTCTTTCCCACAGTAAGAGATATTATGGTTATCTAAATTAAATTTGCCCATTCCCATCCAGTTTAGTTCATTAATTCCTAAGATGTTGATGTTCACTCTTGGCATCTTGGGCTTGACCATGTCCAACTTACCATGAATGGACCTAATATTCCATGTTCTTATGTGATATTTTTCTTTACAGCATCAATGTTTCCTTTCACCACCAAACACATGCACAACTAAGAGTTGTTTCTGATTTGGCCCAGCCAGTTCATTCTTCTGTAGCTACTAGTAATTGCCCTCCACTCTTCCCCAGTAGCATATTGGATACCCTCTGCCTTGGAGGGCTCATCTTCCAGTGACATATCTTTTTGCCTTTTCATACTTTTCATTGGGTTCTTGAGTCAAGAATACTGTAGTGGGTTGCTGTTTCCTTCTACAGTGTCCACGATTTGTCACAACTGTTCATTATGACCCATCTGTCTTGGTTGGCCCTGCAAAGCATGGTTCATAGCTTTGTTAAGTTATGCAAATCCCTTTGCCACAACAAGTCTATAGACCTCTTTTAGTTCTTGGTTTCAGTCAGTAAATCGGTCCTCTCCAGTCACTCCCAGCTACCTGAGCTAAAACATTGAATCCAAATCTTTGCAATGTTCTTCATTCAAAGACAGGCAAGCTTCTTCAATTAGGGGAAGAAAGGTGTCACCTACTGGCAAAGGAAGCTCAGCAGAATTCAGGGATTTAATGTCTTCAGTTTCACTGAAGTCAGGCTACTTCTGTCAATTTCATTTCCGGTGTCTTACTCCTTCCCAATGACTGCTCAGACTTTAATCACAGAACCCATGATTTTGGCAGTATAATTTCCACTGAAACTCAGTCATCTTCAGAATTAGAGTTTCCATTTGTTTTACAAAAAATTTGACCCTGTCACTACAAAAGGTAGCGTCTGGGAGCAGCCATAGCTTTCTTGTCCTTTATCCAGGTCATGGGCTGAAAATTTCAAGCCCTGTATTAATGATTTTCTCCCCAAGTTCTTCAATGTATTTAGAAGAAACCAGCCATTCCAGTAAGGCATATGCCTTAGTTTTACTATAATATTCAGTAGCTAGCTACTTGCTCTCCCAAAGCATTACCTTCTGTAGGTACTTTGCTACAGTGTCTACAGCTGATGATTAAGTATATGGACTACCAATACTTTCCTGATAGCTCAGTTGGTAAAGAATCCGCTTGCAATGCAGAAGACCCCAGTTCAATTCCTGGATCAGGATGATCCCCTGGAGAAGGGTTAGGCTACCCATTCCATTATTCTTGGGCTTCCCCTGTGACTCAGGTGGTAAAGAATTCGCCTGCAATACAGAAGACCTGGGTTCATTCCCTGAGTTTGGATTATCCCCTGGAGAAGGGAAAGGCTACCTATTCCAGTATTCTGGCCTGGAGAATTCCGTCGACTGGGTTGCAAAGAGTCAGACATGACTGAGTGACTTTCATTTCCTTGTATTATGTGCATTCCATTTACCAATTTTCGGGATGGGGAATACGTGTAAATCTATGGCTGATTCATATCAATGTATGACAAAACCCACTGAAATGTTGTGAAGTAATTAGCCTCCAACTAATAATAAAAAATAAAAAATAGTTAAAATAAAATAGTCATAAAACCTTTAGTTTTTAAAAACTATTTATTTAGCCACACTGGATCTTAATTGTGGCATTAGAGCTCTTAGTTGTAGCATGTGGGACCTAGTTCACTGACCAGGGTTTGAACCTGGGCCCCCTGCATTGGGAGCATGGAATCTTAGCCACTGGGCCACCATGGAAGTAGCTGATACCTTTAATCTTATCAGATCAGAGACCAATTCCATATAGTTGAGAGCCAGTTCTGGGAACTCATTACTGGTCTTCTACCTTTGGAATGTTCCTGTCCAAAAAAAGATATGTAACCCACAAATACAAACTACGTCCGTATTGTTAAAATATTTAGTAGTCATATTAATTTTTTAAAGTGAAATTTATTTTAATAATTATTTAATTTAAATCACCATATCTAAAATATTAGCATCTCAGTATGTAGTCAGTGTAAAAATTGAGATGTTTTCATTTTTCTTACTCTTTTGAAATCTCCTGTGTATTTTGTAGATGTAACACATCTCGGTTCTGATGAGTCTTATATCAGACTCAGGTGGTGGTTCTGTGTAGGATAACACATATCTAGAACTCTTCCATCCACAATTTCTGCATCAGTTTGATTAAAGAAGCAGAACATAAGTTATACAGAATAAGACAGTTTTATATGAGGAGTAGAACTTGCACACTTATTTAAATTGGAATAGGCGTCTCTGTGATGCTCTGATATTGAGAGTGAAGCCATTAGCTATTAGCCATTAGGTATCAGTCAGATCAGTAGTAGAAAGGGAAGCTGGATACACACAATACCTAGGATAAAAGATTCACTTCAATGAGCAAGAATCAACATCATTCTTTCTGTCTCCATCTCCTGCAGGGTGAACATGCACAGGAGGCTGCAGCCCTTTACCATGACCTGCACACTCACCTGGCCCAGAACCATAAGAAGCTGGAAGAAGGCTCCCCGCATCATCAAAATGAGACTGCAGATGAGTGAATACAAGTGTGAGATGCCACAGCGTGTGGTACTCTACAGTCATCTTCTGAGCATAAGAAATATGGTTGCTGCTTCACTCCTACCTTCCAAATTCATTCAGATTTTATTTGTGGCCAGTATGAATCTAGAACCACATAGTACTGGAGATTTTGAAACATTCCTACCCTGGCTAAGGTGACACAGAAATAAACCACTTCAACTATGTTACATTAAAAGTTTTTAAATTAGCAAGTTGAGAAATAAAATTTATATGCAGTGTTACAGGAAATGTTAGTATCCATAATTTATAAGAGACTCTCACTAGTCATTTATAAAAATGTTTTAACCACCAGTGAGTAAATTGAACAATAATCATTCATAAAAATAAGAGAAGGGTCACAAAAACAAAGCCTCATTTCTAAGAAAAATATGTAAAAAATATATATATATAGCTAACAATTTTGTATATTTTGTGGTCTGGGTTCTACTATACTTTACTGGGTGGCATAAAATTGGTATAAATTTAACACTATATGATTTTATAAAATGTTTCATAGCTTTAAAATGTTTCTATTCTTTACTGTAGTATAACAATTCTACTCATATTTGTTATTCATATTTTAAAATGTGTAAATTTTACAGGTATCCAAAACAAAAGAATAATCCTATAAAATATTTATAAAATGTGTAAAAGTGGTAAAAGCCAGAAACATCACTATGTGTATGGTAACAGCATGGTTTCAGTTTTAAAAAATACTTGTCATAATAACATATTTCTCCACTTGGAAAAATGTTGGGAAGAAATGGTTTAAGATGTTAACAGATAAGGTAGGTTATATTTAATTAATTAGGCTTCTCTTTTATAACATTTTTGAGATTTGCATGTGATCGCTAAATTCTAAAGATATATATAATTAAAATGTTTATATTAATCTAATGGCATTGTTTTCTAAAACTGTTTTGTACACACCATATATTGGTACATTCATTTAAAAAAAAATAATGGATCACAGGTAATGCTTTAGTGGGCATGCTCAATAAGTTTTCTAAGTATTTGTACCAGTTTCTACAAGCATTGAATGAGAATTCCAGTTGCTCTATAGTCTTGTTAAAGCTCACTGTAGTCAGTACTTTTCAGCTGTTCTTACAGGTGTGTAGTGATCCTTGGCTGTTGTTAGTTTGCACTTTGCTGACAAGTAATTAAGTTGATCAGCATTTTGATCTCAAGTGGCCTCTGCCTGCAGCAGCTTGAAGCAGGACTTGGATTCCCAGCCAGAGATTGAGTTCTGGTCTCCTGGGTGAGAGCACTGAATCAACCGCTAGACCAGGGCTCAGTGCAAGACCTTGGCTCTTTGGTTTTTCAGAAAAGAATTCCCACAAAGATGGAAAGTAGTGAGAAAAGTAAAAATTTATTAGGAGAAAAGAGTACAGTAAGTGGTGATAGAACACAGGTGGACTCAGAGAAAGAGAGTCATGCCCTCGTGGTAGTTTAAATTACCTGCTCCAGGCATTTCTTCTAGGTTTCCTTTGGTGAACCATTTTGATTTGTCTGCTTCTGAGTCTGTATTTGGCTTATCTCAGGATCCTCCCATGTGTGCATATTCATCTCATAGCCAAGATCACTTACTGTGGGGTGGTACACCCCTTTTTGATCTCCAAGGAACTTTCTAGTTGGGGAGGCTTCCTTGACTTTGAGAGTGAAAAATATATGGTCTCTTATCTTTTATCTGGGTAGGGCCCAACCTCCTCTCTCCATAGTCCTGTTTTGATATTTTGAAGTTTCTGCTCATAGGAAATCAACTCAAATTTCTTTCCATCAGAGTTGGGTTGGGAGGGGCAGGTTGTGGAGTGCATCTACCTCATGCCTCAATTTCATATGCATATAAGCAGTACACATACCCTCTTTTGTGAAGTATTTTTCAAATCCTTTGTATATTTTTATAGAGTTATCAGTCTTTTATTTTTATTGCCGGAATTTTTTAATGTAGTATTAGGTACAAGTCCATCTCATGTGTACATATTTCAAAAAACCTTTTCCCACTCTGTATCTTGTATTTTAATTTTTACTTTTTTAAATGAAAATAATATCTTAATTTTAATGTAGTTCAACCTCTAATTTTTTTTTTTTAAGGATTAGTGCTTTTCATGACTAAAGTCCTCTTAAAGAAATCTTGGTCTGTTCTCAGGTCATGAAGATAGTTTTATTATCTTCTAGAAGCTTTACAGTTTGCCTTTCACATTCAGGTCTATGATCCATGTTACTTGATTTTTGTGTATCAGGTCAGGTTGGATTTAATATTTTTTCCTGAAATGGATTACTTTGAGCAAAAAATGCTTATTTTTCAGATTCCATTTCATTGCAGTAGTAATTTTGCCTTAAGTTAGATAGCTGTGTCGGAGAAGGCAATGACACCCCACTCCAGTACTCTTGCCTCAAAATCCCATGGACGGAGGAGCCTGGTAGGCTGCAGTCCATGGGGTCGCTCGGAGTCCAACGTGACTGGGCGGCTTCACTTTCACTTTTCCCTTTCATGCATTGGAGAAGGAAATGGCAACCCACTCCGGTGTTCTTGCCTGGAGAATCCCAGGGACGGGGGAGCCTGGTGGGCTGCCGTCTGTGGGGTCGCACAGAGTCAGACATGACTGAAGCAACTTAGCAGCAGCAGCAGCAGATAGCTGCATATGTGTGGATCTAAGTCTTTATACTTTCTTTTATTCCACTGGTGGTGTTGCCTATGCGTCATCCATACTACATTGTTTTGAACCGTAGCCTCATAATCAGTTTTTATATCTAGTAGTATTCAACTTTTAACTTAGTTCTTCTTCAATTCTTTTCTTAAAATTGAGATAAAATTGACATAATGTTATGCTAGTTTTAAGTGTACAATATAATGTATCGATATATGTATATATTGCAAAATGATCACCACATTAAATCTAATTAACATCCATCACCACAGAGTTGCAATTATTTTCTTGTGATGAGAACTTTTAAGATCTGTTCTCTTAGCAGTGTTCAGATATCCAGTATGGTATTTTAACTAGACTCACCATACTGTGCCTTACATCCCCAGGACTTATTTTATAACTGGAGGCTTGTACCTGTGGACCGCTTTCACTCATTTCTCCCACCTGTAATCCCACTTCCTGCCTCTGACAACCACCAATCTGTTTTCTGTATCCATGAGTTCATTTGGGGGGTTTTGTTGTTTTTCCTGTTTTTGTTTTAGATTTCCCAAATAAGTAACATCATATGGCTTTATTTTTTTCTGTCTGATTTATTTCACATAGCACAGTACCTTCATGGTCCATCCATGTTGTTGCAAATGGCAGGATTTACTCTTTCTTATGGATGAATAATATTCCATTGCTTCTTTGTACCACGGTTTCTTTATTCATTGGTAGACACTTAGGCTGTTCTCATATCTTGGTTACTGTAAATAATGCTAATGATGTGGGAGCACAGATATCTTTTCAAGTTAGTGTTTTCATTTCCTTCGGACAAATGTCCAGAAGTGGAATTGCTGAATCATACAGTTATTCTATTTTTAATTTTTTAGAATTAAAAATATTTTTAATTCTATTTTCCATAGTGGTTGTACAACCAAGAGTGCACAAGGGTTCCTTTTTTCTCCATGTCCTCACCAACACTTATTTCTTATTTTTTTCATAATATCTATTCTAACAAGTGTGAGGTGATGCCTCATTGTGACTTGATTTATATTTCCCTGATGATTAGTGATGTTGAGCAGATGTTCACGTACCTTTTGGCCATCTGTATGTCTTGTTTAGAACAATATAAACTCAGATCCTCTGTCCAGATTATTTGTTTATTGCTACTGAGTTGTAAGAGTTCTTTATGTATTTTAGACATTAATTCCTGATCAGATGAATGATTTATAAATATTTTCTTTCCATCAAATAGTTTGTCTTTTCTTTTTGTCAATGGTTTCCTTGGCTGTGCAGAAACTTTTTAGATTGACATAGTCCCTTTTGTTTATTTTTTGCTTTTGTTTCTGGTGTCAAAAAAAAAAAAAAAAAAACCACACCATCACTAAGACTGTGAAGGGCTTACTGCCTATGTTCTTTCCTAGGAGTTTTATGTTTTCAGGTCCGATGTTCAATTCTTTAATCTATTTGACTTTGCCTTGTGTATGGTATAAAGTTGCAAACATCTCTGACCTTTAAAGGATCAATTTCTTAACTTCAGATTAAAATTTTCATGGAAATCTGAATATCTGTTCATTTCCCCTCACTAGTTTAGTGATTATTGATTCTTTCGTTATATGTGAAACCTCGGTTAAAACATATGTAAAACCTCATAAAGAACTCAGATTTCACAATATGTGATAAGTATATATCATTTAAATTTTAGCTGGAAATTAGAGGAGAGAACTGTTTTCAGTATATAAATTAATAGATACCTAGTCTGACATCTTGCATATGAGTTAATAACTTAATTATAGTGAGCATACAAATAACCTGAGTGATGTTAAGGAACATAAAAAGCACACAGAAATGCAAAGTTATGAGTATAGCGGAGCATCCTAGGGGATTTTGACCTTCCATACCAATTTGTTCATGTCCTTGCCTCTACAGTTTCTCTCTTAGTTGTGCTAATTTATCAAGGTCCAAAATGTGGTATTTACCTCACTCACACGATAATCTTGTTATGAACAATCTAGTTAACAAATGTTTTCAACAAAGAAAAGTGTTATTAATAGCTTTTTGTGTCATTTCAAATCCATCAAATATAAATAAGACTAAAGATCTTTCCTTCCTCAAACCAGTGGTGACTATATTGTCTAGAAGTCCTGTGTTTCACAAAATACAAAAAAAAAAAAAACAAAACCTTACTTACCTTGTAAAGCTTTCTCAACTCTTTTCTGTTGTTGTTTTTCCTTAAAAAGAAAAAGGTGTTGATTGACAGAGGATTTATTCCAACAGCCAATGTCTTTCTCACTTAGAAGTATATAGAGTCCATTTTTATAGCATTTCTTGAGCAACTTTATCTTTCATATCAGACTGATATGACAAAATAGGAGATTTAAAAATAGTTTCTATACATAAACTAAAATGTTGCGTACTATTATTCCTCCAGTGTGTTTTCCACCTGAAATGAAAAGGTCCATTTTAAGCTTGTTCATAGAAGGAATAGACCTATGTTTAGTATCAAAGGAGAACTTAAAACCTGATCTTTCAGATAATCCGAAAGACAAACTACAGTTCCACAAGGAATACTTCTCCAGAAGGGCTTACTTACTGTCAGGATAAATGGTGTATTTGAAGGAAAGGGTAATAGCAGGTGTGAGAGTGGAAACTGTGGGTTTGATTCTGTGTCAGGGATCACAGGGAAGGTCTGCAGTTAGCACACAACAGAGGCAATCAGTTCAAGTTCAGAGAGAGAGAGGGGGAAAGAGAAACACAAAAGAAAACGCTCTAATAAGTAGAGGGCTTCAAGAAAGCCCTGTGCGTGAACTACCGACACGGGGTGCTGGGTCTATTCTATCAGGACAAAAGCCCGCTTCACCGACGTTCAGAGGTACTTCCTACTGTGTGCTCCTGGACCACTGTGAACATGTTTGTGTTGACGTATTTCTCTTAGTGCTTTGTTTATGGTCAGCTGGAAAAGTTGGACATGAGAGCTCTTTGAAACTACCTTGTTATTCTCTGTTTCCTTAACACCCACCTTGCATTTTATTAGACGGTCTGGTCTCTAACATTGTTTAAATTTGATTTTCTTTATTTTAAGTAATATCTGACTTGAAACTTTGAGAGTTTCCCCTGTTCTCCTTGAATATGTTAGAGGGATGTGACTGGGGACATATCTGAGAGAAGAAAGATATAATTTTAATTAAGGCTACCAATCAGACCTTTGTTTACCTGAGTAATGGATACTTGGAAAAGATGAGAATAGAACTGTTTGGACAGAAGAAAGCAATTTGGAGGCTTAATAGAGAGGGGATAAAGCACAGGACAAGACAGAAGAATTTGAGAAAGAATAAGAAATCCTAAGGAAGAATTTAAGTATGTTTCACTATATGGCATATAGTATAAATTTTCTTATCTATTGTCCTATGGAATATTTGGTAAAATATCTACATTTTATTGATCCATTTTGAAACTGAAATTCTTTAGGAGCTGAATCCAAATACCAAGTCTTGAGTCAAGACTGAGTATTGGGAAAGAACAGTCAGAACACAAGAGTATTGTTAAAACCAGTTTATAAGGAGTAAGTAAAATAGCTCCTTGGTGAGGATGACAGTTAAATGTGTAATCATGGATGACATTACAAATGTGTAATCACGGATAACATTACTAAGTGTTAATAGTAGTCAACATTTATCGAGTACCTGTTATGTATTAGGCATACAATAATGACTTTTTTGTATTATTTCATCTAATCTGCAATACGCTATTGTAATATTTTGTTACAGTAATGGCCTCCATGAGCCCCACTCTGTTGTCTGGTCCCTTCCAACAATGACTCTTGCTTTGGCAGTCTGATTTAACTGACACTATGATATCAACATAGGGGATGAACATAGACACTTGATAAGCACTTGGACATTGGCACTTGCCCTTTAGGAATGTTCCTGTTATCAAAAAGTGAAGAAACTCCTTTTATGGCATATTCACTAGTTGTATATTTTTAGATTCTGCTTATAAGCAGCACCATGAAATATTTCTCTGATTTAATTCATTTAGCATAATGCCCTCCATGTCCATCCACATTGCTATAAATTCCAGTCTTTTATCCACTTATCTGTTAGTGAAAATGTAGGTTGTTTCTGTGTTTTATGTGCTCAGCTCAGTTCAGTTCAGTCGTTCAATCGTGTCTGACTCTTTGCGACCCCATGAACCGCAGCACGCCAGGTGTCCCTGTCCATCACCAACTCCCGGAGTTTACTCCAACTCATGTCCATTGAGTCAGTGATGTCATTCAACCATCTCATCCTCTGTCGTCCCCTTCTCCTGCCCTCAATCTTTCCCAGCATCAGGGTCTTTTCCAATGAGTCAGTTCTTCTCATCAGGTAGCCAAATGATTGGAGTTTCAGCTTCAGCATCAGTCCTTCCAATGAACACCCAGGACTGATCTCTTTTAGGATGGACTGGTTGGATCTCCTTGCAGTCCAAGGGACTTTCGAGAGTCTTCTCCAACACAATTCAAAAACATCAATTCTTCAGCGCTCAACTTTCTTTATAGTCCAACTCTCACATCCATACATGACTACTGGAAAAACCATAGCTTTGACTAGATGGACCTTTGTTGGCAAAGTAATGTCTCTGCTTTTTAATATGCTGTCTAGGTTGGTCATAACTTTTCTTCCAAGGAGTAAGCGTCTTTTATTTTCATGGCTGCAGTCACCGTCTCCAGTGATTTTGGAGCCCCGGGAAATAAATTCTGTCACTGTTTCCATTGTTTCCCCATCTATTTGCCATGAAGTGATGGAACCAGATACCATGATCTTAGTTTTCTGAATGTTGAGCTTTAAGCCAACTTTCTCACTCTCTTCTTTCACTTTTATCAAGAGGTTCTTTAATTCTTTGCTTTCTGCCATAATGGTGGTGTCATCTGCATATCTGAGGTTATTGATACTTCTCCTGCAGTCTTGATTCCAGCTTGTGCTTCCTCCAGCCCAGCATTTCTCATGATGTACTATGCATATGAGTTAAGTAAGCAAGGTGATAATATACAGCCTTGATGTACTCCTTTCCTGATTTGGAAGCAGTCTATTGTTCCATGTCCAGTTCTAACTGTTGCTTCCTGACCTGCATGCAGATTTCTCAAGAGGCAGGTCAGATGGTATGGTATTCCCATCTCTTTCAGAATTTTCCACTGTTTATTCTGATCCACACAGTCAAAGGCTTTGGCATAGTCAATAAAGCAGAAGTAGATGTTTCTCTGGAATTCTCTTGATGATTGGGCTTCCCTGATAGCTCAGTTGGTATAGAATCTGCCTGAAATGCAGGAGACCCTGGTTTGATTCCTGGGTTGGGAAGATCTGCTAGAGAAGGAATAGGCTACCCACTCTAGTATTCTTGAGCTTCCCTTGTGACTCAACTGATAAAGAATCCCCCTGCAATACGGGAGACCTGGGTTCCATCCCTGGGTTGGGAAGACCCCCCTGGAGAAGGGCAAGGCTACCCACTCTAGTATTCCGGCCTGGAGAATTCCAGGGACTATACAGTTGCAAAGAGTTGGACACAATTGAATGACTTGTGTGCTCAGTCGTGTTCAACTCTTTGTAACCCCATAGACTGTAGCCTGCCAGGGTCCTCTGTCCATGGGATTTTCCAAGTAAGATTCCTGGAGTGGGTTTCCATTTCATTCTCCAAGGGATGTTCCTGACCCAGGGATTGAAGCCCTGTCTCCTGGGTCTCCTGCACTAGCAGGCAGATTCTTTACCACTGTCTTGGCTATTTCTGTTACTCTCTTTTAAATTAGCTCTGTTTATTTGCCAGTTTGATCTCATCAACATCTCTTGTACACTATCTCTCATTTCCATGCCTGTGTATATTCCCTCACTCAGAATATCCTTTCACATCTTTTATTAAGACTTACCAGCCATTATGGGGCTTCCCTCATAGCTCAGTTGTTAAAGAATTCACCAGCAATGAAGGAGACCCTGGCTCAGTTCCTGGTCAGGCAGATCCGCTAGAGAAGGGATAGGCTACTCACTCCAGTATTCTAGGGCTTCTCTGGTGGTCAGCTGGTAAAGAATCTGCCTGCATTTTGGGAGACCTGGATTTGATCCCTGTGTTGGGAAGATCCCCTGGAGAAGGGAATGGCTACCCACTCCAGTATTCTGGCCTGGAGAATTCCATGGACTCTATAGTCCATGGGGTCACAAAGAGTCGGACATGACAGAGCAACTTTCACTTTTTCTTTTCACCAGCCATTTTTATCTGTTAGCAATCACAGGAGCAGTAAAGATAGCAAACTGGTTTAATTTAGCATGTCACCTACACTCAACTAGTTGTGTCTTCCTTGGCCACTTCTTTGAAATGATGACTCAGGTGATGGAAGCTTCCCAAGACACACCACAATTTGTTCAAAGCCCAAGGGAGAGAAAAAACGATTGTCTTCACAGTGTTCATTCTACACACAGATCTGATAGAGCATGATTTCTGAAATAATTGAGATTTAAAAAAAAAAAACAAACACTGTAAGTTTTTGTGAATAAAAGATTTGTTTCAGATCTATTCTGATTATACCCCAACAAATACATGGAGACACACATGACAGTTTTTACTTTTCTAACATTTGGATGTTCAAAGATATGTAGTCCAAATATTTCAGGCCTTTAAAAAATTTGGCATTGATGACATACAGCCAGACATAATATAAGATACTGAAGTATATTAAATGCATATGGTTGGTTTAATTGCTGTTGTTTTTGTTGTTGTTTTAGTTGCTAAGCTATGTCTGACTCTTTGTGACCCCATGGACTGTAGCCTTCCAGGCACCTCTGTCTATGGGGTTTCCTAAGCAAGAATACTGGAGTGGTTGCCATTTCCTTCTCCAAGGGATCTTCCTGACCCAGGGACTGAACCCCCATCTCCGGCATTGACAGATTCTCTACCAATGAGCCACCAGAGAAGATGGCTGATTTAATAGTGAGATAGAATTACTACTAGAAAGATCCATAGGGAAATCTAACTTTGCATTGTTGTAGCTCAACTAGAAAAGAGTTTATTTAAGACAAAATTGAGATGGTAAATAACCCTTAAAAGTTTCCACATAAAAAAAAATAGTTACTTCACTGTTCATCTGAAACTATCACAACATTGTTTGTTAATCGGCTATATTTCAATACAAAACAAAAAGTTTGAAAAAAAAATAGTTACCGAAACTTTCAAAATGACAGAGATCTGTACAGATATCTTGCTTTCTTGAATAACAAAATATTAACTAAAATTAATCAAGTTTTAGATTCTAAAAACTACATCTTCCACTTAACTTGACAATTTGAGATGATGTTCTAAGGAATAAAATCATTTTTGACATACCAGACAATTGTGATAATAAATTCCTATTCTAATTGTTCATTTATTTTATATCAAAGCAGTGGTAATGAGAAAAGTCTAGTGTTAATGATAGTAATGAATTTACTGCATAATTACTGTCACAGGTACAAAATGAATTGGAATCAGCAAATATATTCTTTACTATTTTTTCATGTCATTGTTAAAGATGAACAGTCAAGGGAGGGGGCAGGGCAGTAATGTAAATTCAGGAGCCTCATACAGAGAAATACAGTTCTTTTAAAATATGTCATTGTCAAATATTGCCTCTCATCAGGGACTGAATGTCTGTTTGCCCCCTCAAATCCATCTGTTGAAGCTCTAGCCTCCAGTGTGACAGTATATTGAGATGGGAGCCTTTGGAAGTGATTAGGTTTACATGAGGTCTTTAGAGTGGGGTCCTCATGACTGGATTAGTGTCCTTAGCAGAAAAGACTAGACAATTAATTCTCTGTCTCAGCCATATGAGGAGGCTACAAAGAAATGTCAGCCATCTGCAAGCCAGGAAAAAGACTCTAGAACTGTGAGAAATATCTGTTGTTTAAACCATCTAGTGTGTGGACTTTTGTTGTAGCAGCCCAAGTTGACTAATGCACCTTTTAAAGTTCAGATTTTAAAAATGTATGTAGATCACTGGGCAGCGTTTCGAGTCAGACACTGCAGTCACTGAAGCACGCTGAAAGAGCATTAAGATACTGGTAGATATTAAACAGTTGATGGGTTTATAGAAAGAAAAAGGTCATTGTGTTCATGAAAGGCAAGGACTGCGTCTTATCAATACTCATATCCTTGGTCTTAGCACAATGCTCAACTCAGAAGTATATGTGCTGAAAAAGGTTCTATGAATGAATGAATGGTATTTCTGTTACTGCATATAATATCTGGTCCAAATAAAAATGACTGCCTATTGACTATCAGATAATTAGCAAAATTAAATTACAATTTTTTATATTGTAAAATAATGACTGATCAATGTTTGCCTCCATTACCAATTTAGGAGACCACAATGTTCATTTAAATATACACAAATGAATGTCCATGTGTGTACACACAGTGTGTGTGTCTAAATACTCATGACATAATAAAAAACTCTTTGTTATCCAGATCATATACATGTACCTTTCATAGATTATGACCTTTGTCTGATGAGATCAGGCCCATTCAGGGTGGTATGGCCGTAGTCTATAGTCTGTAACCTTTATCTAAAGCCCTCTTTCCCTTTTTTTGGTTAATTTGTCTTCCTCTGCAAATAACCAAGAAACACAATTTAGTGAGAATATAGGAGATGGTTGATAATTATAACTTAGCATATAGTTGCATCACTGCCTGAAAATATGGACATTTTAAAAGCTTTAAACTTTTTTGTAATGTTAGCACAAATGCAGAAATATTTACCAATATGAAGTATACATCTTGATAAATTTTAAGCCAAAAAACAAACAAACCCAACATCTAACCACATCCATGTGGAAAAAAAAACAGGACATTACTAGGATCCCAGAGTCTGCTCATGTGCAGCGCATACCCCAGGGGTCCCTCCTAGCTTGTTATTTGTGACTGGCTTTGACCTTTACATGAACAGGACCATTGAGTGTACATGTCTGGCTCCTTCGACTCCACATTGTCTGTTTGATCCATCTTATGTGTCATGGATAGCTGCAGGCTCTTCATTTTCATTACTATGTAGTATTCCATTGGATGAGTTTACTTATCCATTCTAGTGTTGGTCACACTTCAGTTGCTTTTATCTATATTGAAAATAGTGTTTATACATGTACTATACATATTTTATGTATATAATTTACAAACATATTTTATGGGCATTGTTTGGCTTTTACAAGTGCTTCTTGATGTTTTTTACATGTCTTTCAGAGAATGGATATCTGTATATTTTGGGGTGAGGCTTTATTAGTGCAGAAGTATGTGTGTGATCATCTTAACAGTAGGCTTAGCAAAAAGTTTCCTAAGTAATTGGCCCAAATTATACTCTCACCAGCAACATGAGAGGGTTCAGGTTTATAGGTAGAACTTGGACATTATATAAATTTTAATGCCTAACCACAATCATCTTCTTTACTCCCACTCATATGTTAAAAATATACAAATTGGCAGATGTGCCTAAACGAGGGAAACCTAAAACTTCATTAAATTATGAAACTTGTTTAATAGAAACATGATTTTTCAGCTTATTTGGCTGTTTATTAATTTTAATTATTTGATTAAAACAGAGTGGATCTAATGAATTATTCAAGGCAATAACAAAATGATTATCTTCTCTTTATTTCTTCTCTATGAGATATCACACACACACACACCTTTATCTAGATCCTGAGCATTTGCCAAGTAAATAAGAGTCATTTTTAGTGTTCTGCTAAAAGCCCCCACAGGAGAAAAAAACAATACATATTCATAAACAAACAAAATTAGAAGTCAGTGTTCTGAAAAAGGAGTGCTCGAAAAACACCATGATTTTCAGCTTTACAGAACATACCATTGTACTCAGTGTAGGAGGTGAAGACAAGAGGCAATTTATTCTGCAGCTGGTTTCGAAATAAACACAGCGAAGAAAGATAAGGAGTGAAAGAGGGATAAATCCGCCGGTAGCAAACTTGATGGACAGACAGGCTGCCATTAACAATGCTGTTGCCTTTGTAAGTACAGAGTGATGTGGAGATACCCTGGCATTTATACTGTAGACATGGTCCTTAAAGATTTTACACCTCCAATTCCTTAGAATTATCAGCTATCTCCAGCCTGTCAGTCATCTGAGCAATCTTAGATTTTTAGCTCGCAGGCCAGGCAGATTATTGACAAAGCAATCCAAGGTGATATAACACACCCTGACAAACAACAGTGAGGGGATTGTGTTTACCACGTTCACTGCACCAATTCAGTTAAATTAAATCTTAACACTGAAAGTAAACTTTCTCTTGATAATCATTCACTCCCTACCAGTGTTTCTCCCCGCCACCACTACATAGCACTAGCTTGAGTGGAAGTGTAATAGTGCCCTGATATAAGTAATTTAATCTGGTGGGGACTAATAGAAGCAAGGATGGAATCTGTCTCCACAGCAAGAAGGCTAATGAGAGCATCTGTAAATAAAAAAACTCTACGTTTGAATCAAGTTAAGAATTTGTGGCTTAAATACACAAAAGTAGATTTCTAAATTGGGTCTGCCATTCTGCCCTTAATTTACCCTTTCACTGGAGAAACCGAGTACATACAACTCAAAGACTAAAAAGTAAAGGTGACAAAACAATAACCATAAAACAGACTAAGAATGATTTAATAACATTTATCCCAGGCAATTTTTTAAGTTATACTTTGCCCGAAGGAAATTTTAGTGTTTGAATAATAAATTCTTAGAGCAGGGACAAGGAGAGTTTGGAGGGGACAAAAAATAAGTTTTGAAGGCAAAATACTGACACATCGTTAATTTTAGCTGTTGTTTCAGGCACTGCTAACATTTGGAGCTAATTTTTTGGACTATGCTAATTGTAAAAAGTATATTATTTACATATTAAATCCATTACATAACATGAGTGCCATATGTAATTGCTATATAGAAATCATCTCTGGTTGCATCGCTTAGATTTTAAAGCTAATTTTAAGAGTATTACACTAAAATTCACATGTTTTTCTTGGAGAATTCTAGTTCTGTAGTAATTATATGAAAATATTTTGTCTTTTAAACGCTTTTGAAGTACATCTGGATGTATATTTATTTATAGAACTGTCTACATTTTATAAAGGTAGTATGAATATTGGCTTTCTTCTAAACTAGGAGTTGAATATAGCTTCTATAAATGGAGAATTTTTATAAAATGCATAAATAAATTTGAGAATATTTTCATATGCAATCACAATATAATGTTTTTATTGCTAAAATAAAAATAAATAAAAATATGAGAATCAAAGAAATAAAATGACTTACTAAAATTTCATTACCTTTACCCTATCTCTTTTTATTTTTGGTGACATGAAGCTTTTTTGCTTGTGCATTTATTTTAGAATCTGGTTACTGTCTTTCTTTTTAAATCTGACCTGAAGAAGTACCTCAGATATGAATAAGCTCCAACACCCTGACCTTGCTGCTCTCTCTCACAACTGCCAAGTTCATCGCCACCCCAAGGCTTTGGTTTTGGTTGGTGCCATCCCCATATTTTTGAAAGATTAGACTCTTCACAGAAGTTTCTGGAGTGTCACCTTCTCCAAAATGTCTTTACTAACCCCCTAATTAAAAGACCATCTTTCATTCTTCTATCCCCTCACCCTGATTTATTTTCTTTATGAAATTTGTCACCACTGTAAATCACACAGTGTATTAATCCATTTACTTTTTACCTATTTTCCTCACTAGAATATAAAGTTCATGATGCCTGGATCTTTGTCTTACTGTCATTAGAGTATGTCTACCACTGAGAGGGGTGTTGCCATAACACTGTTGAAAAAATGAGGGCTGATTCTGATAATTTCAGTGGGAATACCTAAAGGATAAATGGTAAAAAAAAAAAAAAAAAGAAAGAAATACTGAGATTGCATAGTTTACACAATTTACTAGGTTGTAGAAAGCAAGAGAGAAAAAAATTAAGATTACTATGTTTTCTATCATATTTACTTAGCAAAATAGATAAAACAATATGTAAACTTGTCGAGGGGGAAGAATATGGTAAATTCACCTTTGGACATGTCAAAGCATCAAAGAGATGTTCCTAGAAAAATATCCTGAGACAGACAGGAATTTGAACAGTGATCCTCTACTACAGGCTATTTTGGCCCGATGAGATATTTAGCAGTGTCTGGAAACATAAGTGTGTGTGTGTGTGTGTGTTACATTTGGGGGTTGCTACTGAGGTCTAACAGAAAAAGGCTAGAAATATTGCCAACCATCTTGCAATCTGCAGGACAGCTTCTCATGATAAAGCATTGTCCAGCTTCAATTGTTAATATTGGTAATGTTGAAAAACTCTTGAGTTAAAGGTACAGATAAATGTGAAACATCTAAAAGAAGATGATTGAGGGAAGAAGGGTAGATAAACTGTGTAAAAGAATGATTGCAGATAAGTAATAGTACTAAATGACATTTACCTAGCACTCACTATCTATCAGACATAGTTCTAGGCATTTTACATATTAACTCATGTAATCTATAAAGCAACCATATGAGATAGATAATAGCAACCATGATTTATAGATGAAAACATGAAAGCAGTTAAAGTGTAGTCACTTGCTTAAAATCATAAAGCTAGAAAACTTTAGTACTAAGATTCAAAATCAGGTAATTGGATTCTACAGGTCAAATATAACTTTTGCAAACTACGGCCTTTTACAATAAAGGTTTTTTTAAAAGCCAGTAAATCAGGTATAAGAAAACTAGGTAGAAGTTCAGAAAGCAATTTGAAGTTGAAGAAGTCAAAAGTATTTCTTAAAGCAGCTATCCCATGGTGTCAGATGTTAAAATGAGCAAAAAAGAATGCAATTAGAATTGGAAAATGGTCATTGGTGACCCTCTTGGAAAACAAGGACAGGAAGTGACATTAACTCAAAACTGATTAATCATCTGTTCTGAAGGAAATGTGTTGTTCAGTTGTTTGAGATATTATCAGGATTGAGGCAAAGATATTTTAAGATCAAGAATTTTGGGAAGCAGAAAATAGATTGAGTCTTAAGAGTTTTGAAATAAAATTTTGCCTGTGAAGTTGCAGAAAGTTTAGAAAATGGAATAAGGATCAACATGAAGTACATTTTAAAAAATGTGCAGCAAATGCCCGGATGAAATATAAAGCATGAAGATCCAACCAATCCATCCTAAAGGAAATCAGTCCTGAGTATTCATTGAAAGGACTGATGCTGAAGCTGCAACTCCAATACTTTGGCCACCTGATGTGAAGAGCTGACTCATTAGAAAGACCCTGATGCTGGGAAAGATTGAAGGCGGGAGGAGAAGGGGATGACAGAGGATGAGATGGTTGGATGGCATCACCGACTCAAAGGACATGCGTTTGGGCAAGCTCCGGGAGCTGGTGATGGGCAGGGAGGCCTGGCATGCTGCAGTCATGGGGTTGCAAAGAGTCGGACATGACTGAGCGACGCAACTGAACTGAACTGAAACATCCACTTTCCTCCTTTTTATATAAAGATGTAACTGATAGGAATATCTCAGTTACTGTTATTGTTGAAATGACTGGCTATAGGATGAGGTGGCTGAGATGGCTGTGGTCAAGGGAAGTTGTTTATATGAGGTCAAGTTTCTGGGGTTGTTAGGAACAATAAGAGTGAGATTGGGAATACGTGAGGGATCAGAAATGGAGAAGACTGTAGCTCAAAAAACTCCATTTTCATATTTTTTTTTCCAACTAGATGTTACCTATAAATGAAAAATTTTATATGTTAGTAAAACTTATAAAGCTCACTTAAAAATAACACCAAATTTCCCTCTATGAAATTTATGGATAAGGTAGCAATTTAAAATTTTGATTTACATCCCTCTTACTTAAAGTGCCCTTCTTGGACAAGCAGAGCTCTCATCACCTGGGATGGGTATCACTTGTTAGAGATGCAAAATCTCGGACTTCATCCTAGATCTGTTGACTCAGAGTCTGCTTTGACCAAGATGCCCTGTGATGTGTATATGCATAAAAGTTCTATAGCACTTACCTAGATTCATATGGATTTTCTTCTGTTTTGTTCTAAGCCATGGATCCTTCTTGAGAAATATAATATTGTGTGACTCTGAGATAATATAGTTGAATTAGAGGTAGAGACATGCCTGGTGCCATGTCTTTAGGTTAATCAACACTGCTCTTTCAGAAGTTTCTACTATTCTGCCAAAAGCACTTTGCAAACCACTGGCTGAAGATATTTCATATGGACTCACATGTTGTAATATCAGTGACCCCATACTTGCTGGGTGATACTGGTTTGGCTACATGGAATGCTGAGATTTCCCCATTCTTCACCACTAGATAGATTAAAATTGATTTGCTGTTGCTATAATGACAGTTCCTCTTAATTTCATAGAGCTTTTTGTTAGAATTTAAATTTATATGTAATTTAAAAAATTTTTTTTCACCTGATCTCTAGACTTCTTTTTGCATTTCACCAGGTTTTCCTGAATGTCCTTTTTGTATTCAAAACCCAATTCAGGGAGCCACATTACATTTAGTTATCTTGGTTCCCCAGTCTCTTCTGGTTTGTGAAAGAGTTTCAGGCTTTTCCTACTTATCATGATCTTGATAGTCTCAAGGAGTACTGGCTAAATACCATGAAGAACCATCACTTAAATCTAGGTTTATTCAGTTTTTTCCAACACTAGTCTGGGGTTGTACATTTTGGAAAGAATATCAGAAATATAAAGATCTCTTCTTATCACATGTTGGAGAGACTTAATATCCACACGGCATCACTGGTAGTGTTAGTCTTCATGGATTGGTTGAGGTTGCGTTTACTAGGTTTCTCCACTGTAAAGTAACTCTTTTTCTGTGTGATTCTCATATTTGGAAATGAGTCACTATGCCTCAAGGGTCGGGGATGAGGTGCCACTGCCTAGAAGGTAAACTATTAAGTATGTAAATTTTTAACTTAATTTCTCACAACAGCTCCACACTAGACAGGAGCTCTCTATTTGATGGATGGCCTCTTGGTTGGAGGAAACTTATCCTTAATTTCTGCTTCCCCGCATTAAGAACAATGCTTGGGATATGGTATGCATTTCATTAGTATTTGCTTTAAAAAAAAAAATAAACTAGTTACTTTTTAAAATAAAGTAAATTGTGTCACAGATCACATGGCCTTTCAGTTTTCAAAAAGTTAATTCTCCTCAGGAGATAAATTTAAGACTCACTGCATGCCAGAGGTTTTTAGAGTCCATACCAAACATATTGACCAAAAGATTCCATTAAGTCTTCAAAATTTGTTCAAGTTAAAGTATTTATTAGATTTTGTAGTTTTATTATTTTTTTATAAAGTGAATATTGATTTAACAATATATTGCCGTAGCAACTAAAAATGTAAACTATGTCAACTTATTAAGTGGAACTATAGAATACTGATACCAATTTCACCAAAATAGTACATCTAATTATATCTGTGTTATATCTAAATCTGCATCTATAGAAATCTGTGTAATGACCTCTTTTGAGTCGTTTACTGCCAGTGAGGCATTCTAAAGGATAATGATAATTAATTTACAGAATAGCTCAGATATTATGGAAACATTTTAGCAGTGATACATTTTGAAATTCAAATTATTTTCCCTGTTTTAACTATATTTAAAAAATAAACCATATATGCACATATAGCAGTATATATGTTACATACAATAATGACATAAACACTGGCATGTTTCTTTATCCATTAGTATGACATATGCAAATATATACATGCATATGTACATTTAAGCCTTTGTACAAACAAGACTGAAAAAATAGATGCCTTTTTTATGATACAAGATCACATAGGAAATCTCTCCATGTAGCACAAAATTAATCTAGAGAAAACTTTTCTATTATTTCTGACCTCTGGATAATTTTCTAGTTTGATTAGGAATAAAGAAAAATGCTACAAACCTTTTAAGCAATCTATTGTTGAATCAGTTACCAGTGCTTGCAGAAAAGGAAGCCAGCTGTATGTAACAGTGATAATTTGTATGTTTAATTATTTATAAGGATGCAACCGTCAAATTTCTAAAAATCTTTCCATAAAAATTCTCCATGTAAATCTTTGTGATACACAGTAATGCTACTTCATCTTTGCTTCTAGCACTATGGCATAAACCCTTTCATTAGTACACGCCTTCACTTAAGGGGACCGCTTTAGCAAAGAGATCCAGCACATCATTATGACTTTCAGAGTTAAGAGATGACTGTGGCTAAACAATAAATACCCGCTCCTATTAAGATGCATCAGGTACAGCAGTACTGAGGTGTTTTATATTTGGTTTCCACACAACACATTGCAGTTCCGGCAAAAACCCAGGGATGCACTCCAGAGAAACACATAATGAGGTCAGATGGAAAATCTTGTCTTGCTTCAGATATGAATTCAATCCATCCTTTCTTTCATGTGAGGCAATATTCACAGAAGGAACTGCTGCTGACATGTTTTAACTTCACTGACACTGGAAATCTTTTCTCTTCAGTTGGTGCTTTTAGCTTCCACCTGAGTAGAAAAATCTATGCCAATAACATTATCAGAGATGACCACAAACAAACAAACAAAAATCTGATTATGTTTGTTTATTCACCTCTTGCTATATTCACTATTCAGTTGTGTCAGCTAATTTTTACCTTATAAAATATGAATAATGAAAATCAATGCTGGTTGAGGCTTTTTTGTTGTTGTTGTACTTTGTCTTCGAAGCCCAGAGTCTTGTAAATTGGGCAGGAGAAGCAGAAGCTATAAGAGTGGGGAAGGGGATAAAGAAAACAAATAATGGTTTTATATTTTCAAAACCACAGCTTTGGCATTTAGTTGTCACAAGGAAGCTCTTTACTTTAAAACTGGCCCCTAGCTCTACCCTGTGTGATTGTGTGAAGTTAGAACAATGTGTCAAGACTTAGTTCCCATCTTTTGTGCAACTGTTTGAATAACTACCAAAGAAAAAACTCTATTATTTGAATTAAAATTAATCATATTAAACCTCTAATTTTTTATCTTCTGCACATTAAATAAAATCTGTGCCTAATAATAAGGAATAGCAGAGTAACCTGAATCTAGGAACTGAGTTATCCATGAGAACACAGAGGAGACACCCAGATATGAACATGGTCTTTGTTAGAGATAACCAAGTATGATAAGGAAAAATGCTATAACTAATTAAAAATATTGATGTTTCTTTGATGTTCTATTGATGTTTGTTTGTATATTCTATGTCTCAGAAAAGACTGTGTTGGAAGCTTTGGTCCTGTAAAAAAAAAAAAGTAGCTATATATACATTTATTTGTGGTATCTGTAACTTATTTAACTTTGCTGCATCTTGCTTACTTTGTGAGAAACATGGTCACAGGAACGTAATAAAAATACCCGAAGACTGATAAATCAGCATGGTTCACACATCCAGCCTCAAAGTCCTCATGTGGCCCTTGGGAGGTCACCATTCTAGTCAGGTCCTATACTCAGAATCTGTGGTTCCTCATCTGTTTTTTAAAAAAAAAGTGAAAATGGGCTTTTTAAGTTTCTTTTTGCAATGACTACTCTATTATTCATTTCTAAAGGAGGCTAGACTGTAGTGATATTTTTTTATTTGCATAAGAGAAGGGCATGAAAACTCACTCCAGTATTCTTGCCTGGAGAATCGCATGGACAGACAAGCCTGGCAGGCCACAGTCCATAGCATCACAAGGAGCTGGACATGACTGAAGCCACTTAGCATGCAGGCAAGATCTAAACTAGAAACTGTTTTTCCTAACTCGGTGTGTACAGGTTTTGATGTTGAATAACTTAATCTCTGCATCTTTTAAGAACAAGTACAAGACCTATTTCAAAGGGGAGATTTATTATCTCCTAAACAACGTGCCTTAAGTTTCAGAAGTGAAAGTGTTAGTCACTCAGTTGTGTCTGACTCTTTTGCAGCCCCATGGACTGTAGCCCACCAGGATCCTCCGTCCATGGGATTTTCTGGGCAAGGAGACTGGAGTTGGTTGTCGTTTCCTTCTCTAGGCGATCTTCCTGACCCAGAGATCGAACCCAAGTCTCCCAAATTTCAAGCAGACTCCTAACCATCTGAGCCCTGTTGCAAATCAATACATGTTACTAGCTTGTCGTTTTGAATATAATTTTGAAGATGTAAGTTTTATCTAAAACTCACAATGAATGTTTTTGACTAGATAATTTAATTCCAATACTTGAATCTATATGGCAGCTTTTGAACCTATCTACTTTCACGGAGACCCAGAGTCAAAATGAAAATAGAGCCACTACTGGGGCTAAATGAAAGAGTCAAGTGATGCTTGGTGAGAAATATAGTTTTGAATATAAATCTAGTACTTTCTTCTTAATGAGGTCCAGATGTGAAAATTGCCAGCGCAGGGCTTTACATTCAGTAAACACTGAATAAATGAATACATGTTGAATACATTTAAGGCCATATATAAATAAATAGAAAATTATAATAAAAGTAGAAAAGATACTATTGTAGAAACAGCACGTTCATTATCTATGATGTGATCACAAAATGTTTAGTCAAACTTTAATCAATTTTTATATATTTTAGCTTAATGTTTTACTCCATTTTCATCATTAAATTTAAATAATAGCTGACATATTTTCATTCACAGAATTATCAAATATATAGTTTTATTTTACAATTACATTTTAAATTGTAAACATACTTTTTTTAATGAAAATAGTTCAAATATCATAAAGTGAATACTAAAGTCCACTTGATACTCCAAATTCCTTTGCCCGCTCCCCAGAAGTTTACTAAGAATTGTTTTATATGTATATCTGTGTATGTGTATATGTATAAAATTAAAACTTTCTATTGTGATAAAATATATACGACCTAAAATTTTGCATTTGAAATGTACAGTTCGGTAACATTGGTTACCTTTACAATGTTGTGCTACAGTCACTACTATTTTAAACTTTTTATCACCTCAAACAGAAACTCTGTTCCTATTAATTAATAATTCCCCATTTCCCTCTACTTCCAGCCACTGGTAACTTTGAATCTATTTTCCATGTCTCCGAATTTACCTATTCTATATATTTCCTGAAATTGAAATCTTACAATTTGTCCTTTTGTGTATGGCTTGTTCCATTTAGTATGATGTTGCCAAGGTTCATCTGTGTTGTATGTAGCATGTGCAAAAATTTCATTCTTTTTTATAGCTGAATAATATTCTATTGTCTGTATATGCCACATTTTATTTATCCATCGTCTGTTGATGAACACTTTTATTGTTTCTACTTTTTGACTATAGTAGTAATCTATAATGAACATTGGCATAAAAGTATTTGCTTGAATTCCTGCTTCCAGTTCTTTGGGGTATCCATTCTATAACTCCAGTAGAGTTGGGATTATATGATAATTCTGTTAAGCTTTCTGAGGAAATATTTAACCGTTTTTCACAGTGGGTGTACCATTATATGTTCCTTCAATATATGAGAGTTTCAACTCCTTTGCTTCTCTATTAGCATTAGTTATTTTTGATTAAAAAATAAATCCTTCTAGCCATCCACATGTGTGTGAAGTAGTATCTTGTAATTTTGATTTGCATTTCCCCAATGACAAATGATGTTGAGCATCTTTTCCTATTTAATTGACCATTTTCATTTGTATTTTTGGAGAAGTATCTATGAAAGCCTTTTATCCGCTTTTTAATGGGCTGTTTTCTTTCAGTTAGGGACTTCTAGGAGGTTTTTAAGTATAATTCTGGATATTAACCCTTATAGATAATGTAACTTTTAAATATTTTCTTCCATTCTGTAAGTTGTCCTTTCATTTCCTTGATAATGTTCTTTGTTAAGCAAAAGCTTTTAATTTAGGTAGAGTCTAAGTTATCTACTCCTTCTTTGTTGCTTATGTTTTTGGTATTCATATCTAAGAATGCATTGCCAGACTGGAGGTCATGATTTGTTTATATTATATTCTTCAAGAGGTTTATGTTTTTAGCTGTAATATTTAGGTCATTGATTCCTATTGATTAATTTCTGTGAACTAAGGATCCAATTGCAGTTTTTTATAGTTGTTTTAGCGCCATTTGTTTAAGGAGCTGTTCTTTATTAAATAGGTTTGATAACTTTGTCAAAAACTTTGTCATAGATACATGGGTTTATTTATTCTCAATTATGTTCCCTTTGCCCGTATGACTCTCTTCATACCAGTGCCATAATGCTTTGTTTGTTTGTTTATTTTTTGCTATACAATAGGTCCTTGTCATTTATGTATTTCGAATACAGCAATGTGGACATGACCTTCCCAAATTCCCTAACTATCCCTTTCCCCCAACAACCATGTTTGTTTTTGTGAGTCTCACTCTGTTTTGTAGGTAAGTTCATTTCTTTTCTTTCCTCTTTTTAGATTCCATGTACAGAGGATGTCATACAATATTTCTCCTTCTCTGTCTGACTTCATTCCCTCACTATGGCACTCTCTAGGTTCATCTATGTTTTTGCAAAAGGCATTTTTTCATTGCTTTTGGTGACTGAGTAATATTCCACTGTATATATGTACCACATCTTCTTTATCCATTCCTCTGTCAATGGTCATTTAGGTTGCTTCCATGTCTTGGCTATTGTAAACGGTGCTGCAATGAGCACTGGGCTGCATGTATCCTCTCGGATCATGTTTTTCTCCAGATATATGCCCAAGAGTATGATTTCCAGGTCATACAGTAGCTCTACATTTAGGTTTTTAAGGAACCTCCATACTGTTCTTTATAGTGGCTTTATCAATTTACATTCCCACCAACAGTGTAGGAGGGTTCCCTTCTTTCCATACCCTCTTCAGCATTTATTGTTTGTGGATTTTTTGATGATAGCCCTTCTGACCAGTGTGAGGTAATAATTTCATTAAACTTTTGATTGGCATTTCTTTAATAATGAGAGATGTTCAGCATCTTTTCATGTTTATTCAGTTCTGTTCAGTTCAGTCGCTCAGTCGTGTCCGACTCTTTGCAACCCCATGAATCGCAGCATGCCAGGCCTCCCTGTCCATCACCAAATCCAGAGTTTACTCAAACTCATGCCCATCAAGTCAGTGATGCCATCCAGCCATCTCATCCTCTGTCGTCCCCATCGCCTCCTGCCCCCAATCCCTCCCAGCATCAGGGTCTTTTCCAATGAGTCAACTCTTTGCATGAGGTGGCCAAAGTATTGGAGTTTCAGCTCAGCATCAGTCCTTCCAATGAACACCCAGGACTGATCTCCTTTAGGATGGACTGGTTGGATCTCCTTGCAGTCCAGGGGACTCTCAAGAGTCTTCTCCAACACCACAGTTCAAAAGCATCAATTCTTCTGAACTTAGCTTTCTTCACAGTCCAACTCTCACATCCATACATGACCACTGGGAAAACCATAGCCTTGACCAGATGGACCTTGTTGGCAAACTAATGTCTCTGCTTTTAAATATGCTATCTAGGTTGGTCATAACTTTCCTTCCAAGGAGTAAGTGTCTTTTAATTTCATGGCTGCACTCACCATCTGCAGTGATTTTGGAGCCCAAAAAAATAAAGTCTGACACTGTTTCCATTGTTTTCCCATCTATTTGCCATGAAGTGATGGGACCAGATGCCATGATCTTAGTTTTCTGAATATTGAGCTTTAAGCCAACTTTTTCACTCTCCTCTTTCACTTTCATCAAGAGGCTCTTTAGTTCTTCTTTGCTTTCTGCCATAGGGTTGGTGTCATCTGCATATCTGAGGTTATTGATATTTCTCCCGGCAATCTTGATTCCAGCTTGTGCTTCTTCCAGCCCAGTGTTTCTCATGATGTACTCTGCATATAAGTTAAATAAGCAGAGTGACAATTTACAGCCTTAACATACTCCTTTTCCTATTTGGAACCAGTCTGTTGTTCCATGTCCAGTTCTAACTGTTGCTTCCTGACCTGCATAGAGGTTTCTCAAGAGGCAGGTCAGGTGGTCTGGTATTCCCATCTCTTTCAGAATTTTCCACAGTTTATTGTGATCCACACAGTCAAAGGCTTTGGCATAGTCAATAAGGCTGAAATAGATGTTTTTCTGGAACTCTCTTGCTTTTTCGATGATCCAGCGGATGTTAGCAATTTGATCTCTGGTTCCTCTGCCTTTTCTAAAACCAGCTTGAACATCTGGAAGTTCACAGTTCATGTATTGCTGAAACTGGCTTGGAGACTTTTGAGCATTACCTTGCTAGTGTGTGAGATGAGTGCAATTGTGCGGTAGTTTGAGCATTCTTTGGGATTACCTTTCTTTGGGATTGGGATGAAAACTGACCTTTTCCAGTCCTGTGGCCACTGCTGAGCTTTCCAGATTTTCTGGCATACTGAGTGCAGCACTTTCACAGCATCATCTTTCAGGATTTGAAATGGCTCAACTGGAATTTCATCACACCACTAGCTTTGTTCGTAGTATGCTTTCTAAGGCCCACCTGACTTCACATTCCAGGATGTCTGGCTCTAGGTGAGTGATCACACCATCGTGATTATCTGGGTCATGAAGATCTTTTTTTGTACAGTTCTTCTGTGTATTCTTGCCACCTCTTCTTAATATCTTCTGCTTCTGTTAGGTCCATACCATTTCTGTCCTTTATCGAACCCATCTTTGCGTAAAATGTTCCCTTGGTATCTCTAATTTTCTTGAAGAGATCTCTAGTCTTTCCCATTCTGTTGTTTCCCTCTATTTCTTTGCACTGATCACTGAGGAAGGCTTTCTTATCTCTCCTTGCTATTCTTTGGAACTCTGCATTCAAATGGGAATATCTTTCCTTTTCTCCTTTGCTTTTCGCTTCTCCTCTTTTCACAGCTATTTGTAAGGCCTCCTCAGACAACCATTTTGCCTTTTTGCATTTCTTTTCCATGGGGATGGTCTTGATCCCTGTCTCCTATACGATGTCACGAACCTCCATCCATAGTTCATCAGGTTCTCTGTCTATCAGATCTAATCCCTTAAATCTATTTCTCACTTCCACTGTATAGTCTAAGGGATTTGATTTAGGTCATACCTGAATGGTCCAGTGGTTTTCCCTACTTTCTTCAGTTTAAGTCTGAATTTGGCAATAAGGAGTTCATGATCTGAGCCAGAGTCAGCTCCCGGTCTTGTTTTTGCTGACTGTGTAGAGTTTCTCCATCTTTGGCTGCAAAGAATATAATCAATCTGATTTCAGTGTTGACCATCTGGTGATGTCCATGTGCAGAGTCTTCTCTGGTGTTGTTGGAAGAGGGTGTTTACTATGACCAGTGCGTTCTCTTGGTAAAGCTCTTATTAGCCTTTGCCCTGCTTCATTCCGTACTCCAAGGCCAAATTTGCCTGTTACTCCAGGTGTGTCTTGACTTCCTACTTTTGCATTCCAGTCCCCTATAATGAAAGGACATCTTTTTTGGTGTTCATTCTAAAAGGTCTTGTAGGTCTTCATAGAAGCCTTCAACTTCAACTTCGTCAACGTTACTGGTTGGGGCATAGACTTGGATTACCGTGATGTTGAATGGTTTGCTTTGGAAATGAACAGAGAGCATTCTGTCATTTTTGAGATTGCATCCAAGTACTGCATTTCAGACTCTTTTGTTGACCATGATGGTTACTCCATATCTTCTAAGGGATTCCTGCCCACAGTAGTAGATATAATGGTCATCTGAGTTAAATTCACCCATTCCAGTCTATCTTAGTTCGCCAATTTCTAGAATGTCAGCATTCACTCTTGCCATCTCCCATTTGACCACTTCCAATATGCCTTGATTCATGGACGTAACATTCCAGGTTCCTATGCAATATTGCTCTTTATAGCATTGGACCTTGCTTCTATCATCAGTCACATCCACAACTGGGTATTATTTTTGTTTTGACTCCATCCCTTCATTCTTTCTGGAGTTATTTCTCCACTGATCTCCAGTAACATATTGGGCACCTACTGACCTGGGGAGTTTATCTTTCAGTATCCTATCATTTTGCCTTTTCATACTGTTCATGGGGTTCTCAAGGCAAGAATACTGAAGTGATTTGCCGTTCCCTTCCCCAGTGGACCACATTCTGTCAGACCTCTCCACCATGACCTGACCGTCTTGGGTGGCCCACGCGACATGGCTTAGTTTCATTGAGTTAGACAAGACTATGGTCCTGTGATCAGATTGGCTAGTTTTCTGTGATTATAGTTTTAGTGTGTCTGCCCTCTGATGCCCTCTTGCAATACCTACCGTCTTACTTGGGTTTCTCTTACCTTGGACGTGAGGTATCTCTTCATGGCTGCTCCAGCAACATGTTTATTAGTCATCTGTATAGCCTCTTTGGAGAAATGTCTATGTTGCATTGATTGTTGTGGTTTGGTAGTAAGTTTTGAAATTGGGAACTGGGAGCATTCCAGCTTTTTTCTTCTTTAAGAGTGGTTTGCCAACTAGGGCTCTTTGAAACTTCATATGAATTTAAACATCAGATTCTTATTTCTGAAAAAAAGACTGTTGTAATTTTGATAGAAACTGTGTTGCATCTCATTTATAGGTTGCTACTGGTAAAATTGACATCTTGACAATATTATTTTATAATCCCAGAACACCAGGTATGTTTCTATTTGTTTAAGCATTCTTTAATTTTCTTTTTACCAATGCTTTATAGTTTTCAGCGTACAAGACTTTTAGCTCTTAGGTAAATTTATCCCTAGGTATTTTAGTCTTTTGTATGCTAAAGTACAATTTTTTTTGTTAACTTTATTTTTGGACTGTTCATTATTAGTGAATCATAACTTATTTTTGAGTTTTGATCTTGTAACCTGCAATGTTTGATAAATTCATTTAGTTTTTGTAGCTTTCTTGTGGATTTTTTAAAATATATATAAAATCATGTCACCTGTGAATAGAACTAGTTTTACTTCTTCCTGTGCAATTTGAATGGCTTTTCTTTCTTTTCCTTGGCTAGTTGCTCAGGCCAGAACTTTCAGAAAGAATAGTTAATAACAGTGGTGAAGGTCGATATCTTTGTCTTGTTCCTGATTTTAAGAAGGATCTAAAGATTAGTCCTCATTAAGTATGATGTTAGCTTTAGGTTTTTCATAAATGTCCTTTATCATATGGTAAAAATCTCCTTCAATTCCTAGTCTCATTGCTTTTTTCCCCCTTATCATGAAAGTGCATTGAATTTTGTCACAAGCTTTTTTATGCATCTATTGAAATGATCATATTTTTTTTTCATTCTATTGATTGATTTCCTTATATTGAATCATGACTTCCATTCCTTGGATAAACCTCACTTAATCATGATGTATAATTATTTTAATATACTTTTGGAATTGATTGGTTAGTCTTTTGTAGATTTTTTGCATCTATATTCTTAAAGATTATTATTCAGGAAATTTCTTTGTGATTTGTTTATCTAGTTTGTTGTCAAGGTAATGATGGTCTCACAAAATGAGTTAGGAAGGATCCTCTCCTCTTCTGTGTTTTGGAAGTGTTTGAGAAGAATTGGTATTAATTCTCCTTTTAAAAGCTTGATAGAATGCACCAATGAGGCTAACTGGAAATGGACTTTTCTTTCTTGTTAAGTTTTTGAATTCTAACTTAATCTCTTATTTTAGGTCTGTTGATGTTTTCTACTTTTTCTTAAACCAGTTTAAGTATTTTTTGTGTTTCTAGAAATTTTTTCCAGTACATTTTGATTCTCTAATTTGTTGGCATATAAGTATTTACAATATTCTATTATAAACATTTTTGTTTCTTTAAAGTTAGTAGTCTTTTCTTTCCTTTCTGATTTTACTTATTTTTACTCTGTCTTTTTCCTCATCAGTTTAGTTAAACGTTTGTCAATTTTTTTTGTCTTTTCAAAAAAACAGTGTTTGATTTTATTTATTTTATTCACTTGTTTTCCTATTCTCTGTTTTGATACCTACACCCTAATCTTTATTGTTTTTCTCCCCTTCTAGCCTTGGGCTTAGCTTTCTACTTCCTCTAAGTGTAACATTCTGTCATTGACCTGAGTTCACACTTCTTTTTGAATGTAGGTGTTTATAACTACATAATTTGGTGAGTACTGTTATTTAAGATTTGACAAGTTGTGTTTCCATTTTCATTATGGTATGTTACAGTTTTCTTTATGCTTTCTTCTTTGACCCATTTGCTGTTAAGGAATGTATTCTTTAACTTTCACACATTTGTTGATTTTCCAGTTTTCCTTCTGTTATGATTTCAAGTGTTTTACCATTGTTTTGGGAGAAGATTCTTTTTTTTTTTTTTTTTTTTTGAGAAGATTCTTTATATGAGTTCGCTTTTGAAAAATATTTGACATTTATTTTGTGATCTAACATGCGTTCGTTCCTAGAGAGTGTTCTGTGTGTACTTAAGAGTGATGATATTCCATTGTTGTAAACTAGAGTTTTATATTTATCTACTAGGCCACATTGACTTCTATAATGTTGTTCAAGCACTCTATTTCCATGTTAATTTTCTTTCTGGATATTCTATCACTTATTGAACTAAAGGGATCCCTTACATAGTGTAGAATTATCTATTTTCCACTTTGATTCTGCTGAAATTCACTTCCTGTAGTTTGGGCCTCTTTTACTTGATGCATACTTTTTTTGTAACTTCTTGATGATTAACCCTTTTATCAGTATATAATGTCATTCCATTAAAGTATATTTTGTCTGATGTTAGTATAACCACTTCAGGTCTCTTTAGGCTACCTTTTGCATGGGATACCTTTTATCTCTCCTCACTTTGACCCTATTTGCTCACTTTCAATAAGATATTTAAGTCAATGTTAGAGCAGTTTTAGGTTCACAGCAAAGTTGAAAGGAAGGTATATAGATTTTTCCATATACTTCCTGCCCATACACATGTGTAACCTCCTTCACTGCTAACATCCCTCACCAGAGGGTACATTTGTTACATTGATGAACCTATGTCAGCATATTATAACTACCCAAAGGCCATACTTTAGTGTTATACATTTTATCAATCTGACCAAATATATAATGTCATATAAGTTGGATCATTTTTTAAAATCCACATGTCAGTCACTCCTTTTTTGATGTGAAAGTTGAATCCATTTACATTTAATGTAATCACTGGTAAGAAAGGCCACTCTTCTGCCATTTTCCTTTTTTTTCTGTATGCCCTGTATATTTTTGGCTCTTCATTTTCAACCTACTCATTTTGTGTTTAGTTGATTTTTTGTAGTAAAGACATTAGAATTCAGTGAGAAGAAAATCAAATCCAAAAGGAAAGAGTGAGCTGAGAGAAACAATTACAAGCAAAGAAGGAGTCACACCTGGTGGGGGGGCGGGGAATCAAACTATCACTGACTCTAATATAATCATAATGACATAATGACAATAATGAGCAATTTGTAGAATATTTAAGTGCAAGGAGAAAACAGTAATTAAAATAATAGGTTTTAGTTGATTAGTGAAAACATATCTTATTTTTGTATTGTTCAAGATTAAAATAAATATACAAAATAAGTTTGACTTTTTAAAATAATAGCATAAAAATAATACAAAGTGAACATAAAATTTCCCTCTGTTTAATGGGAGGGGACTTCCCTACTGGCTCAGTGGTAAAGAATCTGCCTGCCAATGTATGAGATGCGGGTTCAGTCCCTGGGTTTGGAAGGTTCCCTGGAGAAAGAAATTGCAGTTCACTTTAGCACTCTTGCCTAGGAAATCACATGGACAAAAGAGCCTGGTGGGCTATAGTCCATAAGGTTGCAAAAGAGTCAGACACACCTTAATGATGAAAACAACAACATTTAATGGAAGGGAAGAAAGACAAATAAAAATCTTGATGAAAGCAGATGAAGTCAAGAAAGAACAAAAATACGAAAACAAACAAGCAAATACATGAGTAAATTAGTGTTAAAGATCAGCACATGTTTAAAAGTACATAAGGAAATTAAAGATAAACATTACAATTTTAAAATTTTATATGTCAGTTATACCTCATTAGGTTGAAATTTTTATGTGTAAATTATCTCATTAAAGCTGAAGTTTTAATATGTTAATTATACCTCAATAAACCTAATTTTTTTAAGCATAAAGTTTCACAACAACAACAACAACAAATTTTTCTAAAGAAAAAAATGAAAGTACAGTGTTAGTCAGTCAGTAGTGTCCAACTCTGTGATCCCAAGGACTGTGGCCTGCCAAGCTCCTCTGTCCATGGAATTCTTCCCTGGTGGCTCAGATGGTAAAGAAAAAAATAAGTTTTATTAAAATGATATTAAACATTTAGCATGATATTATATAAATACTACTTATATATTTATTAAATGTTTTTATAATTAATGTAAACAGATTATTTCATTTTAAAGTTGGAATTCTCAGATGAGACATTAAATAACACACAGCTCTTGTATTAGTTTTCCATTACTGTAGTAATAAATTCCCACAAATTTAGTTCCTTAAAACAATACAGTTTAATTATCTTATAGTTCTCTAAGTGATAATTCCTACACTAGTCTCACTAGGCTAAAACCAAGATGTCTGTAGGGCTATATCTGTTCTTTTCTGTAGGCCGCAGGACATTTTATTGCTTCCTGTAGTAAATCTTAGAGGCTTTCCATATTTCATGCTTCATGGTCCCCTTCCTCCATCTTTGGGGTCAGTTATGACAAATAAAGTTCTCATGTTGCATCTGTTGAGCCATCTTCTATTGTGTCTTTCTCTCACCACAACCAGAAGAGTTTGTCTTCTTTTAAGGAATCATTTGACTAGATTGGGCCTACCCAAGCAATCCATTCTAATCACCCCATCCTAAAGTCGAGTACCTCAATCACACATGCAAAATTCTTTTTGCCATGTATGGCAACATTCACAAGTTAATGAGATCTCATGAAATGGAAGTCTTTTAGCCATTATTTGCCTACAAAAGCCTTATACTATGTACAAGAGGGTAACTAGAATATCATGGCAAAATATTTGAAAGGAAAGGGATAAAAAAAAGATATATTGGCCAAATTATTGACTGAAATAATATTAGTGTCACTAATAATATGATTAGGTGAAATATACTTTAATCTTAAAGCATTATTAAGGGAAAAATATATTTTTTTCCATTAGAGGTTACAATTTAAATACTAGTCTAAGTTTCATCTGCTTGCTTCCCTCATGAGGTTCAAGGACTTACTTCCTTTTTTTGTATGAATACAAAAGTTCACATGCAAGTCACTAGTGCCCATTTTCAGGCCCTCATGTGTTTTAGTTATTGCATTTCTGATCAAATTAAATCTTTATAAACATTGTACTGCTTGGTCTGCAAATTTACCCTAAGGCATGACTATAATTTAAGATTGTGTTGTTTTTAAAACATTTGAGTATCATTTACACTATAATATCAAGGTCCCAGTGTAGGAACTAGAGAGTGCCAATTGCAAATGGGACCAGAGCTATCCCGGACAGTAATGTGACACAAGGTGAAAAATATGGGATGTGTTTCAGAAGACTAGTTTTAATTTAATAAGTTGATCTCATGAATGCTAGTTAATTTCCCTGGAAACTTATTTTCATGATGGTTAAAATTCATAGTATAAATTGAATCATTATAATCAATATTAAATATAAAATGGAGAGGCTATAATATTAATGTGTAAGTGATATATCACCTGTTATGGAAATATAAATGGTGCATACCATAATGGTTAAGACATAACTTCTGGTCAGACAGTCTGTATTTTAATTTTGACTTCTCCCCTTATTTACAGTGTAACTTTGGATAAGTTACTTAACCTCTCTGTGCTTCAGTTTCAACACCTATAAACTGGAGTTAATAATAAAATCTATCTCATAGGATTGTTATGACAGGTTTGTTATTATTTGTAAAGCACTCATTGCAAATTAAGGACAATGTGAATCAATACATTTCAGTATTGTCATCAAATGACAACCAAAAAAATAGCACTCTTTTTTGAGTGTCTATTACTGCTTAGATCTGTGCTAACTTAAGTAATAAATATATTAAATATGTATAAAACACATAAAACTTGTCCTCAAAATCATAGAAATACCTTTGAAGATTAGAAATACTCACTTTCTATTCTGTGTGGCACTGAATACAACAGAATCCAGAAATTTGGTTAGTTTAGGCTGTATTGTTCTATAAGGAGTGAAACGTGAGGCCAGAGAAGCACATAAATGTGATCTGTAATAAATTTATGGCTCATTCCTTGGCTCCTTTAATGTTTTTCAAGTGCTATAAACTGTACATGTAAAATGTAGAGAAAATACGACACTGATAAGACTCATAATTTATTAAATAAGTCACTTGCCGTTAATGTAAACTAAGATATCTTCGGATCTAGGTAGCAATGTATCTTCCAGATTTCATGGAGAAAATTAAACATCTTACATTTAGCATATACCTGTATGACCAGTATCTGGTATTCAAGAACTTGATGGGTCATTTAATAATGACAAACACAAAGTTATTACATGAATAAGAATAACTGAGTGGTTAGAGGCAAGTTTCCAGGAGAACACCAGGAAACCATTTGACCCATTCAGTTCAGTTCAGTTCAGTCCTCAGTCGTGTCCGACTCTTTGTGACCCCATGAATCGCAGCACGCCAGGCCTCCCTGTCCATCACCAACTCCCAGAGTCCACCCAAACCCATGTCCATTGAGTCAGTGATGCCTTCCATCCGTCTCATCCTCTGTCGTCCCCTTCTCCGCCTGCCCCCTATCCCTCCTAGCATCAGGGTCTTTTCCCATGAGTCAGCTCTTCATTACATGCTTACAAATGATGGTTCAGATAGAGATCAGTGATGTTCAGTAAGTTCATCAAAGCAGCAGAAACATCAAATAAGCAGTCAGAAATTATAAGAAATCCTAGTGCTAGCTACAACTTCAAATCAAATGACCATTCCCATATACATCTAATTCAATTATTAAAATTCTGTATTTTTGTAGATGAAATAAGTGCATATTTTCTTGAATTTGGCATTGATTAATCATCTACCTATGTAATTAGCATATTAGTATTTACCCTGAGATCTTCATGGATATACATTCTCATTATGTTCCCTAGTTGGAAAAAAATCCCTAATTTTAAGATTTAAAATTAATCTTAAGATTTAATTGTTTGCAATATATTGGGGGATGGGGAAAAAAGGGGGAGGGTATTCGGTAAAAGTGAGGCAAAGCTCTGTTATCATAAAATTTGTTCATGTTTATAGAAATGCAATCTTGGAAGTAAAATTTCTCAAGAGCAGCACACAATTTGAAAGCCTTAAGTAAAATAGAATAAGATTGTTATCTCTGAGTTTCCCTGGTGGAAATAAATTCTATTGTTTCCATCAGAAACACACAGAAGTGATTCCTTCAGGCCCCTATATTGCTGCTGTTAAAAGCCGTTCTGAATAACTGGAGACATTAAGTGTATTAATAGTTTTGTCAGTCCATCTCTTTTTTTTTTTTTCATTTCTATCTGCTTATGTACAGTAAATTTTTTTTCTTGTACTTACGTTTGTGTAGACATACATATTAACATGTGTGCACATGTGCATATTAAGTTGCTTCAGCTGTGTCTGACTTTTTGTGACCCTATGAGTTGTAGTACACCAGGCTCCTCTGTCCATGGGATTCTCCAGGCAAGAATACTGGAGTGGGTTGCCATGCCCTCCTCCAGGGGATCTTCCCGACCCAGGGATCGAGCCTGTGCCTCTTGTGTCTCCTGTATTGATAAGCAGGTTCTTTACCAGTAGAGCCCCCTGGGAAGCCCACATATTTACATATATATGCATAAAAACACATATGGCTTGTGTATATGTTTGTGCATGTGTGTGTGTATATATATATATATATATATATATATATATATATATATATATATTTGAGTCTATCCTAACTTTATTTAATTTAAAAACTCTAAGGCTAAAAAACTAAATTTGTAGGTTTTTCATCAAGATAGGGAACACAGAATCCTCAAACATCAACTTGATGCCTAGCATTTTAAAAAATAGAATGTTTAAAATAAACTTCTCTTCTAATAGCCCTTATTTAGCATTTAAAAATAATCCTTACCATACTCTTTAATAGCTATTTAACTGTGATCAGTTCAGTTCAGTTGCTCTTTGCGACCCCATGGACTGAAGCATGCCGGGCTTCCCTGTCCATTACCAACTCCCAGAGTTTACTCAAACTCATGTCGTTCAAATCACTGATGCCATCCAACCATCTCAATCTCTGTTGTCCCCCTCTCCTCCTGTCTTCAATCATTCCCAGCATCAGGGTCTTTTCTAATGAGTCACTTCTTCACATCAGGTGGCCAAAGTATTAGAGATTCAGTTTCAGCATCAGTCCTTCCAGTGAATATTCAGGACTGATTTCCTTTAAGATTGACTGGTTTGATTTCCTTGCAGTCTAAGGGACTCTCAAGAGTCTTCTCCAACACCACAGTTCAAAAGCATCAATTCTTCAGTGCTCAGCTTTCTTTATAGTCCAACTCTCACATCCATACATGACTCCTGAAAAAACCATGGCTTTGACTAGACAGACCTTTGTTGACAAAGTAATGTCTTTGCTTTTTAATATGCTGTCTAGGTTGATCATAGCTTTTCTTCCAAGGATCAAGCATCTTTTAATTTCATGACTGCAGTCACCATCTGCAGTGATTTTGGAGCCCAAGGAAACAAAGTCTGTCACCATTTCCACTGTTTCCTCATTTATTTGCCATGATCTTAGTTTTCTGAATATTGAGCTTTAAGCCAGCTTTTTCACTCTCCTCTTTCACTTTCATCAAGAGGCTCTTTAATTCTTCTTCACTTTCTGCTGTAAGAGTGGTATCATCTGCATGTCTGAAGTTATTGATATTTCTTCACGCAATCTTGATTCCAACTTGCACTTCATCCAGCCCAGCATTTCTCATGATGTACTCTGCATAGAAGTTAAATAAGCAGGGTGACAATATACAGCCTCGATGTACTCCTTTCCCAATTTGGAACCAGTTGTTGTTCCCTGTCAATGTCTAACTGTTTCTTCTTGACCTGCATAAAGATTTCTCAGGAGGCAGGTCAGGTGGCCTGGTATTCCCATCTCTTCAAGAATTTTCCACAGTTTGTTGTGATCCACACAGTCAAAGGGTTTTGATTACAGAACTTCCACAGGACTGGGGAAACAGACACTTGGAGGGCACAAACAGAACTCTGTGCACACCAGGACCTAGGAGAAAGGAACAGTGACCCCAGAAGAGACTGAGCCAGACTTCCCTGTAAGTGTCCAGGAGTGCTCAGGAGTCTCTGGCAGAGGCGTGGGATGACAGTGGCCTGCCATGAGGTGAGGGGCACTGAATACAACAGTCCTGGCATAAGCCCTTTTGAAGGAGGTTGCCGTTACCACCATTACCCCTACCTTAGTTTGTCCTTAGGCCAAACTACAGGGAGGGAAAATATCCCCACCTATCAACAGAAAATTGGATTAAAGATTTACTGAGCATGGCCCTGCCCATCAGAGCAAGGCTGAGATTCCTCCACAGCCAGTCCCTCCCATCAGGAAGCTTTCACAAGCCTTTTATCCTTATCAGAGGATAGAATGAATGGAAACCACAGTTACAGAAAACTAACCAAACTGGTCACTTGGATCACCGTCTTATCTAAATCAATGAAAATATGATCCATGCCCTGTAGGGCCACCAAAGATGGACAGGTCATGGGGGAGAGTTCCAACAAAACATGGCCCACTGGGGAAGGCAATGGCAAACACTACAGTGATCTTGCCTTCAGAACCCCATGAACAGTGTGAAAAGGCAAGAAGATATGACACTAAAAGATGCACTCCTCAGGTCAGTAGGTCCCCAATATGCTACTGGAGAAGTATGGAGAAATAACTCCAGAAAGAATGAAGAGACTGTTCAGTTCAGTCACTCAGTCATGTCTGATTCGTTGCAACCTCATGGACTGCAGCACGCCAGTCTTACCTGTCCATCACCAACTCCTGGGGCTTGCTCAACTTATGTCCATTGAGTCAGTGATGCCATCCAACCATCTCATCATCTGTCTCCCTCTGCTCCTCCTTCCTTCAATCTTTCCAGCATCAAGGTCTTTTCCAAGGAGTCAGTCCTTTGCAACAGGTAACCAAAGTATTGGAGTTTCAGCTTCAGCATCAGTCCTTCCAATGAATATTCAGGATTGATTTCCTTTAGAATTGACTGGTTTGATTTATTTGCAGTCCAAGGACTCTCAAGAGTTTTCAACAACACAGTTCAGAAGCATCACTTCTTCGGCGCTTAGCTTTCCTTATGGACCAACTTTCAATCCATGCATGACTACTGGAAACCATAGCTCTGATTAGATGGACCTTTGTTGGCAAAGTAATATCTCTGCTTTTTAATATGCTGCTTAGGTTGGTCATAGATTTTCTTCCAAGGAGCAAGCGTCTTTTAATTTCATGGCTGTAGTCACCATCTGCAGTGATTTTGGAGCCCCCCAAAATAAATTCTGTCACTGATTCCATTGTTTCCCCATCTGTTTGCTATGAAGTGACGGGACCAGACACCATGATCTTCATTTTCTGAATGTTGAGTTTTAAGCCAGTTTTTTCACTCTCTTTCTTTTTCATCAAGAGGCTCTTTAGTTCTTCTTCGCTTTCTGCTCTAAGGTCGGTGTCATCTGCATATCTGAAGTTATTGTATTTCTCCCAGAAATCTTGATTCCAGCTTGTGCTTCATTCAGCCTGGCATTTTGCATGATGTGTTCTGCATAGAAGTTAAATATGCAGGGTGATAATATACAGCCTTGATGTACTCCTTTCCCGATTTGGAACCAGCCTGTTGTTCCATGTCTGGTTCTTACTGTTGCCTCTTGACCTGCATACAGATTTCTCAGGAGGCAGGTAATGTGTTCTGGTATTCCCATCTCTTTAAAAATTTTCCATAGTCTGTTGTGATCTACACAGTTAAAGGTTTGACATAAGCAAAAAAGCGGTAGTAGATGATTTTCTAGTATTCTTTTGCTTTTTTGATGATCCAACAGATATTGGCAATATGATCCCTGGTTCCTCTGCCTTTTCTAAATCCAGCTTAAACATATGGAAGTTCATGGTTCACGTACTGTTGAAGCCTGGCTTGGAGAATTTTGAGCATTACTTTGCTAGCGTGTGAGATGAGTACAATTGTGCAGTAGTCTGAGCATTCTTTTTGATTGCCTCTTTTTGGGATTGAAATGAAAACTGACCTTTTCCAGTCCTGTGGCCACTGCTGAGTTTTCCAAATTTGCTGGCATATTGAGTGCAGCACTTTCACAGCATTGTCTTTTAGGATTTGAAATAGCTCAACTGGAATTCCATCACGTCCACTAGCTTTGTCCCTAGTTATGTTTCGTAAGGCCCACTTGACTTCAGACTGGGATGTCTGGCTCTAGGTGAGTGATTACACCATCGTGATTATCTGTGTCATGAAGATCTTTTTTGTACAGTTCTTCTGTGTATTCTTGCCACCTCTTCTTAATATCTTCTGCTTCTGTTAGGTCCATACCATTTCTGCCATTTATTGTGCCCATCTTTGCATGAAATGTTCCCTTGGTATCTCTAATTTTCTTGAAGAGATCTCTAGTCTTTTCCATTCTACTGTTTTCCTCTATTTCTTTGCATTGATCACTTAGGGAGGGTTTCTTATCTCTCCTTGCTATTCTTTGGAAATCGGCATTCAAATGGGAATATCTTTCCTTTTCTCCTTTGCTTTTTGCTTCTCCTCTTTTCACAGCTATTTGTAAGGCCTCCTCAGACAATCATTTTGCCCTTTTGCATTTCTTTTTCTTGGGTATGGTCTTGATCCCTGCCTCCTGTACAATGTAATGAACCTCAATCCATAGTTCAGGCACTCTGTCTGTCAGATCTAATCCCTTGAATCTATGTGTTACTTCCTGTGTATAACTGTAAGGGATTGCTTTAGGTCATACCTGAATCATCTAATGGTTTTCCCTACGTTCAATTTCAGTCTGAATTTTGCAATAAGGAGTTCATGATCTGAGCTACAGTCTGCTCTCAGTCTTGTTTTTGCTGACTGTATGGAGCCTCTCCATCTTTGATTACAAAGAATATAATCAATCTGATTTCAGTATTGACCATCTGGTGATGTCCATTTTTAGAGTCTTCTCTTGTGTTGCTTGAAGTGGATGTTTGCTATGACCAACAGTGTGCTCTCTTAAAACTCCGTCAGCCTTTGCCCTGATTCATTTTGTACTCCAAGGCCAAATTTGACTCTTACTCCAGGTATCTCCTGACTTCCTACTTTTGCATTTCAGTCACCTGTGATGAAAAGGATATCTTTTTTGAGTGTTATTTCTAGAACATCTTGTAGGTCTTTATAGAACCATTCAACTCCAGCTTCTTCAGCATTACTGGTTGGGGCATAGACTTGGATTACTATTGTAATATTGAATGACTTGCCTTGGAAATGAACAGAGATCATTCTGTCCTTTTTGAGATTGCATCCAAGTACTGCATTTTGGACTCTTTTGTTGACTATGAGGGCTACTCCATTTCTTCTAATGTATTCTTGCCCACAGTGGTAGGTATAGTAGTCATCTGAATTAAATTTGTCCATTCCAGTCCATTTTAGTTCAATTCCTAAAATGTCGATGTTCACTCTTGCCATCTCCTGTTTGACCACTTCCAATTAACCTTGATTCACAGACCTGACATTCCAGGTTCTTATGCAATATTGTTCTTTACAGCATCAGACTTCACTTTCATCACCAGTCACATACACAACTGACAGGTTTTTTCGCTTTGGCTCTGTCTCTTCCTTCTTTCTGGAGTTATTTCTCCCCACTTCTCCAGTGGCATATTGGTCACCTACCGACCTGGGTAGTTCATCTTTCAGTGCCATATCTTTCTGCCTTTTATACTGTTCATGTGGTTATCAGGTGAAGAATACTGAAATGGTTTGCCATTCCCTTCTCCAGTGGACCACAATTTGTCAGAACGCTCCACCATGACCCATCCATCTTGGGTGACCCTACATGGCATGGCTCATAGTTTCATTAAGTTGGACAATGCTGTCATCCATGTGATCATTTTGATTAGTTTTCCATGATTATGGTTTTCATTCTGTCTGCCCTCTAATGGGTAAGAGGCTTATGAAGAAGCTGAGCCAAACTGAAAACAGTGCCCAGTTGTGGATGTGACTGGTGATGAAAGTAAAGTCCGATGTTGTAAAGAACACTATTGCATAGATCCTGGAATGTTAGGTCCTTGAATCAAGGTTAATTGGAAGTGGTCAAACCGGAGATGATAAGAGTGAACATCGACATTTTAGGAATCAGTGAGCTAAAATGGACTGGAATGGGCAAATTTAATTCAGATGACCATTATATCTACCACTATGGGCAAAAATCCCTTAGAAGAAATGGAGTAGTCCTCATAGTCAACAAAAGAGTCCGAAATATAGTACTTGGATGCAATCTCAAAAAGGACAGAATGATCTCTGTTCATTTCCATGGCAAACCATTCAATATCACAGTAATCCAAGTCTATGCCCCAACCAGTAATGCTGAAGAAGCTGAAGTTGAACGGTTCTATGAAGACCTACAAGACCTTATAGAACTAACACCAAAAAATTGTATAAAAGGAATGCTTAATATGGTATGAGGTTCAGAGGTAGGGAATCACTGAAAACATCTAAGAGAAAGTGGTATGTAATCAACCTGAAGATTGAGGAATGGGGGACTGGTAGGTGTGATCATGGTTGTACTAAGTACAGATAAAGAATGCATTTCTTGTGGGAAACTACAAGCAGATAATCCCATTTGGAAGAAAGTTTTGGGGACCGAGGGATGGAATTAGAGTTGAGGCTGGAGATAGAAGGAAACAGGATTTTGTATGCACTGCTAAGAAGTTGTGACTTTATCCTGTTGGTGTTGAGGGGTACTGTTATGTATAAAATAAAGTCCAGGGTAAACAAAGATAACATAAGCACAAGGCATCCAGTGAGTGTCTATAAAAGGCCCAATGCAAATAATACTCAATGAAAATTATGAACTAAAAGAAGTATATTTTAGTCATTTTCAGAAGTATATCTAGTATTAAAAGAGCCTATAGTTACAGAGATGAAATGCTATTATGCATTTAAAATGACCCTAAAGTTTTTCTAATCCCACAAAGATCAAAATGAGAATGAATCATAGTTTTCAGACAACTTTGTATGTATAGAGATTACCTAATGAGCATAGTAGTATAAATCTAGGCAGTAAAACAGCTCTTTGTGTGGGTCTTTTTTATACTCATAAACTATTAATCTCAAGAGTACCTTTGCATAAAGATTTATGTAAATGCATGTTTTATCTAAGTTTTTGAAGTGTAAGTTACAAAAACTGAGTTTAATACAAATGGCCCTGTTCCCACTACTTGTAAATATCTGTACCTATCAACATCATTCAATTCAAATCCATCTCCATGAAGCCTCCCTAAATTTCCCCAACTGGATATTGTCTCTCCTACCACCCCCAAGCTCCAGAGCAGATTTTACTTTTCTTAAAAATATATGTTTATGGTTGTGAAGTTTTAAATTTGTACTGATGTGGCAAGGTGCAATAATAATGCTGGATAAAAATATGAACTTTTTCAAAGAAAATTAATAAACTGGTTAGCATTTCTCTATTGGTGGACACTTTTTTAGGTGTCAATAGAATTGTTATGAATGTTTCATAGCACTGAGCCTTGCCGATGTATCGGGGACTAAATAACTATAACACCCCAAAGTCTTTGTGATAGTTATAATGGTCTTGTCTATTTACTGTCTTTTTATCCCTTGTCTATTTACCCCTTGAGAAGCATGAATAGAATGATTCTGGCATTCACAAAAAGATTTAAAAGGATTGGGGGGAAAATTGTGGAGTATTTTTGTAGAGAGCTACTGAAGAAGCTTGAGTCCCACTTCTTCAAGTGGGGAAGAATAGGGAGTATCTGTCCTTTTTAACAAGGACACATTGAGACTTGATCTGTGATTCTTGTGGTTGGTAGAGTAATATAATGGATTTGATTCTGTCTTCCCTCTTCCTTGAAACACATAGGAATTAAGTTGATGACATGCTTATTTGGTGACAAAGCAAGAGATCAAAAGAGTTGCTTTTGCACTGAGATGGACCATATGTTCTGAATTTGACAGAGCACATGATATTTGAGTGTCTCCAATGACAGCACATGTGTCATACATGAGGGGAGAGTGCTGACCTATGAGCATCTGGGACTCTGGATGATAGCATTGCCTGGAGGGACAGAATCACCCCAGCAGCAGCTCCTAGGAACTATGATAAGAGGAACAAGTAACATTTGGAACCAAGAAATATTTGCCATAGGTAATACAAATGGGAATCTTTGAGGAATCAAAGAAGCCCCTATAAACGTTAGTTTAAGCTGCCACCAGCTAAATGTGCTCTTTTCCTAAATGCTCCATATCTATGAGCCTGACACTGAAGAGTCAGAAATCCCACTTAACAACTGATGGTAAGTTTGGAATGAGAGAAGGACCATGTAGTATCCCATTGTCTATAGCTTAGGTAGAAATGATTTAATGCTAAGTCATGTTGATAATGGGGCTTCCCTGGTATCTCAACTGGTAAAGAATCCACCCACAATGCAGTATACCCTGGGTCAATTTCTGGATCAGGAAGTTCCCCTGGAGAAGGGATAGGCTACCCACTCCAGTATTCTTGGATTTCCCTGGTGGCTCAGATGGTAAAGAATCTGCCTGCAATGTGGGAGACCTGGGTTGGGAAGGTCCCCTGGAGGAGGGCATGGCAACCCACCCCAGTATTCTTGCCTGGAGAATCCCCATGGACAGAAGAGCCTGGTGCGCTACAGTCTGTGGGATCACAAAGACTCGGATATGACTGAGAGAGTAAGCATAGCACAGCACGTTGATAATTCATTGATAAAGCAAATTGATAAAAATTGATAAGTGGACTAGATTTATGATGTTTTAAATAGATCTATATTGTATTTGAAAATCATGCTGACCATAAAACAAATTATTACTTAAACATGAAAGAAGACTATTTGGAACTTCAGTTCAATCACTCAGTCATGTCTGGCTCTTTGTGACCCCCCATGGACTACACCATGCCAGGCTTCCCTGTCCATTACTAACTCCCAGAGCTTGGTCAAACTCATGTCCATCAAGTTGGTGTTGCCATCCAACTGTCTCATCCTCTGTTGGAACTTTCTCTTCCTGCCTTCAATCTTTCCCAGCATCAGGGTCTTTTCCAATGAGTCAGTTCTTTGTTTCAGGTGGCCAAAGTATTGGAGTGTCAACTTCAGCATCAGTCCTTCCAATAAATATTTAGGACTGATTTCCTTTAGGATGGACTGGTTGGCTCTCCTTGCAGTCCAAAGGACTCTCAAGAGTCTTCTCCAACACCACAGTTCAAAAGCACCGATTCTTTGGCACTCAGCTTTCTTTATGGTCCAACTGTCACATCCATAATGACTACTGGAAAAAACATAGCTTTGTCTAGATGGACCTTTGTCAGCAAAGTAATGTCTCTGCTTTTTAATATGCTGTCTAGGTTTGTTATAGCTTTTCTTCCAAGGAGCAGGTGTCTCCTTGGAACACCAAGATGGCAGAGTACAAGGATGTGTACTCATCTCCTGTGAGAACTCCAAAATTGCACCTCACTGCCAAACAACCGTTGACAGGAGAATGTTCGATCCCACCAAAAAAAGATACCCCATGTCCAAGGGCAAAGGAGACACCTCAGCAAGGTGGTATGATGGGCAAAATCATGTTTAGAATCAAACCCCATACCTGCCAGAGATGCTTGGGGGGCTCAAACAAAATCTTGTGAGCACCAGGACCCAGAGACCCCATAGAGACTGAGCCAAACCTGCTTTTGAGTGTTTGGGTGTCTCCTGTGGAAGCATGGGCCAGCAGTGGCCTCCGCAGGGGCAGGGGCTCTGACTGCAGCAGACCTGGGTCACGCAACATGTGGCATAAGCCCTGTTGGAGGAGGTCATCTTTAGCCCCACCATAGAGCCGCCAAGCTGTAATGTTAATCATAGTTTCTTTGAGGGGAAGGAATGGAAGAAATTTGGGACTTACCCAAATTTTTATCCAGGAACACGAAAAGTTTACCAAGAGTGCATATATTTCATCTTGTAAATAAATAAGCTTGAATTTCTATTGTGCCCTATGCTGTGCTTCTGTGATATGTCTGTTATGTTGTTGTTGAGTCACTAAGTCACGTCCGTCTCTTTGTGACCCCATGGACTATAGCACGTCAGGCTCCTCTGTCCATGAGGATTTCCAGGCAAGAATACTGACGAGGGTTGCCATTTCTTCCTCCAGGATTCTTTCCAGACCAGGGATAAATCGTGTGTCTCCTGCATTGGTAGGCAGAGTCTTTGCCTCTGAGCCATCAGGGAAGACAATGTCTGTTATACATTCATCGTATTCTGATTAATATTAAAAATTTTATGCTCATGTCATATATCTCTTATTAGTGTAATAGTTCTCAGGTTATACATTTTCTTCTTCTTAAAATTTGCTTTGAATAACAAAACCATATGGTAGTAAACTCTGAATTGCAGATCACTCTTATGCTGCATTATAAACATTTCTCTAATAGTGCCCTATCAATTGTGTGTTTTTGTCATGTGAAAGAGTATGAGTGAGGTAGTACTTGGGGATGAAAACATGTTTTAATAACACTGGATGCTGTTATAGAGACTAATACAGGAGAGACAATTTAAAGAGTTCATCAAAATCAACTTTAATAAATTTAAATTACCCCTAGCCTAGTGCTACTAACTTTGAGAAATAAATAAAATTCATACCCCTTAGGACAAAAAGTAAAAACCTTAAAAGCAGAATGTTCATCAGGCTACTTTTACCTTGCTTTTAGCAACTATTATTGCCATCTACCTCGATATTTAAAAATCAGCATAAAACCAATGATGTTTCCATTTTCATTTGAAAATTAGATGCACTATATTTTAAAAGTAGTCATTTTGCCCTCCACTAAAGTAATGTAGTTTGAAAAAGAAGGCAGGCCATTTTTCATTGGTTTATAGCTCATTCTACACCAAACCCTACTCAATACAAAGCTTCCATATTACAGAAAAAAAATGTCCGTGCTTTTTCCTGGTAGAGGGATTAAATCACTCCATGAGGTATCCTATCCAAAATATTCACCAGAGTAGATTTACAGTAAACTAAACACATTTGGACAAGAATCACAGCCCAAGAACACAGGGCATTTTCTGTGCTTGAATTCCATTCTTGATAATAATAGACGATCTTTCACAATTCAAAGGCAGTTCTGTACTTTCTCAGGCTGACAACTGTTGTCCTTGTTGGGGTAGTACTCTCAAGATAAATTATGAATGCAACGTGAAAGCTGTAAAATTTGTTGTATCTTCTATTATCTCCATGTTAAAGGCCACGAAAGCTCTTCAGTGAAGTCAGCCATTAAGAAATGACAGGTATTGCTATCAGGCTTCTTTATTGCCTATTACCTGCAATGACAGCAGCTGCTATAGCACCACTCCACAGCCCATCACATTATTTGCAGCGAAAGCCAGCTACTGTGTCATTTGGGCTCATTTTCTTGACAGTGCCATCATAAATCCATGCAGCTGCGGGGTAACTGTCGGCTGCCTCGATTATCTTCATAGCCAGAATGAATCTTGAAATGTGTGTAACAGGCAATGACTGTTATGGATCAGGCACAAGGGCCATTCTCCATCCATCCTGTCAGGTCTGTGAAGCAATGCCGCCCACAAAGAGAGTTCCTAAACTACTGTCATGTAACTGAGTCAAGTGTGTGAACTTGGAGAATCCTAAGGCCTTGCTGGGAAACCCAGAGCTTGCCTGGCCTCCCATGGGAACCTGGTTCCAGGACCATGTGAATTTCTAAAGGGACGTTGAAAGAGGTAAAGTTGAGTTTACTGTGAATTTTCAAGGCTGATGTTTTGATAATATAACAAAGGTTATTTAAGGAAGTGGCAAGCATCATTTATTTATTTGAGGCAGAGTCAGTATCTGGTGATGTTTACATTCAACCCAGAAAGTAAGAATGCTAAATCAAATATATTTTTCCTGGAGGTCATGGGAATCCCTTATTTTCTCTTCTGATGGTTTTAAGATTGCATACAGTTGCGTCCTCAGCCCCTGCAGAGCTGCCTAAGGGAACTGAGGCAGGTGGGGTGGAGATAGAGGCAAATCTCTCTGCTTCACCCAGAACAGCTCTGCTTTTGTCTTCCATATACAGAACTTCTGCGTAATATTACTTTCCCTTTGTAGAAATGTTAGACTATTTTTAAAAACTCAGGTAGTGACTGTACTCCTTGATACTTTAATGGCCCCGTGAATGTATTTGAAATACTAAGTGTTTTTCATCCATGTATGATACCACCCCACTGTTTAGTCTTGGATATACAGTTACTTATCTTCCATAGACTTAAAGTGAGTGTTGTCAACAAATACCTTCACCTTGGCTGTGTGGTCCAAAATTTTACTTACTCTTAAAACTAATATTTATTAAATACCTACCCTGCACAAGGGACCACGCTACCCAAGGCTTCATTTATTGAAAGTCATGCTTGAGCTCTGAAGTGCTCTTCTAAAAAGACTTTCCCTGTTGAAATAGGTTAGAAAAGGATATTTTGCTTTGGTTGTAAATTTTATCAAAAACATATTGTGGAAGAAAGAGCTCTAGAAACATAAACAGGTATATAACATTATACAAATATTTCCCTTTTGATTGTCATGATCACTTTTAATCTGCTGCTGTATCCATCTCACCTTCCTCCTCCCACCACTCCCATTGCACCTCACACATACCAGTTGAAAGTGAATGCATCTTTTAAGACAATTTAAATGGTGCTGGAACTAGATCTCATCTTTTTTCTTTGTTTTTTTCCTTTCCCTTCAGTTCTGGAACTCTTTATCATTGCCATAGAAAGCACTGGTGAAGGCTTCCCTGTAGCATTTGATCATCTCTCTAGCTGTAAAGTTTAAGCATTCTTTTCTAGCATTGGTAATTATTACTAGGGGCTTCCCAGGTGGTGCAGTGGTACAGAATCCGCCTGCCAGTGCAGGAGACACAGGAGACACGGGTTTGATCTCTGGGTCGGGAAGATTCCCTGGAGTAGGAAATGGCAACCTATTCCAGCATTCTTGCCTGAAAAATCCCATGGAGAGAGGAGCCTGGCAGGCTATAGTTCATGGGGTCATAGAAAGTCGGACACCACAAAGCGACTGATCACACAAGTATAACTATGAAGACCAAAGAAACCATTACAATTGTTTATTTTAATGATCATTATTGCCACTATTACAATTGAATTTTCAAGTATTTGAGAGTGGCTGTGGCTCTTAAGATCTAGTATAATAGTATGTTTGGCAATGCTGATACACATGTGTGAAAAACCACACTGAAGCTATGAGGGCTTCAATAATTTTGTTAAAATGGAATTATTTTTTATAAGCAGACTAGAAAAATTAGCCATTTTACCGATTAAATTTAAAGAGTCCTTCGCTCCCGAACTACCGTATTGTATACCATATAGTTAGGTATACAGTAGATTTAATATTTAATTTTGACACAGAATTAGACTATAAAATATGATGCCTCATCTTTGTTGTTGTTGCTATTATTCAGTCGCTCAGCCGTGTTCGACTTTTTGTGATTCAATGGACTGTAGCATGCCAGACTCCTGTGTCCTTGACTGTCTCCCAGAGTTTGCTCAAATTCACGTTCATTGAGTCAGTCAGAATCTAACCATCTCATTCTCTGCCGCCTCTTCTCCTTTTGCCTTCAATCTTTCCTAGCCCCTGGGTCTTTTCCAATGAGTCGGCTCTTTGCATCAGGTGGTCAATTATTGGAGCTTCAGCATCACTCCTTCCAATGAATATTCAGGGTTGATTCCCTTTAGAATGGACTGGTTTGAACTCCTTGCAGTCCAAGGGACTCTCAAGAGTCTTCTCTAACACCACAATTCAAAAGCATCAATTCTTCAGTGCTCAGCCTTCTTTATTGACCAACTCTCACATCCATACATGGCTACTGGAAAAAACATAGCTTTGACTATATGGAACTTTGTCAGCAAAACTATGTCTCTGCTTTTTAATATGCTGTCTAGTTTTGTCATAGTTTTCCTTCCAAGGAGCAAGCATCTTTTAATTTCGTGGCTGCAGTCCCCATCCGCAGTGATTTTTGAGCCCAAGAAAATAAAATCTATCACTGCTTCTTCTTCCCCTTCTATTTGCCATGAAGTGGTGGGATTGGATGTCACTATCTTAGTTTTTTGAATGTTGAATTTTGAGCCAGCTTTTTCACTCTCCTCCTTAACCTTTATCAAGAGACTGAGGTTATTGATATTTCTCTTGGCTATCTTGATTCCTGTTTGGGATTCATCCAGCCTGGCATTTCACATGATGTACTCTACATATAATTTAAATAAACAGGGTGGCAATATACAACTTTGTCTTTCTCCTTTCCCAGTGTTGAATCAGCCCATTGTTCCATGTCTGGTTCTACTATTGCTTCTGAACCTGCATACAGGTTTCTCAAGAAACAGGACTCCTATCTCTAAAAATTTTCAACAGTTTGTTGTGATCCATAAAATCAAAGGCTTTCTAGTAATAAGTGAAGCAGAAGTAGATGTTTTACTGGAATCGCCTTGCTTTCTCTATAATCCAACGGATGTTTGCAATTTGATCTCTGGTTCCTCTGACTTTTCTAAATCCAGCTTGTACATCTAGAAGTTCTTGGTTCACATACTGTTGAAGCCTAGCTTGAAGAATTTTGAGCACAAACTTATTAGCATGTAAAATGAACATAATTTTATGGCAGTTTGAACATTCTTTGACATTGCCCTTCTTTGGGATTAGAATGAAAACTGACCTTTTCCAGTTCTGTGGCCACTGCTGAGTCTTCCAAATTTGTTGATATATTGAGTGCAGCACTTTAACAGCATTATCTTTTAGGATTTTGAATAGCTCAGTTGGAATTCTATCACCTCCACTAGCTTTGTTTGTTGTAATGCTTCCTAAAGCCCACTTGACTTCATACTCCAGGATTTCTGGCTCGAGGTGAGGACCACACCATGGTGTTTATCCTGGTCTTTAGTACCTTTTTTGTATAGTTCTTCTTTGTCTTCTTGTCACCTCTTCTTAATCTCTCCTGCCTCTGTTAGGTCCTTACCATTTCTGTTCTTTATTTTGCCCAGCCTTTGCATGAAATGTTCCCTTGATATCTCCAATTTTCTTGAAGAGATCTCTAGTCTTTCCCATTCTATTGTTTTCCTCTTCTTCTTTGCATTGTTCATTGAAGACAAGCCTTATTGTTCTCTGGAACTCTGCATTCAGTTGGGGATATCTTTCCCTCCCCCTCCCCGACCCCCGCCACTTGCTTTTCACTTCTCTTCTTCCTCAGCTATTTGCAAAGCCTCCTCAGACAACCACTTCGCTGCTTTGCACTTATTTTTCTTTGATATGTTTGATCACTGCCTCTATACAGTGTTACAAACCTCTGTGCATAGTTCTTCAGGCACTCTGTCTATCAGATCTGATCCCTTGAATCCAGTCATCACCTGCACTGTATAATCATAAGGGATTTGATATAGGTCATACCTGAATGGATTGGACTTCCCTGATAGCTCAGTTGGTAAAGAATCCGCCTGCAATGCAGGAAACTCTGGTTCAATTCCTAAGTCAGGAAGATCTGCTGGGGAAGGGATAGGCTACCCACTCCAGTATTCTTGGGCTCCCCTTGTGGCCCAGCTGGTAAAGAATCCTCCTGCAATGTGGGAGACCTAGGTTCAATCCCTGGGTTGGGAAGACCCCCTGGAGAAGGGAAAGGCTACCCACTCCAGTATTCTGGCCTGAAGAATTCCAAGGACTGTGTAGCCCATACAGTTGCAGAGTCAGACATGACTGACTGACTTTCACTCACTTCAGTCACTGAATAGCTTAGTGGTTTTCCCTACTTTCTTCAATTTAATTCTTATTTTTTCAATAATAATCCATGAAGGGGGCCTTATCTTTACTTTTAAAGAAATCACTTATTCTACATATGTTCCTCTACTGTGACCAAGACCTTATTGTATACACTTGAGGTTTCACAATGATAATACAGACTTACTGGCATCTAGAATATTGTAGACTTGCTGACAAATATGAATATAAATAATATCTATAAATTAATTTTGTCAACTATGCAAAAGTATGTCAAAATGTACAACTTTTTATGGCATACATCTTCCAGATATATATAACTTTTAAAAAAATGTAGACCAACCTCCACAAAGGCAGAATTTATATTAGTTGTGCTCATTTCTGTATCTAGCACTTAATAAAACACATAGGAAATAAATATTTCTCTAAAGAATTTTATAGGCTGTGAAACAAAAATGAAATGGATTTCTCCAGAAATGTACCCAATTACTTAAATTCTAGCAAAGTATATTCTTAAATAAAGATAAGAGACACACCTTTTGGTCTAGGGAGAGCACATTTTCCCCATAAATCACACCTGTTTTTTGAAGTTTGGGAATGTTAATGCTGTATACAAATAACTTAATGTTCAGGAAGTCTCCAACCTCTAGTGGGAAGCTTTGTGAAAAAAGACTGTTCCTCATGATCAGGCTTCTGAGTTTTTCATTGACAACTGGAAAATGGTTACAATGCCTGCATCCTGGGAAGGATAACCTGGCAAAATGTGATACTCTTTGCAGAGTTTCCCATTTGGGAGGACAGTGACAACCCTTAAGGAGAGAGATAAATGCATTGCTTTCTGAAAGCTCACAGAAGGAGGAAACATTTCCAATTTCTTTATTTCCTGACCATCCATTTTCTGGGGTTGTATGGAATGTATATATTTTCTATAATTCAGGTCACTACTTAGGTAACAGATATATCTGGAAACTACACATTTAGAAGAAACTACAGTTTTCTATAGCTCTAAATTAGAAAGTTTATTTTAGATTCTGTAGTCTTTATAGTCACAATGTTCCATTGACTAGTTCCACAGGACACAATTCTCTTCCCCTTTGGTATGAGTCTTCAAGCCTTATATAGGGCTTTGAGGGGAGCAGAAAACTTCAAATAATTTGGTAATATGGGACATCAACAACCATCAACATCCCACCTCCATTTCCATGTGTATTAATTTTAGTGCAGAAAATGCTGCCAAAGAGTAGGAATTGTAATTATAGGAGCATGACTATTCCCCTATTTGTTTCTGAAAATTGTTATAAATATATGGACTCTCTCCACAGAAATCAAACACTTGTTTGTGACATAGATAACATTTTACATGCAGGGGTACTTTTACTTCACGTTGCCCAATTGTGGACCTTTACACCTCTATCCAGTAGATTGAGAAAAGCAGAAATCTTGAGACAGACCTTACCTAAATACCCATCCACTTAAAAGACTAAGGATATAATGGGATTATAACTCAGCGTGAAATAGGGCTTTAGCAATGCTTCCCAGGTGGCCCTGGTGGTAAAGAACCCGCTTGCCAATGCAGGAGACACAGGTTCTATCCATGGGTCAGGAAGATCCCCTGGAGGAGGGCACAGCAATCCACTCAGTATTCTTGCCTGGAGAATCCCATGGACAGAGGAGCCTGATGGGCTACAGTCCATGGGATTGCAAAGAGTCAGACATGACTGAGGCAACAACAACACACACACACACACACACACACACACACACAAGAAACAGATGGTATAACCAGACCGAACGATTGAAGACAGTTTGTCAAAGGGCCTATTTAAGATGCACAGCAGATTTGGCTTGGAAAAGGAGAGCCTGGGGACCTGGGAAGCCTTCCCCAAAGCTATCCCGATGGGACAAGGCAGGCAGGAGGTTGCCTGTACATATAGGGTAGCTTTATGGACAGAACCACTTCAAAGAACATGTGGCCTTCAGTAAAGGTACAGCCAAACCACAGTGAGCTAAGAAGAGGGACCTGGAGAACAAATGTCTTCATCAATCCATTCTCCTCCTTCCCTCTGGATCTTTTATTACTGTGTCTGATGGACCAAATCCAACCAGAAACAGAAGGAAAGGGAGCCTGTCAGTGCTATCAGCACGTCAGGGCAACTTGTGAGAGGAAAAGGATGGAAAGAGGACCTGGAGAACAAAACTGGAAATCGCAGTGCATGATGTCTTCCAAAGTATGTTCCAAAGTATACTAGTTCCATAAAATGAGCCACAGGGACAAAGGTCCAAGATCAAATCAGTTTGGGAAATGCCATATAGTCAGCCTACATGTCCAAATTACCATGTGCAAGGAAGGCACTGACAGAACAGTAAAAATATAAAAGGAAGCCTCAGGCTTCATGGAAATTAGAGTTTATTGAAAAATAAATGAACAAATTAAAAAAATGGCAGTATAACATCATGTTAAGTAGTGACCGGTGCTATCTTAAATAGGGATTTAATGGAGGATGATTTCCTATTGAGGAAATTATGACTGTTTCAGATTTTCAAATTTTGTTTCAAATAGAGTTCAAATACTGTTTATTGCTGAAATCTTATAAATCTAGTCTCCTTATACTTGAACATAAAACTGAACTTGCATACTTTCAAAACTTTGTGCATTTTCCACATTTTCTTTTTTGTCTATCCTATAGTATTCTCTATGGTTTCTTACTTTTCCTCAAAAGTGATCATCTTTATATCTTCAGTGTCTGGCCCTATATTGTGCCTGGTGGGTTTTTTTAAAGAGATGACTTTCAAATTAGATCAGATTTTATAATGATAATAATGATTACTATTATTGTATGGTAGTAATGATTATAGCAACAAAACTCCTTACATATCTAACTATAATGCGTGTTTTCTTTGTGTCATTTATTGTTTGAAGGTCTTAGTGGGTTATCCCATTAGTCTTCACAACAATCCAATGGCATGAACATTCTTATTATCCTTACTCTGCAGATTAGAAAACTGAGGCATTAAGAGCTCCAGTAACTTGCTCACCAGCACACAAGCAGAAGTGTTAGAGCCAGGATATCTAGCCCCAGAGCCTGGACATTTAATTGTTTTCACTATATTAGCTTAAATAATGCGCTGTGCTGTACTTAGCTGCTCAGCCACGTCCCACTTTCTGCAACCCCATGGACTGTAGCCCGCCAGGCTCCTCTGTCCACGGGGATTCTCCAGGCAAGAATACTGGAGTGGGTTGCCATGCCTTCTCCAGGGGATCTTCCCAACCCAGAGATTGAACCCTGGCTATCCTGAATTCTAGGCAGATTCTTTACCATCTGAGGCATCTAATTAATCATATCTAACTAGATAACAGTTTTTGATATATGAGTGTCAAGCTTAGAAAATTTTGTATTATAAAAATACAATATCCACACTCAGTATGTTAGAAAAATGGGGGGAGATATATCTAAGCAAGAGAAATAAACAAGCAGTTGAAATTGAAAGGAGAAGGAGGACATGTAGATAAAGTAAATATTTTTGCTGTCCATAAGAAAAGGAAGGTAGGTATGTTATATTCAATAGGATTTAGAGGCAATTTTGGGATGTAACACTGGAGCATTTTAAGTAAAGGCAATGCTATGTTTTTTATATCTTATGCTATGACATTTACAGAAAAATAAAAATTTTAGTGGCATACTAGTATTTTTACATAAAATAAATACAAAAGCCTAGTTAAGACATAAAAATTCCATGTACCACCAGAGATGAGGGAGGCATATTTAATTCATGTGCTTTCAAATATGAGCACCATGGGGACATTTTTATCTGAGAATATTTTTACTCTATGATGCATAAGTTTATAAATACTCTATGGTGGCTATGTCAGCCAATTTTTAAAATAATTATTCGACCTTAAAATTCCAACAATTTTTTTCACTTAATTATGCCGTTAAATTTAAAAGGTTTGTGTAGAATTTTTAAAACTTCAATAATTCTTAGAAGAGTATAGGTAGTTAGCATTTACCAGTTTAAATATATTTACCATTGACTATTTTTGAAAAAGTAATAGAAAGAATGTAATAAAATACCAGAAGATAATTGAAATTCTGTGGTATCACATAGATACCTCAAGGCAGTATGCTACTTAAGTGGCTCTATATAAAGCATTTCTGTGGAGTTCAATATAGTTTTTTGTTGGTAACTTTGTTGATAGTAATGATAAAGATTTTTTCTTTAACCTTAGAAAACCTGGTTGCCGTGTGAAGCACAGAGAAAGAATTACTAATGTTATCTATATAATTAGTTTAACCAGAATAAGTTAATATTCATATCCTCTTTTTTTTTTTTTTGCTAAGGCTAGGTTTATATAACAAAGACAGTGTGTGCTCAAATATTTTCAGGTATATAATATTTAATGCAAATAGAAAGTCATGAAAATAGACTACATAGCTATGGAGATGAAATATCATGGCGCTGACAGAGTGGTTGATAGTTTTCATGTTACTATAACCAACAATGTGAAGGCATAATTACTTGGTAACTGACTATACAAAAATGAAATGTATATTTCATTTGTTCATTTTATTTGTTAGAAATAGTTCTACAGATATTCTTCCCATGCTTGGTCTATATTATAGTTGTATTGATCTGAAAACCCACTCACTGCTCAAAGGAAATATATATCTGACTTAGTTGTATATACTTGAAATTCACTAGGTGAAAAATTCAGTTGGTTTATTTTTCTTCCTTGGTTCTTTTCTCATCACAACAAAAATTTGGAGCGACGAACCAAAAGGTGTAGAACGACAGACAAGCTACAGCTCAGTTCAGCTCAAGCAGACAGACCTTTTATTAGTCAAACCTTCTCAAAGAAGTCCTCATCCTTCCTATCGATTGCTCTTTGCTTCCCCCTTTTATCCTTCCAGTCTCCTCCTTTGTACTATGCCCAGTGCAAAGTAGGGCTTGTACCTATCACTAGTCAATGAAAGGAAATGCAAATGGGCATACGCTCAAAGCCGACTGACAATTTCAAGTTATATAACAGCAGGCTGTGTTGTTTATGTCTTTCCATATGTCTTCCCATAATTCAGTCTGTTATAATTAAATGTAGAATATTCATGAGTCTTTAATGGGCTCCTAACTTCCTAACTGTGCAATACTTTGGCTACCTGATTTGAAGAGCCGACTCACTGGAAAAGACCCTGATGCTGGAAAAGATTGAAGGCAGGAGGAGAAGGGGATGACAGAGGATGAGATGGTTGGATGGCATCACTGACTCGATGGACACAAGTTTGAGCAAGCTCCAGGAGTTGGTGATGGACAGGGAAGCCTGGAGTGCTGCAGTCCATGGAGTTGCAAAAGGTTGGACATGACTGGGCAACTGAACAACAGCAAGAAAAGCAATTGGACAATTCAAACTCAATTGCCTGTTTTCCTAACAGTAATTATTTACTTGTGAGTTATCTAGTGATAGAACCTTCCTTATCTTTATAAAATATTTCAGTTTTTCATATGGATAATGATATTCTTATTTGACGACTAGTAACACCTTCCTTGTATCTCTCTTAAAGGTAGACTGCTTCATACACAAGGCATGTCATAATGGATAGTTCTGGAGCCAAGTTGGGCTTGTGATTCATGGGCTTATGAATACTGTCTCTGCCATTTCTTAGCAATCTGGCCTTATACAAATTACTTAATGTCTCTGCGATTCTGTGTCCTCATCTGAAATTAATTTACTTATGCTTATTTAGTTTTACTCATACATAACCTGGTGTAATGGCATAAATGTAAAGCTACAATTGTGCTTTTTCTTGAGCTCTTTGGCCTACCAGTGAATTGATAGTGTTCTTTGAAATGATACTATAGAACTGGTTAATGGATAACATACTATTTTTAAGACAGCTTGTTTCCTACTATTTTTAAAGATAAAGACTTTTGTTTGGAAGCACACTCTAGTCTTAGATTTAGAAGTGGGTCTTTATGGATTAACAACAATCTCTAATTCAGTAGAAAAATTCTGTTAACAAATTAACAAAAATAAATTTAAATAGTTAATGTTACATAGAAATATTAATACTCATATGATGTACCTGGTTATTCTAGTTCTATCCTTAAGTGGAGACAAAACCTCTTCCATCTTTCATATGATAGCATTTAATAACATAGTCAAGAGTTAGGACTTTTCTTTGTCAACCCATCTTACAATCATATCTGTCCCACTTCTGACACAAATGCAATGCCTTCAAGATTTACTTAATCCTTGGAGTTATTCTCTGAGCACACTTAATTCATCAATTCTTAAACTATGAAACTGGATTTAAGGATATTACATGTTCTGTTTGCTATACCATATATTTAATGAATTTCAAGTGTATAATCAGTAGAATGATACTGATATGTGGTTCTCCAAGGAATAAAGAGAATCACATTTTAGAAAATGTCCATCTCTTCAATAAATAAATAGGAAGAGAAAAAAACTTAAGAAGCTGTAAGTTCAAGTAAAGGGAAGCATTTCTGCTTTAACCAGAAGACTAAGAGAACATTAGAAAAATGATAGACTTGTTGCGTGCAGTGGTGTGTGTGACTGGCAGAGCTCAGAACAACTGCCTGCACGCTAACTGCAAGGAGTGCTCTGACTTGCATGCTGAAGAGGCCGGTGCAGTACTTGACACTGACTCAGAACGGAGAAGCGGTACTTTTGAGAAGATTTCTTCACTCCTGGAAGTGTGCACTTTTCAGGGATGTTAGTAGGCGCACGGTGCAATTCCTAAAGCATGAGTGGCATGGATGACAGAAGCTGTTGCACTAAAGTGGAGAGCCTGACCTTTCATACTTGGTGGTGACAGTACCATTGGCAGCAGCAATATTAACAGGCCAGTGGTGGCTCAGACAGTAAAGAATCTGCCTGCAGTGCCAGAGACCTGGGTTCGATCCCTGGCTTGGGAGGATCCCCTGGAGGAGGGCATGGCAACCCACTCCAGTATCCTTGCCTGGAGAATTCCAAGGACAGAGGAACCTAGCAGGCTATGGGGTCATATAGTCCATGAGGTAACAAAAGAGTCAGATGTGACTAACACATTTGTTTTTTTTTTTTTTTTTCACTTTGCAAAAGCTTGTAATTTTAATCAGGTTTCATTCGTTTCTCTTCTTTTTTTTTTTTTTTTTTGGTTTGTTAGTTTGTATTTCTATTACCTTGGGGAAATGACCTAAGAAAATATTGCTGTCATTGTTCAGTTACTCAGTCATGTCCAACTCCTTGAGAGACCCCATTGACTATAGCGTGCCAGGCTTCCCTGTCCTTCACTAGCTCCAGGAGCTTGCTCAAACTCATCTGCATTTTGGTGATGCCATCCAACCATCTCGGCTTCTGTTGTCCCCTCCTCCTCCTGCCTTAAATCTTTCCCAACATCAGGGGCTTTTCCAGTGAGTCGGCTCTTAGATCAGGTTGCCAAGTTATTGGAGCTTCAGCTTCAGCATCAGTCCTTCCAATGAATATTCAGGGTTGATTTCCTTTAGGATTGACTAGTTTGATTTCCTTGCAGTCCAAGGGACTCTCAATGGTCTTCTCCAACACCATAGTTTGAAAACATCAGTTCTTCAGTGTTCAACCTTCTTTCTGATCCAACTCACACATCCATACATGACTACTGGAAAAGCCATAGTTTTGACTCTATGGACCTTTGTCAGCAAACTAGTGTCTCTGGTTTTTAATACACTGTCTAGATTTGTCATAACTTTTCTTCCAAGGAGCAAGCGTCTTTTAATTTCATGACTGCAATCACCACCCACAGTGATTTTTGAGCCCAAAAAAATAAAAGCTGTCACTGTTTCCATTGGGCCCCCATCTATTTGACATGAAGTGATGGGACCAGATGCCATGATCTTTGTTTTTTTGAATCTTCGGTTTTAAGCCAGCTTTTTTCACTCTTCTCTTTCACTGTCATCAAGAGTCTCTTTAATTCTGCTTTACTTTCTGCCATTAGGGTGGTGTCATTTGCATATCTGAGGTTATTGATATTTCTCCCAGCAATCTTGATTCCAGCTTTGTGCATCCAGCCTGGCATTTCACATGATATACTCTACATAGAAGTTAAATAAATAGGGTGACAATATACAGCCTTGACGTACTCCTTTCCCAATTTGGAACCAGTCCATTGTTCCATATCCAGTTCTAATGGTTGCTTCTTGAGCTGCATGTAGGTTTCTCAGGAGGCAGGTAACGTGGTCTATTATTCTCGTATCTTTGAGAATTTTCCCACAGTTTGTAGTGATCCACGTGATCAAAGGCTTTAGTATAGTCAATGAAGCAGAAGTATATGTTTTTCTGGAATTGTCTTGCTTTTTCTATGATCCAACAGATGTTGGCAATTTGATCTGTGGTTCCTCTGCCTTTTCTAAATCCAGCTTCTACATTTGGAAATTCTCAGTTCATGCGTTATTGAAGCCTAGCTTGGAGGATTTTGAGCATTACCTTTCTGGCATGTGAAATGATAAAATATTGGTACAGTTACTACCAGAGAATATTTTGCCTATTATTTCTTCTAGGAGTTTTAGGGTATTATATCTATGTTTAAGACTTTAAGCCTTTTTTTTTTTTTCATTTATTTTTATTAGTTGGAGGCTAATTACTTTACAGTATTGTAGTGGTTTTTGTCATACATCGATATGAATTGATGGATCTACATGTATTCCCCATCCTGCCCCCTCCCACCCCCCTCTCCACCCAATTCCTCTGGGTCTTCCCAGTGCACCAGCCCCGAGCACTTGTCTCATGCATCCAGCCTGGGCTGGTGATCTGTTTCACCCTTGATAATATACATGTTTCGATGCTCTTCTCTCAAAACATCCCACCCTCGCCTTCTCCCACAGAGTTCAAAAATCTGTTCTGTACACCTGTGTCTCTTTTTCTGTTTTGCATATAGGGTTATCGTTACCATCTTTCTAAATTCTATATATATGCGTTAGTATGCTGTATTGCTCTTTATCTTTCTGACTTACTTCACTCTGTATAATGGGCTCCAGTTTCATCCATATCATTAGAACTGATTCAAATGAATTCTTTTTAATGGCTGAGTAATATTCCATGGTGTATATGTACCATAGCTTCCTTATCCATTCGTCTGCTAATGGGCATCTAGGTTAATTCCATGTCCTGGCTATTATAAACAGTGCTGCGATGAACATGTGTCTCTTTCAGATCTGGTTTCCTTGGTGTGTATGCCCAGAAGTGGGATTGCTGGGTCATATGACAGTTCTAAGCCATTTTGAGTTTCATTTTGTGTATTGTGTGAGAGTGTGTCTAACTTCATTGATTTACATATGGCTGTCCAACTTTTCCAGGACCATTCGCTGAATAAATTGTCTTTTCCTCATTTCATATTCTTGCCTCCTTTGTCAAAGATTGATCATAGATGTGTGGGTTTATCTGGACTCTATTCTCTTCCATTGATCCGTGTGTCTGTTCTTGTGCCAATACCATGCTGTTTTGATTACTATAACTTATAATATTGTCTGACATTTGGGAGGGTTATGCCTCCTATTTGTTCTTTTTCCTCAGGATTGCTTTGACAATTTGAATGTTTTATGGTTCTGTGTAAATTTAGGATTATTTGTTCTAGTTCTGTGAAAAATGTCCTGGGTAATTTGGTAGGCATTACATTTAATCTGCAGATTGCTTTGGATAGTATTGCCATGTTAACAGTATTGATTCTTCCAGTTTAAGAGCATGGAATATCTTTCCATTTCTTTGAATTCTCTTCACTTTTTTTAATTAATATTTTACAGTTTTCATCATATAAGTAATTTTCTTGGTGAGGTTTATTCCTAAGTATTTTACTTTTTTAAATAACTGCAATTAAAAAAAATTATTTTGCAGTCACTTTCTGATACTGTTTGTGTAAAGAAATGCAATTGCTATCTGTACATTAATCTTGTATCCTGCTTCCTTGCTGAATTCATTTATGGGGCTAGTTTAAATTGAAATATGCTCTAAGTATAAAATACATACCAAATTTCTAAGACTTTATACAAAAAAAGTAATGTTATGAAAATCAATTTTCCTTGTTACTTTTTAGTGTATACCATTGAAAATCTAATACTATAATGCATTATATAATTTATATACACACATGTATCTATATATACATGTAGATATGTAAGTATATTTTGAGGGCAGCACAGTGGAAGCTTTAACAACTTTTGAAAAGTAGACATTTTAAAAGCAATATATACTGATCTAACCTAGGAGTCAAGAAAAAACTCTCACATTTTTCAACTATTTGAAAATTATGAAACACTCTTCTAAGATAATTCCTACATCACTGAGAAAATTGCAATTAAAATAACATTTTCTGAAAAGTACTAAAGCACACATCTAGAGACTTCTCTGGTGGCCCAGTGGCTAAGACTCTGCATTCCCAGTGCAGGGAACCCAGGTTTGATCCCTGGTCAGAGAGCTAGATCCCACATGCTGAAGCTAAGGCCTGGCACAGACACACACACACACACACACACACACACATACACACACAAACACACACTATCTAAAAACAATGAATTATAGTAAAGCTGTACTGAAAGGAAACATTATGGCTTTAAATTCTTTTATTTGAGGTGGATACTGAAAATGTATGACTGTTTGATTTAAGAAATTAGAAAACCAGATGAGCCAAATATTTCTACCCATTCAAATAAAAGGGAAGAAGATAATAACTTAAACTTATAAATCACATTATAGTTTTAGTGGGCAATGATTCTATTCTACTTCCTGGAATGCTGATATAATAGCTCAACCATTTTGGACCATGAGGACAAAATGTCACATCCTAAGGCTGGATAAACCATTAGCTGGAAGGTTCTGTGTGCTGAATTCCTTGTGGAGTCATGCCTTACTGCACTTCATTCTCATGAATAAAAATTCAGTTTTATCCTATTTATGCCACACTTATTTTAGACTTTCTATCACAGAGTTATATTATTTTTTCAATTATGTATGAATATATGTGTGTGTTTGTGGGTAGATAGGTAAAATATACTCATCAGAATTCCATAGTGATGAGGTGAGTTTTCCTTTTGAATATTCATATTTTGCTTCAGTAATGAATATTAGTTCATTTATTAGAATCCAAAGTTGAAGGTTGATACTAAATTATAAAAATTTTGCAAAACATCTCAAAATATGGGGCTTTCCAATTTCTTTAAAACCTGTGAACTGTCCATTAGCTATGATTTCAATGTCAAAGACCTAAGAGCAGTTGCATAACAAGATAGAATAAAATAATGAAACTGTGAGGGTATTTTCGATGTTTATTAAAATTCTCACTTACCAATGAACTCAATCCTTTTAAAATCTTCTAAATAATCTAAAATACCATAGTGCTATTTTAATACCTTGCTTTCTTAAAGCAGTCTGACAGATGAGGTCTCTATTGAAACTATATGCTGAAACTTAGTGTTAAAATAGGGGATATATTATTTTTCTTAAGGAAAGCCACTGAATACCACATCAGTATTAGCAGAATATCTAGAATTCAAAAGCTTTGCTATATTGAACAATTAATGGATGTTTATAAAATTTCATGTTTGGAGAAAGTTTGCTTTTTCTGAATAGTAAAATTTATGACCAAATATATTCAGCACTATTACAAACCTGCTTGAAAATTCCTGCACAAAACTGACATTCAACCATGTTCTAACAGTTCAGATACTGGCAGGGTCTACAAAGATGCCAATGAAAAATATATATAGTGCATAATTTTCATTTCTTTGCTGTCAGGGTAACATGTGTGGTTCATATGCTTTAGTGAAGTCTAGCAGTACAAATGTGTCAAAAAATCATAAAAATTTGTCTTCTATGACTAACATACAGGATTTAGGACCCTAGTATTTGAATATTTATCTCTAAGGAGGGAAAAAAGAGTTTATTCTTGGACAAATATATATATATATACACACACACACATATACACACACACGCATATAGATAGATAGATAGATACACCTAATGTTTAACACATTTTCCCTACAGTGTTTAGTGAAACAATTTTAGCTGAAGTAGCCTTATTCCTTGTGTAGCTTCCCACCCCACATCCCATGTAATAGCCTAAAATTTAATGGGAGACTCCATGTGCAGGGATTTCAAAATTGGTATTGGGAGGGGGAAAAGTGTATTAATTAAACCTCCAACTGTCAAAAGGAAATTATCTTCTACTAAATTTGCCTTATAACTTTACTGGGATGTTTTCCATAGGAAATAGATAAAATGAATTACTGTATTAGTCCAGATTATTTTATTGCAGGTAACAGAAACCATTTCCAATTTAGCTTAAGTGAAAATTTAGTAACTCTGATAAAATGGAAGCTGAAAATGGAGGCTTGCATCAGCTAGAATTATACTGAAGCTCTGTTAATTTCTCCATGTCACTCTTCTGCTTTCTTCTTGCTTCTACTGGACTTCACAGTTCAGGCTCATATTCTCCATGTGATATGTGCATGCTAAGTTGCTTCAGTTGTGTCCAACTCTTTGAGACTCTATGGACTGAAGCTTGCCAGGCTTCTCTGTCCATGGGATTCTCCAGGCAGGAGCCCTGAAATGGGTTACCGTGCCCTTCTCCAGGGGATCTTCTGAACCCAAGGGTCAAACCTGCATCTCTTATGTCTCCTGCATTGGCAGGCAGGTTCTTTACCACTAGCACAATCCGGGAAGCCCTCTCCCAAGTAGGAAATGGCTATGACTATAAAATACCGTCATGCTCAGAAATTTAATAGAAAGAGTTTGTAACAAGAAAAGATAAGGTCTCATTTGTTTTCTGAATTATGAAGTCATCCACAATCATAATTTGGGGTGTGTTAGACTTTGGACACCTCATGCAAAGAGTTGACTCATTGGAAAAGACCCTGATGCTGGGAGGGATTGGGGGCAGGAGGAGAAGGGGACGACAGAGGATGAGATGGCTGAATGGCATCACCGACTCAATGGACATGAGTTTGAGTAAACTCCGAGAGTTGGTGATGGACAGGGAGGCCTGTCACGTTGCGATTCACGGGGTCACAAAGAGTCGGACATGACTGAGCAACTAAACTGAACTGAACTGAACTGAGAGTGTGATACCTCAGCAATTAGACCTCTCTATAAAATTGGCAGCAATGACACTGACAACCTGAAGTCACAGCTTCAGTTCAGTTCAGTTCAGTCGCTCAGTCATGTCCAACTCTTCGTGACCCCATGAATCACAGCATGCCAGGCCTCCCTGTCCATCACCAACTCCAGGAGTTTACTCAAACTCATGCCCATCAAGTCAGCGATGCCATCCAGCCATCTCATCCTCTGTCATCCCCTTCTCCTCCTGCCCTCAATCCCTCCCAGCATCAGGGTCTTATCCAATGAGTCAACTCTTCGCAACAGGTGGCCAAAGTACTGGAGTTTCAGCTTCAGCATCAGTCCTTCCAATGAACACCCAGGACTGATCTCCTTTAGGATGGACTGGTTGGATCTCCTTGCAGTCCAAGGGACTCTCAAGAGTCTTCTCCAACACCACAGTTCAAAAGCATCAATTTTTCGGCGCTCAGCTTTCTTCACAGTCCAACTCTCACATCCATACATAACCACTAGAAAAACCATAGCCTTGACTAGATGGACCTTTGTTGGCAATATAATGTCTCTGCTTTTTAACATGCTATCTAGGTTGGTCATAACTTTCCTTCCAAGGAGTAAGTGTCTTTTAATTTTATGGCTGCAACCAGACCACAGTTCCCTCAAGAATGATTGACATACTTTTTTTTTTTTTTTCAATCTTGTAACTGAGTCCCCCTTGTTCTCAAGGACTTCTGCTGAGGTTCAGACCTCCCACCAAATTCCCATATCTTCTAACTGTATTATTAAATTTATGTTGGTAAAAAAGTACTATATACACTACAAACATAAAATTAAATATTACTGTTACCTACTTCTACTGCTTGTCAACAATGCTAACCTACATAATCATCATATTAAAGTATCAGTGTTGTTGTTCAGTTGCTAAGTGATGTCCAACTCTTAATGACCCCATAGAGTGCAGCATGCCAGCTCCTCAATCCTTCACTATCTCCTGGAGTTTGCTCCAATTCATGTCCATTGAGTTGGTGATGCTATTTAACCTTCTCATCCTCTTCTCCTTTTGCCTTCAGTCTTTCCGAGCATCAGGGTCTTTTTCAAGGACTTGGCTCTTCGCATCGTGTGGCCAAAGTATTGGAGCTTCAGTCCTTCCAATGAATACTCAGGATTAATTTGCTTCAAGATTGACTGGTTTGATCTCCTTGCTTTCCAAAAGACTCTCAAGAGTCTTCTCTAGCACCACAATTCAAATGCATCAATTTTTCGGCCCTCAACCTTATTTATGATGCAACTAGAAAAACCATAGCTTTAACTATATGGACCATAGTCTGCATAGTGACGTCTCTGCTTGCTTTTTTTTTTCTTTTTTAAATGTCTCTGCTTTTTAATATGCTGTCTGGGTTGTTATAGCTTTCCTTTCAAGAAGCAAGTGTCTTTTAATTTCATGACTGCAGTCACCATCCACAGTGATGTTGGAGTCCAGTGAAATAAAATCTGTCACTACTTCCACTTTTTCCCCTTCTGTTTGCCATGAAGTGATGGGACCGGATGCCATGATCTTTTTTTTTTTTTTTAATGGGTTAAGACTGTTCTTTTGTTCCTATTATTTGGTAAATTATCCTCATTCTTGCATCTCTCCTCCACTCTTTCTTTTTTGCTTTTACCTCTTCCAAATTTTGTCAAACCAACTATAGGTTGTTCTTTTTTGATATAGGTATTTTCCTTCAAGCTCAGTGTGAAGCATACTTCTATAAAATAAATACTATTTCACATCCCTGCTTTTTATATCTTTAGTATAGAATTAAGATATGTTTATCTATAACAATATATGTCACTCATAGTTAACATTAAAACACATTTAAATATGTGAGAACTATTTTAATTTCTGTATTTTAAAAAATATGAATTCATATATTTTTTAAATAACTGAAAAAATCCAATAGGCTGTTTAAAGTTCTTTCAGTTTTTGTAATTGTAAGAGTGAATTTTGCATTATTGAATTAGTTCCTATGTTGGGCTAAACATGGGAATATTTAAAACTGTTATGATAACAGGTGTTTGAAATTTTTAAAGCAATACATAGGATAGGTATGGAGTGTACAAGAAAACAGATTTGATAAGAGAGGTGGCAAGAATGAATAAATACTAATTCTGTATTCAATTATCCCATTAGACTTGTGTTTCCAAAAGTGAGTTACCTTGAGACTCTGTCAGAGTATAAGTTAAAGGTCACAAGATCAAAATTATTTTCATACTACTACTAAGATGTCATTTCCCTTCATCACTTCCTTCTCTGATGGGTCTCTAATGCAGTATTCCAGAGACTACATGATATATGATGATATCATTGCTCTCATGACATAGAACATGTGCTTATGTTCTCATGTTTTCTAAAATTTTCTAACATGGTAAATTTAAGGTATAAACATGTGCATTTTCAGAGAGTAGCTAGCTCAGTTTCTCTTGAAGCTTGTTTTTTGATGTTACTAGCTGTTTACACTTATACCTCTTCTAATCTCTGTATCCTCTTGTCACTCAAAAAATCATAATTTTGAAATCTTGAAGTTTTCCTTTCATTCATATGTAAAACATGGTAAATAAGTACATTTTGCTATTTAGCTTTGCATAATATAAAAATAACTTTTTCCTAAAAGTTTACTGAATTTTTAAGTTATCTACAACACTTATTTTGGAAACTTAAAGGATTTTATTTTAAAGAAAATATTGCAATACATTCATTTTCTTTTTAAAAATGGATTATTTACATAGCAAAAGGGAGGTGGAAGATTCGCTTTATCAACATTTAGCTGCACCGACAACCTCTAAAGATGCTGAAAGAGATGAAACTTAAATGCCAGAGAATTATCTGACTCACAAGAGAGGGAAAATGATTCAAAAGAAATAGGGAAAACTCTAAATAGGAAATAAAAGTATGATAAAAGGTGTGCATTTGGGGGGATTGTAGATGTCAGTACTTTACCTTATTGTGTCTTATGCAACAGAACGTGTTTGAATACTGTCACAGTGTCACACAGATGTACTATTGAGACCAATCATTCATAATTTAAAGAAAAATATACTATTTTAAATATGGATATGATAAGCTCTTGTTACATATTTTTATTAGAAATGAACCACAAAGGTTTATTATTATCTACTGAATTGTATTTATTGGGGCAAATTAATACAACAGCTAAAAATCTAAAACAAGCCTTGAACAGTTGACATTATTGAATGTTTACTGGATGAACAGTCGGTAAAAGAAATCACAGCAGTGCCATTTTCCAATGATTCAGTAACTCACTGAATTAAAGATTTATCAGAAAACCCATGAAGAATGTTTATCAGCAGTATCTCACTTGGAGAATAGTACCTACAAATGAATAAATCTCTAGTTGTGGCTGGACTCTGAGAGTCCAGCCACATCTAGAGATTTATTGTAATTTAGAAAATCTAGAGATTTATGATTTTTATGTAAATGTCTAATGAGCATAAAAGGTAAATAGTTGAAGTATTGAGTAACCTTTATGAATCTTATGATTTATCCTGTCAACTGTGTTGATACTGGTACTGACAGTAGGATAACAGGGAAAACTAGTGGTAATTCAGTGTAAATCAAGGCAGTAGGAACAACTACACTAAAATTGATTTCTTCATCATTGGATGCTCACAGATGGAAAAGTGCCTGTGTTCCTTACCAATGGCCCCAATTAAGCACTAAAAATAATTTTGTTACATCTCAGCCTTTGAGTACAGATCTTTTATATCGCATTTGTGAAAATGGAAAGTAGACAAAGCACTTCGCTGCATACAAAGTTCAATAGGTGTTTTGAAAAAAAGCCCTTGTGTGTGGTATGGGTGTTGTAGTAGATACCTTTTTTATGAGACACCATTTTTATTTAAAAGAATGGTTGATAGAGGAACTGGGCACACACATGAAAGAATGGGTGTCCTACTTCTCAGGGAAAAGACAGATGGAAAAGGTCAACTTGTTCAAAGCCACTTACATTTGCTGTCAGAGAGGACCAGATTTAATTTATAAAAATTTCTTCTTTCAGGGGTCTTAAAACTAATGTTATAACTAATTAGAATATTAGCAAATGAACAGTTGTTATGTGGACATTTTTTAAATGTCCATGATGCATGAACATATGCTCCTATTCAGCTATTTTGGATTCTCTATAAACAAGAAATATATTCTTCTGGATTAAAAATATTATACCAGAATGCTTTTAATAAACTCAGAATGGTCTGTGATTAATCACTTTGTTCACTCTTCACACATGCAGGATTTATTTCCATTTCTGAATACAAAGAAAAAAAAGACTTTTCTCTGATTAAAGGAGTAAGAAAGGAAAAAGAGAAAAACAGGAGGAGAGGATGAGTGGTGAGTTAAAGGACAGATTGAGTGTATGTATTTTAATCTGGCAGTTGTCTTGTGTAATTTTTTTTGCCAAAAGACTGCTAATTTCATACAAAAATTTAAATATTGTAGCAGTCACCCAACTTAAACATTTGGCAAATAGTTATCCTATTTTAAAAATGGAAAATATTTCTCAAGTGCTTCTGTTTTCAAAATACTGTCTCACGCTATTCTTTATGTTTGCTTGATCATTCTTTTGGAGAAAATTCTCTAAATTATGGATGCTGTATATATGCAGTTCCCTCTATCACATCTATTCAAAACGACCTTGGTTACTCAGTTAACTAAAAGTCAGAGGGCCATTTGTTTTTCCATTTTCTCCCCTTTCTTCTTCTTCTTCCTCTTTTTTTTTTTTTTTTTTTGATGGAGTATCTCTACATCTTTTAAAATACATTCAAAGTATACTGAAAAGAAACATTACGTTATTAGATTCCTGGGGTATATTTTTAACAGGAAAACTTGAGAACAAAATTTTAAGTATTTTTTTATTTGCTTCAATTTAAACGAAAACGAACCAAATTCCACTTTTCACAGGAACATAGAAGCTCTCACTTTAAGATGTGAATCACTCCAAGGGAAAATTTACTAGATTCACAAGGCTTCAGGCACCATATTCTCAATTCTATGAGTGCCTTTTTTTATTTTGTCTGTCCTCATGCCAATATCAGATGGATTTTTTTTTTAATAAAAAATGAAGCTAGAATGTTATTGAAGTTATAGAATCTGCTCTATTCCACTTGACCATGTTGCTGTCAAACTAACATAGTTTCTAAAATCCCTAACCAAAAATTCTAATATCTGTTCATAGAGGTAACATGGACTAGCATGTGTGTTTGACATTTTCTGTTTAAACGAAGGGACATGTCTTCTAGTTTAGGAGTAAGGAAAATACTTACGTAAAATATTACCAAAAGTTGGATTTGTTATAACTTTAGATGTTAGGAAGAAGAGGTGATATAATAGGTTAGCTACAGTATATAAAAAAGCAGTTAGGTATTTTGCCATTCTGAATATTATGCCTTTAACAAAATTCCACTCATCACTAAAATATACTATCCTTGACCAATTAACTCATTTATTAAGAGCACTAAATTAAGGCAATATGTTCACAGACTGTGCTAATAATCTCAATTAGCCATCTCACCAACACTATTCAAAAGAATGGATTAGCTGAAATTTATCACCACGCTAGGACAGCTCGTCGTAAATATCAACTGACCATAAATCTTTGAAAGAAAAATGACTGTATTATAATCTAATGTAGTCAGAAGTAGTTTTACTGTAAAGCAAGTGATGCTTATTTCAGCTTCAAGGACCCTCATTCTCATTTACCCTTTCAAGGCCATTGGAGAAAGCCTGTAACACTGTCACTTGGTCATGCTGTTTTGTAAAATTAGGTAGAACCTTTTCATTGTAATCAGTTAAGACTGTTGTCTTCTTTCACCCTGTCTCTCCATGAGAGTTGGCATTTAAGAATGAATATTTGGGATATTTTGCTAGGGAAATATTAGATGTAGATGCATTTATTTTTGGTTTATGGACTTAAGTGGTTTGCAATGCCTTGTGTGCCTAGTTAAGCCATTATTAATTATTCCAAATATCATGATCCAAAGGCATAGGGACCAGAGGTCATATGGACAAATTCTAGGCACCCAGTATCAAAAATATGTGGGTAGAAGAGAAAAAAAAATGTCTCACATGCATGTAGGGAAAATGTAGTCTCTAGAAAAATCCAAGAGGATCCCCTGGAGGAGGGCATGTAACACACTCCAGTGTTCTTGCCTGGAGAATTCCATGGACAGGAGAGCCTGATAGGCTATACAGTCCATGGGGTCACAAAGAGTCAGACACAACTGAAGTGACTTACCGCAGCACGCACAGAAAATTATTATAGATTGTACTACTCATATGCAAAATAATGTTGATAAAGTTCCTCTACAATGTGACGGTAATCCTAAAATTCATATTCCATTACTAATTAGCTGTCAAACTGAAATAAACTTTACTGGCCTAATAATAACAACAATAATAAAGTGATATATCAAACATTTCAAGGGAAAGTAGTAAACTATTCCTCTATATTTCTGAAAAACATTATAAATTGTTTTCCTATGAAGAAACAGTGTACAGCCAAATGATTTTTTAAAAGGCTTACAGAGATATGTCCGGAACTTAATAAGAATAATTATGTTTTTCTTTGAATCCTTCCTCGATTTTCAAAGCCAGATGTAGTGGGTAAATCCTTCTTATGTTTCTCTCTCTCTGACTTCCTTTCCTGTTTCATCTTTATGTTTTCCTCCTCTGCTACATTGCACTGAAGGACTTTTCTGGTTCCTTTGGTACCTTTAAGGATTCATGTGATTACATTGAACCTATGTGAAACTAGGACCATCTCTCCATTTTATGGTCAGATGATTAGTAATCTTAATTATATATATATATATATGCAAAGTGCCTTCTCAACAGTACCTAACTTAGTGTTTGAATAACCAAGAAATGAAAGTATTGGGGGGGGGGTGTCTTTAGAATTTTGCCTGCCATAGTACTGATTTAGTCCAAATTTCTGATTTTAAAATAGGGAAATTTAGGATAAGGAGTTTTATCCAAGTACTTAACTCACAGCTTTCTTGCTGTATTAAAGGATAGAGGAGACTACATTTCTTCTATTAGGATTGTCAGATTACCTGCATAGGAAAGAATAGATGGAAGCTTATCCAATTTTCATAATAAGTTGTATTATAATTATGTTTCCCTCTAATCAATAACTTGAAATATTCCTACTCCAAGGCTTAATAAAGAATTCAAACTATCTGCTATACTGCTTCTTCCAAAAATTTTACACAGTACTACTGAAACCTGAAGGATGGACTAAGTATTGAGTTTTTTCCTCTGTAGTGCTCAGCGTTTTTTTTTTTTTTTTTTTTTTAAAGAGCACCATAATAAATAGTTTAGACTTTGGGAACATATGGTCTCTGTCACAACCATTCACCTATGCCACTGTATAATGAAAAGAGGGATAGACCGTAGGTAAATGAGTGGATGCGAATATATTCCAATAAAATTTTGTTTACATATTTGGTCCATGGTGAGAAATGGAAACTGCTTAGTTTGCAAACTCCTGGTGTGAAGACTTGAGTCCTGTATCTCTGTGCTGAATTCTTGTGATCATCCACTTTATTTCCCATCTGCCATTCAGAGAGTGTGCCACTCATGTGCAGTGTACCTTTTATGCTATGCCCTTGACATCGATGTTTGATTTTAAAAATATATAGATAGGCATGTTTTACAAATTGTTGTCCCTTATTAAAAACTCTTCTTGGAGTCAGTACACAACATTATGCTGTTCAATGGACTTTTAGAAATTATTCACATTACAAATCCCCTTCAAAACTGTGTCAGTAGTGTTTGGGATGTCCCCTCCCCACTTTATGCTGAATAGTATGCTTCATTTTATCAGAAAATTAAAATTTTGCATCCCATCACTTCCCATTTTGACTTGGCTTATAGGAAATATGGGTTTATAATAAATACTCACTTCTATCCTTATATATGTAAGCTTTAGGGCACATTTATTTTACCTTAATTTTTTAAACTTTTGGACTTACAGTATGTATGATTTTAGTTGCAGTCTTCCTAAAATCCTTGCACATGAATATATAACAGTGGACTTGGGATTAAAATTCTGGTTTATTATTAGTCTTCCTCAAATATAAATATTTGCGCTCACATTTTATTAACATCAATTCATTTTGTGCATTCCCTATATACATTGTCTATTGATGGAATTGGTCATTTATGTGTTTAAATTTCCACACAGAGTAAAGTCTGTGTCAGTGTAGTTCTCTCTTTTTTGATATTGATTTATGTTTATCAAGATTTCTTAAACTTGGATCTGTTGACACGCTTTGAACCAGAAGTCTGTGTTGAGAGAGGCTGTCTCCTGCATTGTAGTCTGTTTACCAGCATCTCTGGCCTCTGCCCGCTAGATGCCAGTAGCACTCCTGCCAAGTTGTCACAACAAAACAGCTCCAGGCGTTCAGAAGGTCCTCTGGGAATACGCGTGTTAGGGCAGGGGGCACTGCTGGAGAACCATCATCTATTCAGAAATTGTACAAATTCTGAATTAACAAATTGATGAATTTTCATGATGTGAGCACACCAGTATAATGAGCAAATTGATCAAAAAATAAAATACCACCAGCCTCCCACAAAGCACCCTCTTGCTTTCTCCCTACCTAAGTAAATACCTTTATGATTTTTAAGACCACAGATTGGCTTTCTTCTCTTGAACTGTGTATAAATGCAATAACACAGAATGTCCTTTGTGGTTTTCAGTCAATATTACTCTTATGAGATTCATTCATATGGCACATAGCAATAGTTTTTATGTTATTGCCAAATGCTGTAATTTACTTGTACTTTTTACTGACAAAGGACACTGGTTTTCATGGCTGTATTTGTGGAAATGTTTTAATTTAACTTTTGGGTCACTTTTTCAGATTGGTTTTTAAGGAATTTGTCCACTTTCCGTTATTTTCCAAGTGTATTGGCATAATTTCATTCACAATATCATCTCGCTCAAGCTCTATTTGTTGTAGAATCTATCTCTTTTACTTTATTGCTGGTATTGATAAATTGTGCTATCATCCTTTCTTGATCACTTGTGGCAAGGGTTATCACCTTATTACTCTTTAAAAATCAACTTCTATTTTTTGAAACCCTCTAGTATGTATTTATTATCTGTATTATTCATTTCTTCTCTGGTCTTAACTATGTCCTTTTATATGAGTTTATTTTGCTCATCTTCTCCAAATTTCATGTGGCTTTTTGTCTTTCTTATATAACACACATGACTTTTAGCCTTTTTCAAACGTTTTTATATTACAGAGTTTAAGGATTATAGATTTCTACTTAAGACTAGCTTTAGTTGTATCCTATAACTTTGTTATCTAATATTTTATTATAATTTAGTTCAGAGTACTTTACATTTGTTGATTTATTCTCTAACCATATGGTCATTCAATATGTTTCCAAACATAGGGGAATATACTCTTTTGGTTAATTGTGATCACTTTAATTTCCCTGCAGTGAAAGGCATAGCTGATCAATTTCCTTTTCATAACTTCTTTATCTTATTGGAATTTTTTATCTTTTTTTTTTATCAATTATTGAGTGAAGAATTCTGCCACTTTCTACCACTGGACTGATTTATTAACCTTTAGTTCTGACACTTTTTGTTTTCTAGAATTATTAGCTCTGTTCTTCAGTGCATATGCAGTTGTATATACCTAGTGAATTAATATGTTAATCATTGCAAAATTACTCTTTAAACCTAGTGATAGTCCTTTTCAGTATTCTTCTTCTGACATTAATATGTCAGCAACCATTTCTCTTGGCTTGTGTATCTTTTTCTTTTTTCTTGACAGCTTTATTTTAATGTGCTTTTGTCCTATTTAGCAGTGATCTCTTTAAATAGCATGCAATCAGAATCGCTATTTTAATTGTTTTAAAATTTTTGTTTTTTAACTGGAATATTTCGCCTAAAATGTAATTGCTTATGTTTCAGAGCTCAAACCCATGTCTCTTATGCTTTATGCACTGGCAGGAGGATTCTTTGCCTCTAGCATCATCTGAGAAGCCCAAATTACTTGATCCTATGTCTATAATCTTACTATAGGCATATCTCATTTTATTGACTGCACTTTAATGCACTTTGCAGACACTGTTGTTGTTCAGTTGCTAAGTCTTTGTGAAATATTACATTTTATAATATTTGCAGATATTACAATTTTGCAGATGGAAGGTTTGTGGCAACCCCACATTGAGAAAACATCTTAGTGTCATTTTCATAACATTGGCTCACTTCATGTTTTTGCATCACATTTTGGTAGTTCTCACAAAATGTTAAACTTTTCATTATTATTGTATTTGCTGTGGTGACCTGCAGTCAGTGATTTTTGATGTAGCTATTGTAATTGTTTTGAAAATGCTTGAACTGTGGTGATATATGATAGCAAACTTAATTGATAAGTGTTGTATGTGTTTTGACTGCTCCATCAACCCACCGTTCCCATCTCTCTACCTTTCTTTGGGTCTTATTGCCTGAGACAAAACAATATTGAAATTAGGCCAGTTAATAACCCTACAAAGACCTCAAGTGAAAGGAAGAGTTGCACATATCTCATTTTAAATCAAAAGCTAAAAATGATTAAGCTTAATGAGAAAGGTGTGTTAAAAGCTAAAACAGGGCAAAAGCTAGATCTCTTCACCAAACAGTTAGCCAAAGTGGTGAATGCAAAGGAAAAGTTCTTGAAGGAAGTTAAAAGTCCTATTAGAGTGAACACATGGATCATAAAAAATTGAAACAGCCTAATTATTGATATGGAGAAAGTTGCAGTGATCAGAAGAGAAGGTCAAACCAGCCACAATTCCTTAAGCCTAAGCCTAATCTAGGGGAGCACCCTAACTCTCTTCAGTTTTACAAAGGTTGCAAGAGATGAGGAAGCTGCAGAAAAAATGTTTGAAGACAGCAGAGGTCAGTTCATGAGATAGAAGGAGAGAAGCTTTCTCCATATAAGTTCAAGGTAAAGTAGCAAATGCTGAGGTAGGACCTGCCATGTTATTCAGAAGATCTAGCTGATATAATTAATGAAGGTGGTTGTACTCAACAACAGGTTTCCTAAGTAGAGGAAATGGCCTTCTATTGGAAGAATATACCATCTAGGAATTTCATAGCTGGAAAGAAGTCTTTTCTTGGCTTCAGATCTTCAAAGGACTGACCTGACTCTTGTTAGGAGTTAATGTAGTTGATGACCATAAGTTGAAGCCAATTTACAACTATGTTCATTTGCCATTATGAAAATTCTAGGAGTCTTAAGAATAATGCTTAATCTACTTTACTTGTGCTTTCAGTATGGTAAACAAAGCCTGGATCGCAGTAAATCTGTTTATAACATGGTTAACTAAATATTTTAAGCCCAATGTTGAGATCTAAATCTCACAAAAAATAAATTCTTTTCAAAGTATTATTTCACACTGACAATATACCCAGTCACCCAAGAGCTCTAACAGACTTGTACAGCAAAATTCACCTTGTTTTCATACCTGTTAGCATAACATCTATTCTGCAGCCCATGGATCAAGGAGTAATTTTGACTTCCAAGTCATTATTTAAGAAACGCATTTCATAAGGCTACAGTTACCATAGATAGTGATTCCTATGATGGACCTGAAAAAAGTAAATTTAAGACCTTCTAGAAAGGATTCATCATTTTAGGTGCCATCAAGAATATTCATTATTCACGGGAAGAGGTCAAAATATTAACATTAACAGGGACTAAAAAGAAGTTGATTGCAACCTTCATGGATGACTTTGAGGGGTTCAAGACTTGGATGGAGGAAGTAACTGCAAATATGGGGGAATAGCAAAATAGAATTAAAAGTGAAACTTGAAGGTGGGACTGAATTGCTGCAATCTTTAAAGATAAAACTTTAACTTGAAAATACAGCTTTATTTTTAAAATCTTTAAAGATAAAACTTTAACAGATAGGGAGTTGTTTCTTACAGATGAGAAAAGAAAGTAGTTTCTTGAGATGGAACCTACTCCTGGCCAAAAATGCTTTGAAGATTTTTGAAATATCAACAAAGGGTTTAAAATATTACCTAAACTTCCTTAATAAAGCAGTAATAGGATTTGAGAGGATTGATTACAATTTTGAAACAAGTTCCACTGTAGGTAAAATGCTATCCAACAGCATCGCATGCTACAGAGAAATAGTTCATGAAGGTAAAACAGGAATGTCCCAGATGGCCGAGTATGAAGACCGTAAGCTTACCTCTTCTCATGAAAACAACAAAATTACAAATATTTACAAAGAAATTATTGATGTGAAAGACCAGAGCAATAGCAAAAAGACCTTTTACAACTAAAGATGTAAAGAAGTAACCAGAAGATAGGAAATAGGGGTGACCCACAAATAAGAGAAACAGGAAGATAATTACTAGAGGTTCTCCCCAAGGAACAAGTGGTTGGAGTCCCGCACTGGGCTTCCTAGCCTGAGAATCCTGCCCAGAGAAGATGAGCCCCAAGAATCACTGGCTCTGAAGGAGGCCAATCGGGCTTACTTTTTGAGAGAGCCAGAGGGCTGTGGGAAATAGAGACTCCATTACTAAAGGGCACACACAAAACTTCACATGCTCTGGGATCAAAGCAGAAGCAGTCATTTGAAAGAAACCTAGGGAAGACATACATGCTAATCTTGAAGAGACTCGTGGAAAGACAAAAGGCAGCTGGGGTTTGCCATGGGAATACAGACACTAGCATCAAAGCTATTTTGAGGAATTTGCTGTACCACATGACACTGCTGCTGGCAAGTGCTATTTTAGAATCCTCCCTGTAGCTCTGCTGCTGGCTCAGTTGGTAAAGAATCTGCCCGCAATATGGGAGACCTGGTTTCGATCCTTGTGTTGGGAAGATATCCTGGAGGAGGGCATGGCAACCCACTCCAGTATTTTTTTTTTAATTATTATTTTGTTTAATTGAAGGATAATTGCTTTGCAGAACTTTGTTGTTTTCTGCCTGGAGAAGCCTCATGGACAGAGGAGCCTAGCAGGCTGCAGTCCATGGGGTCGCAGAGTCAGACAACACGGAGTGACTAAGCGCAGCACACAGCTTATTCGCTCCAAGACTCAGTTCCACCAACCAGACTGTCAGCCCCAGTACTGGAGCACCTCAGGCCAGGCAACAAGCTAGGAGGAGGCATAACCCTTCCACCAGCAGGTCTGTTGCCCCAAACCACATGAACCTATAGCTGCCCTATGATCTGGCCCTGTCCAGCAGAGAATCTAGGACCTGGCCCCATACATCAGTGCACCATCTTTAGCCACTGGACCTCTAGGGTCCTGCAGCGAAGACCCAGGACCTGACTCAGTTCACCGGTAGCAGACCACTCGCTCTGGAACCAGCCCACCAGTGTGTATGTACCATCCTTAGCACACCATGGGCCTATACCCTTCCTACAAGCAGGCCAAAACAGAATTCTGAGACCGTAAGGGCCCTGAAACCAGAAATTCTAAGACCCAGCTTGCCTGCCAGTGAACTGGTAATAGCTCTGGGACTAGTCTTTTCCATAAGTGGGTAAGTACCAGCCCCAAGAATCCTTGGATCCTGGTACTACCCACAAGCAGACCAAAACACCAACTGTGGGTCCCACAGTAGGGCATATAGCTCAGATGAGCAGAGCGTAGTGTGCTACTGGGGTGCACAGGACGTCAGCTACAAAAGGCCCCTTCTTCAAGATCAGGAAACATGACCAGCCTACAAAATACATAGAAATAAAAATAGGAAATTAGGTAAAATGAGAGGAAAGAGGGACATGAAAATGAAAGAATAAGATAAATCCCCAGAGGAAGAGGGAAGTAAAGTGGGGATAGACAATCTACTCAATAAAGCGTTTAAGATAATGATCATGAAGAAGAACAAATGAATACAAGAACATTAACAAAGTGTTAAAAAAAGTAAAAAAAAAAAAGCAAACATTAAGGAGAACTGAAGTAAAAAAATACACTTGAATCAACAGTAGATTAGATGATACAGAGGAACTACTCAGCAAGCTGGAAGGCAGAGTAATGGAAATCACTGAACCTGAACAGAAACAGGAAAACAAGTAAAAAGAAAAATTGTGGACAGTTTAAGAGACCTAAGACAAGATTAGGCATACTATCATTTGCATTATAGCACTCTCAGAAGAAGAATAGAGAAAGAAAGACTAGGGAACATATTTGAAGACATAGTAGCTGAAAACTCTCTTAACCTGGGAAACAAACATCCAGGTACAGAAAGCACAGAGAATCCCAAACACATTCAATTGAAAGAGGATCACACCAAGACACATTATAATTAAAGTGGAAAGACATGAGAGAATATTAAAAGCGGTAAGGGAAAAGCAACAAGTTACATATAAGTGAACTCCCATAAGGCCATCACCTGACTTTTAAGCAGAAATGCTTCAGTCCATATAGGAGTGGCACAATGTATTTAAAGTGATGAAAGGAAAAAACCTACTACCAAGAATGCTGTACCCAGCAAGGCTCTCATTCATATCTAATGGAGAGATCAAAAGTTTTACAGATAGGTAAAGCTAAAAGAGTTCAGCAGCACCAAACCAGTTTTATGAAAAATGTTAAAGGGGATTCCCTAAGTGAAAAAGCAAAGGTTATGACTAGAAACATTAAAAAAAAAAAAAGGAAAAAGCTAATTGGTAAAGACAAATAAACAGTAAAGATAGGAAACTGACCACATATAAAGTTAGTAGGGAGGTTAAAAGACTAAAGCCACTTTTAATCATCATGGTCATGGAAGTCCTAACCACAGTAATCAAACAAGAAAAAGAAACAAAAGGAGTCAAAATTAGAGAGGAAGAAGTAAAACCATCACTGTTTTCAGGTAATGTGATACTATATGTAGAAAATCCTCAAGATATCTTCTCACTACAAGAGATCATCAATAAATTTGATAAAGTTGCAGGATTAAAAATTACTATACATGAATCCATTGCATTTCTATACACTAACAATGAACTGTCAGAAAGAAAAATTAAGAAAACAATTCCATTTACAATCACCTCAAAAAGAAAAAAAATACCTAGGAGTAAATCTAATTAAGGAAGTAAAAGCTTTTTACTTAGAAAAGTATGAGACAACAATGAAAGAAATTGAAGGTAATACAGATGGAAAGCTATACTATGTTCATGGGTTAGAATAATTTTGTTAAAATAACCATAGCACCCAAAGTGTTCTACAGATTAAATGCAATCCCTATCAAAATACCAATGGTGTTTTTCACAGAACTAGAACAAATAATTTCAATATTTCTATGATACACACACACACACACACACAGAATAATAAAAATAATCTTGAAAAAGAAGAAGGCAGCATAACCATGTTTTCTTCAGGGTCATTTTCCTTCTGCTTGGCTATCACCACTGAGTATCTCTTATAGTTTGATTTTCTGGTAATAAATTTTCCCCAGTTTTGTTTGTTTGTTTGTTAATATATTTGCTTTCATGTATAAAGGATAGTGTAGCTACGTACAAAATTCTAGATTGCCAGCTATTTTCCCTTAGTACTTTGATTATGACATTCCTTTGCCTGCTGCCATCCATCATTTCTATTAAGTCACCTAGGTATTACTCTTACTGCCCCTTAAAATGTACATGTCTTTCTCTCCAGGATTTTAACTCCTTAAATCATTTATTACCTAAACAACTCCAAACTACAATTTTGTCTTTCTAGCCCCTTGAGATTATAAAAAGACCCATCAGTTTTTTCTGCCTCTTTGTTTTAGTTACCTGGATGGATTATTTTCTCTTGCCCATCACCAAAAATAATAATAATAATAATTAGTTAATTAATTAATTGAAAATAAAACAAAGATTCCAGGGGGAAAGCTATCATCAAAAGGTCAGTTCTTCATCTGTGGTTCCTTCTCTCTGGATTAAAGGATCCTTCAGTACTGATTGACTCAGTGGTTTTCAGATATATTTTTATTTCTTGATTTGGATTTTTAGTTATACTGGTAGAAGTATTTGTTTTCTTCAACATTCATAATACCCCAAATTTTTACTAAAAATAATTATTTATAGGTTGAAAAAATGGAAACATTTCTTTTTAATCTTCCTGATGCGAAATTAAGTTGCTCTACATTGCTCTATATTGTGTTGCTGTCGTATCTCTATGTACTTTCCAGTGTCTTCAAATTTAGGGGATGATGAAGAGTATATTACATATATCCTCTCTTAACTTCTTTAGAAATGCCACTTACAATTTTTACTTTCAGCCCAGTAGCCAGAACTAGGCACATGATCTCATGACACTTGAAAGGAAGGATAGAAAATGAAAGGCAGTGCACAGAATACTTGGTGAGAATTGGCATGTTCTGTAGTAATCATTTAAAATATATCAGTTTAGAATTAAGAAAACTACATTGAACACGTTTAGAAGAGAGATTATAATAAGTATAAGGACTGTATTCTATGCTCAATAAAAGTGATAATTCTAATGGGTCAGATAAAACATCATGATAAATCTGTGTCTCATTTAATTTCAGAGGAAATATTACTATCAAATATGAGAATCTAAGAATATGTTCAAATATTAATTCTCTAAGATGCTGTTTCTCAGAAATGTATGTTGAGCATCTATGATCTATTGTATCCATAGAAATTAGATTTCAGTAGCAGTAAGTATTAATAGTTTTGGGGGATTCCCAGGTGAGCTTTCCTGATAGCTCAGTTGGTAAAGAATTCGCCAGCAATGCAGGAGACCCTGGTTCAATTCCTGGATCTGGAAGATCCCCTGGAGAAGGGAGAGGCTACCCATGCCAGTACTCCTGGGCTTCCCTTGTGGCTCAGCTGGTAAAGAATCTGCCCACAATGTGGGAGACCTGGGTTCAATCCCTGGAGGAGGGCATGGCAACCCACTCCAGTATTCTTGCCTAGAAAATTCCATGGGCAGAGGAGCCTGGAAGGCCACAGTCCACAGGGTTGCAAAGAGTCAGATATGACCATGAACAGGGAGGGAGGCTGTTTGAGAGTAAAAGTGCAAATTGAAGTTATTGGTAGTCTTCAAAGTGATCTTGAGAAAAACAATTTGGAAAACCACTAGTCTAATGAAATACAAATTAAAAAGTTTAAAAAGCCAATATAGAAATTTTTCTTTTGACATTTCCTATGACGTGAACTTTAGGAGTTGTAAAGTAGTTAAAAACATGCCATTCAGTGACAGATACCAACACATGTTTCAAAGAAGGAATATGACTATAACGAATACAATCATTCATATGCTGTAGTTCTTTCTTCATAAATGAAGACAATTCTTAATTGTTAGTAGATAGCACTTGTGGCTTGTTTGGAATTGTTTTCAAATGTTGGTAATAATCTTTACTAATTTACTCATATTAGCACCATACAATCCCCATTATTGTCAAAATACATTTCCAACCCAACTTTGGTTCAGGGAAGTTCATTTTGAATTGCAATAGGGCAAAATTATCTAATCCATATAGGGATAAAATATATAATCTTTGTTATATTGACATCACATTCTCACTTAAATTTTTTGGATCAGTCACTTCTATTATTATTATTATTATTATTATGGTTAGCTATATTCTTACCACTTAGCAAAGGAATGGGATACATAATATTCTAGAACTTCTCCCAAAGTCCTTCAGTGTGAATATATTTAAGCCATACATAGCTCTTTTCTGAGTGAATCATATTGTGGAGATCATTTAACTTAAAATCATTCATCCATTGCATCTCACTTTCTATTAGCTAGACAAAGAACTTTAATTGCAATCACATAAGTTGATTGGAATAATATTGCTTCCTTTAAAGAGAGTGTTAAAAATGATGTCCTTAGAAAATTTCTGAAAAACTTATATACAGACCAATTATTTATCAAATATGTGTTAATAACATACATGGGTTTTCCTGGTGGCTCAGTGGTAAAGAATCACCTGTTAATACAGGAGCTGTGGGTTTGATCCTGGGTCAGAAAGATCCCTTGGAGAAAGAAATGGCAACCAATTCCAGTATTCTTGCCTGGAAAATCCCATGGATAGGAGACTGGCGGGCTACAGTCCATGGGGTCACCAAAAGTCGGACTTGACTTAGGGACTAAACAACAGAGATACATGTGTATAGCCAAGAGTAAGCATCCTTGGCCTTGAAATAGAGGTATTAGATAAATAGAGGTGAGAAATTTGGGATTTCTGGTTTACTAACAAAGTTGTAGTTGAATAACAATTTCTTTGCAAGTTCTATATTCTACTTGCACATATGTGTACACATAAATGTTTCCAACCCTCAGAACAAATCTACAAATGCTAAGGATAAAATGGTATGAAAACTTTCTTATATACCATTTTATGAAAACTGAAAATCTTTTTAGAACTCATGGGAATAAATCTCTTGTTAAGCATGAGATTGGCACCATAAAATGTAAAGGGATGATCAGGGTCATAATTGAAAATGTGCAATAAAAGTGACATGCCATTTTTTATGCCATATTATAGGATTCTTAAATACCCCTACTCCCACAAAAACATAAAACTCACTTAGTTCAGAATGTTCTACCATTTCTTAATTGTTACTCTGGTCACATTTCCCGCCTTCAATCCTATTCTTTGAATCTTAAAAAAAAAAAAAGAAAAAAACCTGCTGAACACTAATTATTTAACCTTGCCTCCTACCTACTTTCCCTCTTTATTCTGAGGTTTCTTAAGGGCTATAATGAGCTGTCCCCACACAAACAGGCCAAATTAGTGGATAATTACTGCTGGGCCTGTGAAGGTTCTCACTCCTCCTTTCTTACAGTTTCACAACATTACCAGAATGGTCTGTCGCCTCCCTACCAATTAGGAACAATTACTACTTTATAACATTAGTGGTGGCAGGCTTATTATGTTCAGGGATATGTAAAAAGTGAGGTGGGGGTAGGGGGAGAAATGAAAGGCCACAAAGGGTCATGGCTATATGAGGAGCTTCAGCAGTTTATATTCATCATTTTAATTTCATTTCTTCAGGAAAGCAGCTGCAAAGATTTATACTAACTCTATTAGATGAGAGGGAACATCATATATATCCAAGGTTGTGTTTTTCACCTTTTACACAGGATAATATCTCATTCTGACAACTTTAGTTTTCAAAATAAAGGAAATGGCTTTGGTTCATTCTTGGGTGGAATAACAACTTTTCTGTTTTTTGTTTCATGTAAAGACTTTTTGTTGTTTGTTTCATGTGGAGTATATTTCTGAATTTAGTTTCTTAGGTGATCTTGAGCTAACACTGCAAAAGGAGGGTCTGTGTCCCAGAAGCGTATTAAAACATTCCCTTCACAGTTGTGTTTAGAGTTTGCTGTGGTTAGTCACTCAGTCGTGTCCGACTCTGTGTGACCCCATGATCTGTAACACACCAGGCTCCTCTGTCCATGGGGATTCTCCAGGCAAGAATACTGGAGTGGGTTTCCACGCCCTCCTCCAGCGGATCTTCCCAACCCAGGGATCAAGCCCAGGTCTCCCACATTGCAGGCAAATTCTTTATCAGCTGAGCTGCCAGGGAAGCATATTTAAATAGAGTTTAGATCAAGATAAATTTATATCAAATATTCAGAATGAAACACTGAAGGCTTTTAAGTCCAGTATATGTCCAGTTAACTTTTCTGTTTCTAGGAGGGATGAGGCATAAAAGACTGAGCTACCTTAAAGTTTTCTGTTCTCAAATTCTTTTTTTCTAATGCTAGCAAGAAAGTCTTACTTGATACTGTGTAGGGTGCTTTCTTTCATTCAGGGTATATTCTAGGAATTCAATAAAGTGTAACATATTTTAATGAATGTGGCCTTAGTGTCCCTTTTTGGTGCTTGATTCCTTACAAGGCTCTTACTCTACGGCCACAGAACACAAACCTTACTTTCCTTCGGATGGCATCTTAATTAAACTACCTCATTTATGTTTTAAAACATATGTTAACAAAGGAGACATTAAGAGATTTTTATGGCGGTGGAGAAGAACCAATACAACTTTAACATGGTTTAGAATTAAAACAACACATTTTCTAAACTTTATTGAGAGGAAAGTTTTTTCGGGTGGAGTCCGTGGTGTCAGGCATGAGGATAGAGATGATGATGGTAATCATGGTGATGATGATTTTAGAATAAGGAGACTGGTTGTCACATATGGGATCATCATGTTAGCCTGAGTGACGAGAATGAAAATGCATTTCAGAGAGTTAAAAAAAAAATTAGACCAAAAAAAATGTGAAACTTGAGGCTGTGGCCCACACATGTGAGAAATTTAATAATTAGAAGAGAGATAAAAGCTAAGATACTAAAGAAAATAAATTTGTAGGATGTTTTCTATGTTTAAAGGCAGAAAAGGAGGAACTAAATGGAAAGGAGAGAAAAGAATAATGAAGGTATAGAATATAAAGCACAGATTACCTTCCAAAATTGGAAGGAAAAATATGTAACTTTTTCTTATTGCTTAAGTCATAGAAAATAAAAATCAAAATAAAAGTTTAGTGAGATAAAGGGACACATATTGAATGAGGTCTTTCTTTTCAGTAAATTAGGAAGCAAAGATTATCTCATTAAGAAAATTGCCTCAGATAGTCCTCAGGGGGGAAAAAAAAAGTGGCATAAAGCATTTAGCCTTGGCTGAAAAACACCTCAAAAAACATCAAGATCAGCAGTAAGTCTCTGGCTGTTTGCAACTAATAGAGAATTCAGTTGTTCAATAAAAAGATCACAGAAAATATTGTGTTCTATAGAATGCATAGCAAGTAATCAGATTAATTTCATCTCTCAGTTTTTGATTGTGTGTTCAGCAGATAGCCATGATCACAATACTGTCTCTCTATATAGAAGCAAAGCTGATCAATTCAAATATGCATTATGAAGTAGTTGCTGAACTTTTATGCTGTATCAAATAAATAATTCAATTATGATGAATACCAAAACAAATTATGAATTTCAAAAAGAAGTGCCATAAGATTTATTTTATGACAGAGTTGAAAGAGATGGAGGAAGAGAGAGAGAGGAAGAAAGAAAATCGTGCAAGACTTTGGCGTCCTAGTCAGGTGTCAATTGACTTAATGTCCAAATGTTGAGCAAATTTTATTACCAAATACTGAATTAATGATTATTGTTACAGTTTACACTTAGCCATGTCTTGGTAATCTTTTATAATATAAAATTAATTTTTTTTGCATGACTGAAAAATAAACAAGTTTCAGGATAAAAGAACATGCTTTTTCACTTAACACAAAGCACTGCAATACCTATTCCTCATAGCTACTTAGATCCTTACTGGATTCAAAGTTTCCATTTCCAAAAGCATTTAATAATCTTTTATCAGTTGTTTAGCTTTCCAATATTTTTGTTTACAGCATTTATTCCAAAGAAATAAAAACATTTACACAAAAATCTGTACATGAATTTTCAGAGCAGCTTTATTTGTAAGATCCAAAAAATGGAAACAACCATAAAAACATCTTTCAGTATGTGAATGAATAAACAAAAGGTGATGTATTCATACCATGAAATACTACTCAGCTATAAAGAGAACCACTACTGACACACACAACTTGGATGAATCTCAAAGGCATTACACTCAATGAGGAAGACCGATCCCAAACAGTTATCTACTGTATGATTTCACTTATATAACATTCTTGAAATGACAAAATTATAGAGATGGAGACCAGGTTAGTGGTTGCCAGGGACTGTGGAGGTAGAAAAAATTGTTTTTGGCTGTAAAATGCCGGACAAGGGGTCCTTGTGATGAAACTGTTGTGCATCTTGACTGTGCTGCTATTCGTAGGAATCTAAAAACATGATGAAAATAAATAAAAGGTCAAATGTACCCATAAACACAAATGAGTGAATATAAAACTGGTAGGATCTGAGTAGGGCTGGGGGATTATGTCAGTGTCTGGCTATAATATTGTGCTATATTTAGGAAAGACATCACCACTGAGGAAACTGGGGGTAGGGTGCTTGATTTATTTATGTTATTGCTTAAAACGGTCTGAAAATCTACAATTTCCAAAAATACTTTGTAAACAAAGCTACTAGTCAAGTTCAATGGAGAAAGAGATCAATTTCAGCTGAGAAATTGGGTAATAGTGATAAAGGAGGCATCATTTGATGTAGTCTTTAGAAGTTGAATATGATCTTTATAGGTGGAGATTTCCTGGAACAAAATATTCCAGGGAGAAGAGGACAGGAAAAAGCATTAGTGATATTTTTTAATTCTTTTTTTTTCCCATGCCCCTAAAAATACAACAACAACAACAAAAATTCTTCATAAACCTGAAAGGAAAATGAACCCAACATTATGTAGTTATAGGATTTATATGGTTACCAACTTTTAACCTGACAGTACAGTAGTGGAGGCAGAGAAGAACTGTCAATGAGTCATCCAAAATTACATTTTCTTCTGTCCAGTGCTAAATACCTGCAGATTCTTGGCAGAACTATTGGTGTTATTCCAGGTACACCCAGGGTTAAAGACAGAATTTAAAATGTCACTAATGTTTTCCTTCTCTTAAAAGCATAATATAAAGCAAAAGATGTTGTTGTTCAGTCTGTAAGTCACATCCCACTCTTTGCCATCTCATGAACTGCAGCACTCCAGACTTCTCTATCTTTCACTATCTCATGGAGTTTGCTCAGATTCTTATCCATTGAGTCAGTGATGCCATCCAACCATCTCATCCTCTCTCACCCCCTTCTTCTCCTGCCCTCAATCTTTCCCAGTATCAAGGTCTTTTCCAATGAGTCAGCTCTTCTCATCAGGTGACCAAAGTATTGCAGCTTTAGCATCAGTCCTTTCAATGCATATTCAGGGTTGATTTCCTTTAGGATTGACTGGTTGGATCTCCTTGCAGTCCAAGGGACTCTCAAGAGTCTTCTCCAGCACCACAGTTCAAAAACACCAGTTCTTCAGTGCTCAGCCTTCTTTATGGTCCAGCTCTCATGTTCATACATGACTACTGGAAAAATCATAGCTTTGACTACTTGAACCTTTATTGGCAAAGTGTTGTCTGCTTTTCAAAACGCTGTCTGGTTTTGTTATAATTTCCCCCCCGCCCCACCCAAGGAACAAGCATCTTTGAATTTCATGGCTGCGGTCACCATCCATAGTGATCTGGGAACCCAAGAAAATAAAATCTGTCACTGTTTCCACTTTTTCCCCTTCTATTTGCCATGAATTAATGGGATCAGATGCCATGATTTAGTTTTTTTGCATGTTGGGTTTTAAGCCAGCGATTTCATTCTCCTCTTTTACCCTTATCAAGAGGATCTTTATTTCCTCTTTGCTTTCTTCCATTATAGTGTTATCATCTGCATATCTGAGGTTGTTGATATTTCTACCAGCAATCTTGATTCCAGCTTGTGAGCCTTCCAGCCCAGGATGTCAAATGATGCACTCTGCATATAAGTTAAATAAGCAGGGAAACAACATACAGCCTTGATGTACTCCTTTCCCAATTCTGAACCAGTCTGTTGTTCCATGTCTGGTTCCAACTACTGCTTCTTTTCCTGCATACAGGTTTCTCAGGAGACAGGTAAGGTGGTCTGGTATTCCAATCTCTTTTAGAACTTTTCACAGTTTGCTGTCATCCATACAGGCAAGGAGATCCAACCAGTCCATCCTAAAGATCAGTCCTGGCTGTTCATTGGAAGGACTGATGCTGAAGCTGAAACTCCAATACTTTGGCCACCTGATGCGAAGCATTTGAAAAGACCCTGATGCTTGGAAAGATTGAGGGCAGGAGGAGAAGGGGACGACAGAGTATGAGATAGTTAGATGGTATCACTGACTCAATGGACCTGAGTTTGAGTAAACTCCAGGAGTTGGTGATGGACAGGGAGGCCTGGCATGCAGCTGTTCACGGGGTCATAAAGAGTCGGACACGGCTGAGCGACTGAACTGAACTGAACGCTGTTAAAGGCTTTAACATAGTCAATGAAACAGAAGTAGATGTGTTTTTTTTTTTTTTCTCCTAGAATTCTCTTTCTTTTCCTATGATCTAACAGTTATTGGCAATTTGATCTCTGATTCCTCTGCCTTTTCTAATTCCAGCTTGTACATCTGGAATTTCTCAGTTCACGTACAGTTGAAGCCTAGCTTGAAAGATCTTGAGCATTATTTTCATGTTAGCATGTGAAATGAGTGCAACCAGATGGTAGTTTGAACATTCTTTGCATTATCCTTCTTTGAGATTGGAATGAAAGTTGACCTTTTCCAGTCCTGTGGCCAGTGCTGAATTTTCCAAATTTGCTGGCATATTGTGTGCAGCACTTTCACAGCATCATCTTTTAGGATTTGAAATAGCTCAGCTGGAATTCCATCACCTCTTCTAGCGTTGTTCATAGCAAAGCTTCCTAAGGCCCACTTGACCTCACACTCTAGGACGTCTGTCTCTAGGTGAGTGGCCCCACCATAGTGGTTATCTGGGTCATTAAGACCTTTATTGTCTAGTTCTCTATGTATTCTTGCCACCTCTTCTTAATCTTTTCTGCTTCTGTTAGGTCCTTGCCATTTCTGTCCTTTATTGTACCCATCCTTGTATGAAATGTTCCTTTGGTATCTCCAATTTTCTTGAAGAGATGTCTAGTCTTTCCCATTTTTGGTTTCTTCTATTTGCATTAGGTATTTAAGAAGACTTTTTTATCTCTCTGTGCTTTTCTCTGAAATTCTCATTTATTTGGGTATATCTTCCCATTTCTCCTTTGTTTTTCCCTTCTCTTATTTTCTCAGCCATTTGTAAGTCCTCCTCAGACAGGCTTTCCGCCTTCTTGCATTTCTTTTTCTTGGGGATGATTTTGTACACCTCCTGTAGAATATTACAAAACTCCAGCCATAGTTCTTCAGGAATTCTGTCCATCACATCTAATCCCTTGAAACTATTTGTCACCTCCACCATATAATCATAAGAGATTTGATTTATATCATGACTGAATAGTCTATTTTTCCCCCTACATTCTTAAATTTAAGCCTGAATTTTGCAATAAAGAGCTCATGATCAAAGTCACAGCCAGTTCCAGGTCTTATTTGTGCTGACTGTATAGAGCTTTCTCATTTCAGTTGCAGAGAATTATAATCAGGTCTCAACTATCAAGAAAAAATGCGAGAGTAGAGCTATCCATTGGATTCGGTGTGATGGAGATTATCGGTCATTTTGACAATGCAGTTTTACAGTGATAGGAAGAAAAACAGAAGCGACTGTGAGGACTGACTAGTTAGTAGGAAATAGAATAATTATTAAAAGGGAAACAGAAGACCGAGGGGACGGTTTTAAGCACAGGCGACATTAGAGCATATATTTTCAATAAATATACGTAGCTGTTACAGCTGTTGATAGCTAATGATACCAAGAGACAGAGAGAAATGAAAGAGCAAATAGGGGATGGGACTCAAAGTAAAAGTGGAAGGAAAGATTGGCTTCCTTTCACTTCAGTGGAGACCTTGATTTATTGCAATTGAGTTATAAAATATGAAAAGGTAAGGGGTGGTAGCAGTAGATGATAGAAATGGAAATTTCGAGGTCTGGCAAATTGCTGCTAATGACAAGTTGAAGTGATGTTCTTGAGAGAGAGCACCTGAACTAGGAATGTAGGAAAATATTATTAAAGAGGAGCTTGTCAAGAAGCCAAGAGGTGAGACTTTCAAGTAAAGTCACCCAAGGAATACAGTACAACCATATAGAGCAAGTTTCTTCCAAGTCTTTTTGATACCAAGCTCTCTAAAAGTTGGACATTATTGAGTTTTGCTGATAAGTATAAAATATAGAAATATTTATCCTTAACATGTCTTCCAAAGCCCTGATTTGTTCCATAAATTCTGTTATACTTTTTCTTTCAGAAATTTGGGTGCAAATGAGTATCAGAGAGCCTAGTATTACTAAAGAATTATACCTAACTCAGTTCTCATCTACACATTGTCACCTGTTGGGTTGACCAAAAAGTTCATTTCAGTTTTTCCATAACATCTTACAGAAAAACCTGAATGAACTTTTGAGCTAACCTGATATTTTCTGGCAATATGTTTTGCCTGTTTGGAGCTCCTGATATAGTGGGATCTATTTTCACATACAAGAGGGATGTATTTATTTCCCTTAACATTTCTCCTAACCCTTCTCCTTGTACCATTTGGTCAGTTAGTCCTTGGAGCATCTATTACCTTCTGAAAATTACATTGATTGATCCACAGGGTAGGGGGAAAATTTTTTTGAGTTCCAAAGCCTAGGCTTTCAAATTGGACTGAAGTGTGTCAGAACACAGAACAGTGTGTGATGTCAGGAGTATGCTTGTCTATCCCTGGAGATTAGATTGGCCGCTGCTACATCTCTGAAGGTTTCTTCCCATCAGCACTGTTGCAGGCTCCTGTGTGCTTGGCCAGGTGATATGCTTTCAATTATTTGACAGATTTGTACTGCCCAGCATTTACTGATGGGTGCCTAAAGCATACTTGGATTTGTCATGTACTTTGGAGACAAGGGCTTCCCTAGTAGCTCAGCTGGTAAAGAATCCACCTGCAATGCAGGAGACCTGGGTTGCACCCCTGGATTGGGAAGATCCTCTGGAGAGGGGAACGCCTACCCACATCAGTATTCTGGCCTGAAGCATTCCATGGACTGTATAGTCCATGGCGGTCGCAAAGAGTCACAACTGAGCTACTTTCACTTTCACTTTTGGAGGCAAAATCAAAGCCACCTTTAGTACCCCATTACCTATGGCCAATTTGTTTCCCCAACACAGGCTGTGCATCTGTGTTGAGTGGTTTGTGACTTGGTTCAGTCACAAATTCTTCTTGTTCTGCTTCTATTTATTTGGCTCCAGTTTGTCTCTTGACTGACATAGCCTATGTCAAAGTGCTACACACAAAATGTATGTGTAAGCAGATGTAGTTTTTCCCTTGAAAAACGTGTCATTTATTTGGGGAAAGGAAGTCGGGGAAGGCTTGGGACTGAGGGAACTTCTTCTGCTTTGGAGTCAAATGTGCAAATGTGAAAGAGGAGTCTGGAACGAATGTAGCTGAGAATGGACACTGTCTTAATCCTACCTACGCTGGCACTAGGAGTCTGCTTTGGGAAAAGAGGCTCAACAAAGCTGACCATGGTCCACACCAACTGAGGGGCTGGCATCCCTGAGCCAAGAATATATGGAGGAAGGTGAATGGCTTATAACTTCACTCACTTTGTTGTGTGACTTTAAACACGTGGTCATAAGAAACATTTAAAGCACTAAATGAGAAGAAAAATGATGGCTAGAATAAATTGTGTATGTTACAAATATATCTTATAATAAATTTATGAGATAAGTGTTCTATTATTATTCTCAGTTTACACAGGAAGAATATGAAGTCTGGAGATATTGGGCACCTTGCCCAAATTTGCCAACAAATACTTGTCAGGGCCAATGCATGAATTTCGTTTTTCCCATTCTAAGTCACCTGTTGGTAACATTTGTAAAGTCCACCTGCTACCCAAGGCAAATGACAGTGGAACTCAATTCCTGCATCTGTCAAGGGTGAGGGGTGGACGTGAAGTGCTCTAGCATCTCCAGCACTAACATGCTATCACTTTCCTGGAGATTTATAAGCAACATTATTCTCATCTAAAGCACCTGCAAAAGCACTATTTGTGAATTTGCCATATGTTTTCAGCAGAAAGATTACACTTATTTCCCCATGGAGTAATGTGCTAAGAATTTTTTTGTAGGGTTGGTGTTTATGATGAAGTATTTCATATGATTTTATGTTTTTAATATGTCACATTAAATCTTCAGAAAGTAGTGGATAAAAAGAGAACAAATATGTTTATAAGTGGACTAAATCTACTTGCCTTCTGTCTTGGGTTGGGTACATGGCAAAAAAGAAAACCGTAGTGATTATTGGAACTCATGAGGATCCAAGAAGATTTTTAAATGTCTGCATTATTTATGCTAATGACTAAATTATCATGACTACACATTTTATTATCACAATTCAAATTCACAAAAGTTAAAAAAAACTAAATTTTCAGATTTTCAGTCCTATAAATTGATATTTTTGTAATGTTTACAACATTTAAGTAATACTCTTATTTTCAGAAGCATTTAAAAATTTAGAATGAATTTCAGAACCTTATAAATGTCATTATTTTATTTGGTTTAATTGTTCCTTTACGGGCTTCCCTGCTGGCTCAGATGGTAAAGAATCTGCCTGCAATGCAGAAGACCCTGGGTTCAATCCCTGGGTCAGCAAGAGCCCCAGGAGAAGGAAACAACAACCCACTCCAGTATTCTTGCCTGGGAAATTCCATGGATAGAGCAGCCTGGCAGGCTGCAGTCCATGGGGTAGCAAAGAGCTGGATATGGTTGAGTGACTAACACAACAACAGGTGCCTCTACTGACTGTTTAATATTCTTTTCTCACTTTACCTAAAGTTTTCCAAGAAAGAAAAAAAAAAAAATGAAGGGAGATAGATTCACAGACAATACATTTGATTGTTTATTATTGCAAATGATGTCTGATACTTTAAAATAGAGCTGAGAGTTTTGCCTCTGTGTAAAACCAACATACTGAAGAGCTATAAATCAGTGTACAATCCAAATATCAACTATTTTTTTCTACTCGTAGCCATCTCACTCTTCTCAAGTCAGGCTATCTGCTCATACTCAGGTAATAACAACTAATCTCCTGATGACTTTTAGTAACAAACAAGCAAGCAAAATTCTCAGCTCAGAAATTGGTAATGTCTAGAGCCAATGTTACTAGAAATGTCCTATATTTGTGCTGTCCAGTAAAGCAGCCACAAGCACTTGAAATGTGAAAAAGTATGATCAATGAGCTGAATTTTTAGTCTTATTTAATTCTACTTATTTTAAGTTTACATAGTCAAGCATGGCTAGTGGCTTCTGTATGGGCTAGCATGGGTGTAAGCCAGGTGATCTTCAAAACTTCCAAACTTTATTTTAAAAAGCATCTTTTCCTTACCCAGTCCAGGGTCCTTGGAGGTTAGTAGTCTGTGGCAAGGCTAGCAACTTCAGTCAGCTTCCCCCTTTATCCTATCCTCTGGCCAGATTCTACCCCCTTAGCCAAGAGTTTTATCTGCTGTGATGGGAAAGGGAGCATGAGGGTCCGGGTGGTAGGGAAACAGCACGTGAGTAAGGACAGACACACCATGGAGAACTGGCCACCTCTGGCTCTGAACAATGTTGATAGCTGATTCTTTCTTGGCTGGGTGATCCATGTTGCCTCCTTTTCTGGAGTGGCTTTGAAACTACCAGAAACTTTCTGCAGTGCTCCCCATGATGGAAGCAATACATTTTTCTTCCACCACACACTTACACTCTTTCTCCTTCCCTTGGAAGTCTAGTGGTTTCCTCTTTCTTTTGGAGGAATCACTGCCTCTCCATGCAGTCATCTTACAGAAGAGTTGTATTGGTTCTGGACCTTCTCTCATCAGTTCAATTCAGTTCAGTTCAGTCACTCAGTCATGTATGACTCTTTGTGACCCCATGAATCACAGCACGCCAGGCCTCCCTGTCCATCACCAACTCCCGGACTTTACTCAAACCCATGTCCATCGAGTTGGTGATGCCATCCAACCATCTCATCCTCTGTTGTCCCCTTCTCCTCCTGCCCCCCATCCCTCCCAGCATCAGGGCTTTTTCCAATGAGTCAGCTCTTCACATGAGGTGGCCAAAGTACTGGAGTTTCAGCTTCAGCATCAGTCCTTCCAGTGAACACCCAGGACTGATCTCCTTCAGGATGGACTGGTTGGATCTCCTTGCAGTCCAAGGGACTCTCAAGAGTCTTCTCCAACACCACAGTTGAAAAGCATCAATTATTCGGTGCTCAGCTTTCTTTATAGTCCAACTCTCACATCCATACATGACCACTGGAAAAACCATAGCCTTGACCAGACAGACCTTTGTTGGCAAAGTAATGTCTCTGCTTTTTTTTTTTTTTATGTCTCTGCTTTTTAATATGCTATCTAGGTTGGTCATAACTTTCCTTCCAAGGAGTAAGCGTCTTTTAATTTCATGGCTGCAGTCACCATCTGCAGTGATTTTGGAGCCCCCAAAAGTAAAGTCTGACACTGTTTCCACTGTTTCCCCATCTATTTCCCATGAAGTGATGGGACCAGATGCCATGATCTTAGTTTCCTGAATGTTAAGCTTTAAGTCAACTTTTTCACTCTCCTCCTTCACTTTCATCAAGAGGCTTTTTAGTTCCTCTTCACTTTCTGCCATAAGGGTGGTGTCATCTGCATATCTGAGGTTATTAATATTTCTCCTGGCAATCTTGATTCCAGCTTGTGCTTCTTCCAGCCCAGCATTTCTCATGATGTACTCTGCATATAAGTTCAATAATCAGGGTGACAATATACAGCCTTGACGTACTCCTTTCCTGATTTGGAACCAGTCTGTTGGTCCATGTCCAGTTCTAACTGTTGCTTCCTGACCTGCATACAGGTTTCTCAAGAGGTAGGTCAGGTGCTCTGGTTTTCCCATCTCTTTCAGAATTTTCCACAGTTTATTGTGATCCACACATTCAAAGGCTTTGGTGTAGTCGATAAAGCAGAAATAGATGTTTTTCTGGAACTCTCTTGCTTATTCAATGATCCAGTGGATATTAGCAATTTGATCTCTGGTTCCTCTGCCTTTTCTAAAACCAGCTTGAACATCTTCACTAACGTCTGTGAGAAACTGTTATGCAGTCTTTCTCAGGTGGAATGCAGCTTGCATCTCATGTTCTCTGGCCCACTCTGTTCCATTTGTTCACTTCCAGTTCTTGAGACACACTCATAAATCCTTGCTCTTATATCAAACAGTAATGTAGAAAGCTTCTGAAGCTACCTGGTTCTCTGGATCCTCTCTGCATGCATGAGTAACCATACTTCTCACATATCCACTTTTTAAAAACACAGGATCAAATCTAAGCTTTGAGCCCCACAGACTCCAGGGGACCACAAGTTAAACTCTCCTTGTATGAAAGGGGCGGGGGGGCACTTCATTCCTCTTCTGGACAGTGAAGGTGGGTATCATTTCAAACTGATAGCTCCTTGAAGAACCCACTAATGCCCAAAGACTATTTGAATCCTCTTCACCTATTTAGGTTGGAAATGAGTGGTTAGCTCAGCTTAGGATCTTGGCTGCTTTTTTTGCTTAGCCTTCCTTAAGTTATCCAGATTTTCACTTTGCAATGTTGGAACAGATGACACTTAGTATCTCAAAGTTCTCAGCTGAAACAGGAAGAAAAAGGACCTGATTCTCAAATTGGATTATTTATATGAGCAATTTTATGAACCATTAGTTATTCTAAGCACTTTATATCCATTATTTCATAACAGTCCTATATGGTGGTAGTGGTTTAGTTCTAAGTGGAGTTTTATGAATATTCCCATTTTACAAATGAGGAAACTGGGTGAGATGAATTAAATAACTTACCAAGATCATATAGATTAGGAAAAAAATGGCTGGCTTGGAATAAAATCTGGAACTAAAATTTTCTTTTCCTTAAATTCACTCTGTTGTACTCCTTTCCATAGTTTAGTTACTTTAGGCATTATTTCCTACAACTATAAAGTAATACATTGTATTTGAGTGCATAAAGAAAATGTATGTGTTGGTATACAGAGAAAATATTTTATATGTGCATATAGTAATAAATATACATATCTATCATATTTTATCCTAATTCAGTTTTTCCTTCTATATTTTCATATATTATACACTTCAGTGCTTATTAGAATCAATGTCAGAGAAGGCAATGGCCTTCTCCAGTACTCTTGCCTGGAAAATCCCATGGACAGAGGAGCCTGGTAGGCTGCAATCCCTGGGGTCGCTAAGAGTCAGACACAACTGAGCGACTTCACTTTCACTATTCACTTTCATGCTTTGGAGAAGGAAATGGCAACCCATTCCAGTGTTCTTGCCTGGAGAATCCCAGGGATGGGGGAGCCTGGTGGGCTGCTGTCTGTGGGGTTGCACAGAGTCGGACACGACTGATGCGACTTAGCAGGAGCAGCAGCAGAATCGATGTACATGCTTGCTTTATTAAAGTAGTGTCTCTTTTCTCCAGAAACGTGATTAATAAATGAATGTTATATTTAACAATTTGTCATTTTAGGATCAAACACATATAAGAATAACTGAGCTATTCAAAGAGAGACTCTGACAATGCAAGTACTCATTGACCCAGTCCTAACACAGAAAAAATATCAAGGATTCACAGGAAATAACTAACATGCAAGCACACTCTGATCAGAGTCCATGATCAATGAGATATATTCTTTTGATTTGATCAATAAGCAAAACAGTTTGAAGCTGCAGTTTGGGAGGATTTGAAAAAAAAGAAAATAAAACTTGCTCTCATTAGGGTAAAAGTAATTATCCTGCCATTAATCTATTGATAAATTTAACACATAGTTAAATGTATGATACTGTGATAATCATAACCAATGAGTGTAATAGAAAAAAAAATATTCAGACTTTTAAGCAGGCTTATTTAAAGACTGTTATTTGACTAGGAAAGAAACATGTGAACAACCCCTTATAATTTTGTAGCATTCATTTTAATTTTGCGTTGACTACAGTTACCAGATCATTAGTTTTATTTAACTTGTTGATGTCAAACCTTTTTGTAATGCAAGAACTTCTTTATTTGAAAGACGTGGATACTCTGCTACTGTTGCTACAAGAATAAATAATTACACAGACATGTACTTAAAGGTTGATACTATAAACATGTCAGGACGTATGAGGCTAATTTCCCATCTCTATCATGAGCACATCACATCCTATGGGCATGATAAATTTATCAGGTGTATGCACAGAGGACTTTATAAGTGAAATAATGAAGCACTTCATTTTATGTACGGGATCTAAGGAACTTATATGATTCTCCCATGTGCTACTGCTAGTTGATAGCAAAGCCAGAACAGATGCACGCAGTGTATAGAGAAAGAACATTTCAAGATATCTAGGACGAGACATGATTCTAAGTTTCTGGATTACTGTCAATCTTCACCATTATGCCATCAAATTTATATTTTCTTTTAGCAGAATATAAGGTTAGTACTTAGCCTAGCCAAACACATACAAATACGGTTTGGAAGGGAACAAAAAGTTGTATCCTAGGACTAAATATAATTGACTGTATTTACACATAAACATCTGTGTATACCAGATGCTTTCCTATATGAGGGATGTATGCTCAGTAGAACAAAAAATCATATTTTTTCTTGTCACATTCCTACTTCCTCCCTTCTAGTCCACTTGATATTTAACATCAACATATTCTTACTTCCTGCTCTGACAAAGCCCCGATTTCATCCAGTGTACTAACTTCTTAGAACACCCACTAAATGGGTTTTTTCATTTATTTTCTGGAGTGACTCTGTTTCTTTCAGGCACCAAAGGCATTGTGACTATGTGGAGATGTGAGCTTTCTTATGGGGATGTGTCTGTTTCTTTTCTGATTTTGCAATAGAGGGAGATTTCAACCTCATTCATGAATAGCAGCTGGGGTGGAAGGTTATTGGGAGTGGCTACAATTTTATCTATCACTCAATTCAGTTCAGTTCAGTCACTCTGTCATGTCTGACTCTTTGCGACCCCATGAATCGCAGCACGCCAGGCCTCCCTGTCCATCACCAACTCCCAGAGTTTACTCAAACTCATGTCCATCGAGTCAGTGATGCCATCCAACCATCTCACCCTCTGTCGTCCCCTTCTCTTCCTGCCCCCAATCCCTCCCAGCATCAGGGTCTTTTCCAATGAGTCAACTCTTCCATGAGGTGGCCAAAGTATTGGAGTTTCAGCTTCAGCATCAGTCCTTTATTGTCTGCTAATTAGAGCCATTTCCTTTCTACTCAAAAGAAAGCATAAAAACATGGACTCTGCTATAGTCATAAAAAGTTACCTTCTGATATTTGAAGATGTTTTAAGTAGAGATGGGAGAGGAAAGAAGAGGTTAGTAAAATTTGAATGTGCTCCACATCGCATGCTTTTAAAAAATTACTTAAAAGTTGCTAAAGTTAGGATATTTCTGAATCTAGTGTTTCACAATGCATTAAAATTTCACTTAAAAGTATAGTTGACCCCTAAAAAAAATATGGGTTTGAACTGCATAGGTCTACTCCTACATGTGTTTTTTAAATAAATATACAATTGACACTCCTTCAAGGGCTTCACATCTTGGGATTCAACCGACCTAGGACCAGCCACAGTTGTTTGAATCCACAGATGGTTTAATCTGTGCATATGGAGGGCCAAGTGCACTATGCCATTTTATATAAGGGCCTTGAGTATCCATGGATTTTGGTATCTGCAGGGACTCTTGGAACCAGTACCCTATGGATGTTGTTGTTTGTTGTCCAATCTCTGAGTCGTGTCTGACTCTTTGTGATCCCATGGACTGTTGCAAGTTGAACTCCTCTGTCCTCCACTGTCTCCCTGAGTTTGCTCAAATTCATGTCCATTGAGTTGGTGATGTTATCTAACCATCTCATCCTCTGCTGTCCCCTTCTTTTGCCTTCAATCTTTCTCAGCATCAGGATCTTTTCCAATGAGTCAGGTCTGCAAATATCAAGGGACAAATGTAATTGCACTTTTGAGAAATTTAAAATGATAAAATTTTGGAAAATACTGTATTTTTTACTTTGTACCTTAATATTTACTCATCTGATAAAGACTGAATATCTGTGGATAGCAAGGGACTGAGAATACAGAGATGAATAAAAAATAATCACTGACGTCTAATGTATAAAGGAAACAGTACAGTAGCAATCTGTGAAACCAAGAATTGTCTATTCAGTTTAAGAACCTAAGGTGTCTGTAATCTTAGAGAAGTTTAAAACTGAAAGAGTATTCAAAGTGAATCTATGACACTAACTTACTCATCTTAAGATAGAAAAAATGTGTCCCAGAAATTAAAATTTCCATTAAAAATTACTGAGCCTATTCTATATGCCAGGATCAGAGGATACAGCAGATAACAACATAAGTTAGGTCCTGCTTCACTGCTCCTAGTCATTTCAAAATATGCTGTGAAAAAGGAAGTCAAGAAAACTAAAGGAGCACTTACCTAGATTTGAAGGGTTTGGGAGTACTTACTGGTGGAGGTGACATTTAAGCTGAATCTTGAGAGCTGATTAGAAGCTTTCTATCATAGGAAAAAAAGGTGATGGTGAGATTTCAAGCCAAGGGACTAGCAAATGTAGACTCCAGAGGCAAAAAGAACCTGGTGGGTTGGAGAAACTGAAAGAAGTTCCACATTGCTATATAGTAAAGGTGTTCCTGAGATGAGGTAGAGAGACCAGCTCATATTATTCAGGTCAGTGAAGGACTTTTTAAAAAATTTAAGCAAGAGGATGACATGTTCAAATTTGCCTTTTAAAATGCTCCTGTCTGAAACCTGCGAGCTCTTCTCTGGACTTTCTCGGTCTCTTTGCAGATGACATGATCCTCTACATAGAAAACCCTAAAGACTCTACCAGAAAATTACTAGAGCTAATCAATGAATATAGTAAAGTTGCAGGATATAAAATTAACACACAGAAATCTCTTGCATTCCTATATACTAACAATGAAAAAAACAGAAAGAGAAATTAAGGAAACAATACCATTCACCATTGCAACAAAAAGAATAAAATACTTAGGAGTATATCTACCTAAAGAAACAAAAGACCTATACATAGAAAACTATAAAACACTGATGAAAGAAATCAAAGAGGACACAAACAGATGGAGAAACATACCGTGTTCATGGATTGGAAGAATCAATATTGTCAAAATGGCTATTCTACCCAAAGCAATCTATAGATTCAATGCAATCCCTATCAAGCTACCAATGGTATTTTTCACAGAACTAGAACAAATAATTTCACAATTTGTATGGAAATACAAAAAACCTCGAATAGCCAAAGTAATCCTGAGAAAGAAGAATGGAACTGGAGGAATCAACCTGCCTGACTTCAGACTCTACTACAAAGCCACAGTCATCAAGACAGTATGGTACTGGCAGAAAGACAGAAATATAGATCAATGGAACAGAATAGAAAGCCCAGAGATAAATCCACGAACCTATGGACACCTTATCTTTGACAAAGGAGGCAAGGATATACAATGGAAAAAAGACAACCTGTTTAACAAGTGGTGCTAGGAAAACTGGTCAACCACTTGTAAAAGAATGAAACTAGAACACTTTCTAACACCATACACAAAAATAAACTCAAAATGGATTAAAGATCTAAATGTAAGACCAGAAACTATAAAAGTCCTAGAGGAGAACATAGGCAAAACACTCTCCGACATAAATCACAGCAAGATCCTCTATGACCCACCTCCCAGAATATTGGAAATAAAAGCAAAACTAAACAAATGGGACCTAATGAAACTTAAAAGCTTTTGCACTACAAAGGAAACTATAAGTAAGGTGAAAAGACAGCCCTCAGATTGGGAGAAAATAATAGCAAATGAAGAAACAGACAAAGGATTAATCTCAAAAATATACAAGCAACTCCTGAAGCTCAATTCCAGAAAAATAAATGACCCAATTCAAAAATGGGCCAAAGAACTAAACAGACATTTCTCCAAAGAAGACATACAGATGGCTAACAAACACATGAAAAGATGCTCAACATCACTCATTATCAGAGAAATGCAAATCCAAACCACAATGAGGTACCATTACACACCAGTCAGGATGGCTGCTATCCAAAAGTCTACAAGCAATAAATGCTGGAGAGGGTGTGGAGAAAAGGGAACCCTCTTACACTGTTGGTGGGAATGCAAACTAGTACAGCCGCTATGGAAAACAGTGTGGAGATTTCTTAAAAAACTGGAAATAGAACTGCCATATGACCCAGCAATCCCACTTCTGGGCATACACACTGAGGAAACCAGATCTGAAAGAGACACGTGCACCCCAATGTTCATCGCAGCACTGTTTATAATAGCCAGGACATGGAAGCAACCTAGATGCCCATCAGCAGATGAATGGATAAGGAAGCTGTGGTACATATACACCATGGAATATTACTCAGCCGTTAAAAAGAATTCATTTGAACCAGTCCTAATGAGATGGATGAAACTGGAGCCCCTTATACAGAGTGAAGTAAGCCAGAAAGATAAAGAACATTACAGCATACTAACGCATATATATGGAATTTAGAAAGATGGTAACGATAACCCTATATGCAAAACAGAAAAAGAGACACAGAAATACAGAACAGACTATTGAACTCTGTGGGAGAATGTGAGGGTGGGATATTTCAAAAGAACAGCATGTATACTATCTATGGTGAAACAGATCACCAGCCCAGGTGGGATGCATGAGACAAGTGCTCGGGCCTGGTGCACTGGGAAGACCCAGAGGAATCGGGTGGAGAGGGAGGTGGGAGGGGGAATCGGGATGGGGAATACGTGTAAATCTATGGCTGATTCATATCAATGTATGACAAAACCCACTGAAATGTTGTGAAGTAATTAGCCTCCAACTAATAAAAAATAAAAAAAAAAATAAAATAAAATGCTCCTGTCTTCATAAAGTGGATAGAGGAGAGGTTAACACTAAAACAAGAGAGGGCTACTATTAGATAACTGAAGATACCCAAGTGAAAGATGATAGGGACCTGAACAAGATTAGTGACAGTGAAGATGGACACCAAAAGCATGTATTTGAAAGACCCTTGGGAGGTTGAATTGGAAGTATTCTATTTGGTGGCTGAATAGAAGCAGGATGTGTAAAAGAAGGAGTCAAGGATAACCCTAGATGTCTAGCTCATTCAATAGAGTACAAGGAGAAATTCAGATTTTTAGTAAAATTGGAGGTTATTCATTCAGTTGCATATGTTAAAATTTGAAGAAACTAGAAACTCTGAAAATGTGGAGATGGCAATTAGAAATTCAAATCATGGATTATCTGTTAAGGCATGAACTGACCCCATCTTAAGTGTTTCATAGCATGGGTGTTTGTCAGAGATCTTAATATCTTTTTTTCAATTTTTTATTTTCTTTTATTGCAATATTAATATCTTCAAGGAGATGAGAAAGATTTGCTTTCCCATCTTTCTCCATTCCTTGAAGATAGTAAACAATGCCTCCTTTCTGGGATGAACCTTAATGTCTGGAATAATCTAAGATAAAGAGTAGACAACTGTAGTTATATGTGTGTTGGATTGAAATTTTACTGACTAAATAAAGCAAAGCTATGTGTTACCATTGCAAGCGATAGAATTTCAGTTGGATCCAGATCAATCAGGGCCTGGTATGCTAAGTCAAGACTTTGGATTTATCGTTTTCATTTTGACTACCACTCTAATTGTTAATGTCTAAAAGAATTATTCTATAATGATTTATGTGCAGTTTAGCAGACATTTATTCCTATCCTCGTGAATGTCAGATATGAATTATGTGTAACCTTGGAAGTTATCATGTTCCTTATTCAAATGGTTAATGATAAGATAAGGCATTGGATTCTATTTGCTTTTGCTAAGCTAATGTCCGTTTTTTTTCATGCCTCTTTGACATGAGTACAAAAAGAGATATGCTCTTGCCTTGGTACTCTGGAAAACTGGGCTCTATTTTGGATCTGCCTCTTAATTTACACATATGTATTTGCATCTTCATCACTTCATCTGTAAATTGGTGGTTGGATTAAATTATACATAAATACACTAGAGCTTTAACATAGAATGAAATTACACCTAAAGCACAGTAGGACTAAACTGCTGATAGCTCCTTCCTAAATCAAATCCTGTTATCCTTTTGGTCCTACCTTAGATTTCACAAGTTTAAACTTTGATTATTATGAAATCTACCCATCTTAGATATGTTTCTTTTATTAAGAAGCAAACTGAATTTGTCTAATAAAATATTCAACAAAAGCACTAATTATAATACTTATCAAACTTTGTGCAGATGTGTTTTAAAAGATCAAGTTTATACTTTCGTTTCAAAAATTCTGTTAATGTTATTCTGAGTAAGGCAATGGTTTACAACTTTAATTGAGAAATTCACAATGATTATGAGTTAATTTGATAGATTGCCAAATGCATATTAATTTTTATTCTTGTAAAATGTATTATTTCCCTGTTTAATTGAAGAAATGGTAACAGACCATTGTAGCGATTCCCTAATTGTAAGTGGTACGCATCGTGAATTAATCACATGGATGACATTCACTTGTTACTAGCTACAGCTCCATTTTTCCGTGTAAAATGCCTATCAGAATGGTTTCACTTCAGCATCCCTAAAATAAAAAAAATAAATTTAGTAGTCTTTTTAAAATATTGAATTAGTTATCATTTATGTACTCCACACACAAATGTAAATACAGGAAAAATATCTTCAGCATTTTATTATTGTGATTTCTCAAATTATTTTCAGATTTATTTTAAATGTAATAGTCTACACCAGTGCTGTGATGGAGCTGCAAAAACAGTAGCACCTGTCTATACCTAAAATGTGGCCAGTATTATAGAAAAATTAAATTTCTAACATTATATAATTTTAGTTATTTTAAATATAATTTTAAATAGCCACCTATGGCTAGATGTAACTACTGGACAGCACAGGCCTATAATTATTATAGATTATATAAATGTATACTGCCACTACTTAAGTTTGAAAACATAATTATTACTTGAAAGATTTATACTTTTTTTTGGTTTTTAATTTCATAATACATTCTTAAAATACTATGTCTTAATTGTAGCTAACACCTAAAAAATAAAGGATAACTTTGATTTAGGGTCTTTGTATTTACATTTATCCCCTTTTAGCAGCATCAAATTGCTGATTCATTACATATTTAGCATGTTCATTTCTTTTATTTTTTGATATTTAGTGTTTTCAAGCTTGCTAATTATTAAGATTCTCCTTCGCCAAAGTAACTTTGCTTCTCTCTCTTTCCGTCTCTCTCTCTCTCACACACACACACACACACACACACACACACACTGCCCCTCCTTTTACACTGACTTTTACTTCCTTTTACAGTGACTTCAAGCAGGATAAAGTCCCTAAAAAGAAAGCTCAGTTAAATTTCTGTGACACTGTACCTTCAGGCAGCGTTCTCAGAAGCCAAGGAACACTACCACCTCCCGCTCTACCCAGAATGAAGCACAAGATGTAGTTGGTAGTTCCTTTCACAGGCAAATGCCTAATTATCCTCTGGAATTCTCAGGTCCAAATTCTAAGAAAGTAAAGTTGCTCAGTCATGTTTGACTCTTTGCAACCCCACAGATTGTAGTCTGCCAAGCTCCTCCGTCCATGAGATTTTCCAGGGAAGAATACTGGATTGGGTTGCCGTTTCCTTCTCCAGGGGATCTTCCTGACCCAGGAATCAAACCCGGGTCTCCTGTACTGCCTGCATAAATGGTGCAAAGGTCTGTTCTTGGGTATTTTGCACTAACGAAATACTCCTCCAAATTATTCACCCTTTAAAGTGACCTCAAATGGACACTTAATACAGAATCATTGTTTTTTTTCTTCTTTTTTTTTTCCCTTTATTTATTTATTTTTTCAGTGGGTTTTGTCATACATTGATATGAATCAGCCATAGATTTACATGTATTCCCCATCCCGATTCCCCCTCCCACCTCCCTCTCCACCCGATTCCTCTGGGTCTTCCCAGTGCACCAGGCTCGAGCACCTGTCTCATGCATCCCACCTGGGCTGGGGATCTGTTTCACCATAGATAATATACATGTTGTTCTTTCGAAACATCCCACCCTCACCTTCTCCCACAGAGTTCAAAAGTCTGTTCTGTACTTCTGTGTCTCTTTTTCTGTTTTGCATATAGGGTTATCGTTACCATCTTTCTAAATTCCATATATATGCGTTAGTATGCTGTAATGTTCTTTATCTTTCTGGCTTACTTCACTCTGTATAAGGGGCTCCAGTTTCATCCATCTCATTAGGACTGGTTCAAATGAATTCTTTTTAACGGCTGAGTAATATTCCATGGTGTATATGTACCACAGCTTCCTTATCCATTCATCTGCTGATGGGCATCTAGGTTGCTTCCATGTCCTGGCTATTATAAACAGTGCTGCGATGAACATTGGGGTGCATGTGTCTCTTTCAGATCTGGTTTCCTCAGTGTGTATGCCCAGAAGTGGGATTGCTGGGTCATGTGGCAGTTCTATTTCCAGTTTTTTAAGGAATCTCCACACTGTTTTCCATAGCGGCTGTACTAGTTTGCATTCCCACTAGCAGTGTAAGAGGGTTCCCTTTTCTCCACACCCTCTCCAGCATTTATTGCTTGTAGACTTTTGGATAGCAGCCATCCTGACTGGTGTGTAATGGTACCTCATTGTGGTTTGGATTTGCATTTCTCTGATAATGAGTGATGTTGAGCATCTTTTCATGTGTTTGTTAGCCATCTGTATGTCTTCTTTGGAGAAATGTCTGTTTAGTTCTTTGGCCTATTTTTTGATTGGGTCGTTTATTTTTCTGGAATTGAGCTTCAGGAGTTGCTTGTATATTTTTGAGATTAATCCTTTGTCTGTTTCTTCATTTGCTATTATTTTCTCCCAATCTGAGGGCTGTGTTTTCACCTTACTTATAGTTTCCTTTGTAGTGCAAAAGCTTTTATGTTTCATTAGGTCCCATTTGTTTAGTTTTGCTTTTATTTCCAATATTCTGGGAGGTGGGTCATAGAGGATCTTGCTGTGGTTTATGTCAGAGAGTGTTTTGCCTAAGTTCTCCTCTAGGAGTTTTATAGTTTCTGGTCTTACATTTAGATCTTTAATCCATTTTGAGTTTATTTTTGTGTATGGTGTTAGAAAGTGTTCTAGGAATGCAAGGATTCTTTAATATCTGCAAATCAATCAATGTAATATACCACATTAACAAATTGAAAGATAAAAACCATATGATTATCTCAATAGATGCAGAGAAAGCCTTTGACAAAATTCAACACCCATTTATGATTAAAACTCTCCAAAAAGCAGGAATAGAAGGAACATACCTCAACATAATAAAAGCTATATATGACAAACCCACAGCAAGCATCACCCTCAATGGTGAAAAATTGAAAGCATTTCCCCTGAAATCAGGAACAAGACAAGGGTGCCCACTCTCACCACTACTATTCAACATAGTGTTGGAAGTTTTGGCCACAGCAATCAGAGCAGAAAAAGAAGTAAAAGGAATCCAGATAGGAAAAGAAGAAGTGAAACTCTCACTGTTTGCAGATGACATGATCCTCTACATAGAAAACCCTAAAGACTCTACCAGAAAATTACTAGAGCTAATCAATGAATATAGTAAAGTTGCAGGATATAAAATTAACACACAGAAATCTCTTGCATTCCTATATACTAACAATGAAAAAACAGAAAGAGAAATTAAGGAAACAATACCATTCACCATTGCAACAAAAAGAATAAGATACTTAGGAGTATATCTACCTAAAGAAACAAAGGACCTATACATAGAAAACTATAAAACACTGATGAAAGAAATCAAAGAGGAAACAAACAGATGGAGAAACATACCATGCTCATGGATTGGAAGAATCAATACTGTCAAAATGGCTATACTACCCAAAGCAATCTATAGATTAAATGCAATCCCTATCAAGCTACCAACGGTATTTTTCACAGAACTAGACCAAAGAATTTCACAATTTGTATGGAAATACAAAAAACCTTGAATAGCCAAAGTAATCTTGAGAAAGAAGAATGGAACTGGAGGAATCAACCTGCCTGACTTCAGACTGTACTACAAAGCCACAGTCATCAACAGTATGGTACTGGCACAAAGACAGAAATATAGATCAGTGGAACAGAATAGAAAGCCCAGAGATAAATCCACAAACTTATGGACACCTTATCTTTGACAAAGGAGGCAAGGATATACAATGGAAAAAAGACAACCTCTTTAAGAAGTGGTGCTGGGAAAGCTGGTCAACCACTTGTAAAAGAATGAAACTAGAATCATTGTTTTGCATTAGTAGAGATAAGAAAGACTATTGGTGAAGGATAAGACTTCCAAGGATGGACTCATTCTATATCCCTGGGGTACTGATACTTGGGACAACTCTACACATAGACACTGGGATAGTCTTCATAAATCACCGCTGTGGTCCTGTTACTTCTTTAAGAAGTTCCTATTGCCTCTGCCCCATTTACTTAGAACAATGATCTCTAGATTTGTTAATTATGCAATTTTGTTTAGGAGAATAATAATTAACATATACTCATATGCATATTTATATCTCTATCATACCCATGTAGCTACTAGATTATGTACACAGTATTGAAAGTTTTATCATATGATTTTGATGTTTTGGAAAATATAAAATGCAAATGTAGAGAATGGACTTATAGACATAGTGGGGGAATGAGAGAGTGGATGACTGGAGAGAGTAGCATCAACTTATATACACTATTAGGTGTAAGGTGGAAAGCTGGTGAGAAGTTCCTGTCTAGTATGGGGAGCCCAGTCTGGTGCTTTGTGATGATCTGGAGGATGGGATGAGGGGAGGGGAGGGAAGCTAGGGAGGGAGAGGACGTATACATAATTATGGCTGATTTGCATTATTGTATGGCAGAACCCAACACAACATTGTAAAATTTTTAAATTAAAATATTTAAATAAATTTTAAAAAATAAAATCCCTGTTTTTTGTAAATGGGACACACCTCATGTTTGGACATCACTAGCTTAGAGAATGAGTCCAAACCCTGTATCCTGGTTTTCAAGGACCAGGTAATGACTCTTTCCCTTTCTTTCCTACTAATTTTCCATTACTTCTTTGCATTATCCTTCTGTATCAATCATTTTGAAATTCTGTTTTGAGGTGAATTTTTCAAATTGAAATGTAGTTGATTTACAATGTTGTGTTAGTTTCTGGTGCACAGGAAAAAATAATTAGTAATGTAGATGTTCTTTTTCAAATGTTTTCTCATTATGGTTTATTGTAGGATTTTGAATATAATTTCCTGTGCTATATGCTAGGACCTCAATATTTATCTTATATATAGTAGTTTAAGTCCAAACTCCTAATTTATCCCTCCCTCACCTTCTTCTCCATTTGGTATCCATATGTTTGTTTTCTATATCTGTGAATCTGTTTCTATTTTGTAAATAAGCTCATTTGTATCATAGTTTAGATTCCACGTACAAGTGAGATCATAAGCTGTTTGTCTTTGTCTTTCTGACTTACTTCACTTGGTATGATAATCTCTAGGTCCATCCATGTTACTGCAGATGACATCATTTCATTCATTTTTATGTGAAGTTTTTAAACAATAGCTATTCAACAATTTTATATTAGCTATTTAAATAGAGAAAATGATATCTTCAACAAGTGTGTTGCAAATATAATTCAGAACTCTATATAAAACATCCTTGGCTCCCTCTGTAGATATATTTGAAGTTCTTCTAAATACACTCTTTGAGAATTTTACAATTTGAACATTTTAAAGAATTGTCAGTATTATATTTTTCATCCTTCTCCCACTAATCTTCTTCTCTCTCCTTCTCTTCCTCCATCTGCCATTCCTTAATTCAGATGTATGCACATCCACTCATTTAAATTTAATGAATATTCAACTTGTACACATATAAGCCATGGTCAATGAAATGTCAGATAGAATGGCATGTTCTCACCGCATAGAATCACAGAAATTTGCACAATGGCACTTAAAAGTAATATGCTGTATTCTGAGAATATTGTGATACAGACATTGTATTCTGTTGGACAACAATATGATTTTTATATTTAGTAAAAGAAATGTGAGCAGTTGTTAGATATTTTAGTGATTTAACTTTAAAACAAATGATCTCCTACTAAAAATAATTTAAAAGTTCTTGATCATTTTAATTTAAGAAAATCCTCTAACTTTCAGGTCAATAAGGATTATCTGCTTTATAACTATAGTTACTTTTGATTCATAATTAACTTTCTTTACTCTCTCTTTCTCCCTCTCTCTCCCCCACACCCTTCCTTACTTTCTTCCCTCTCTCTGTCTCTTTCTCTCAGTAAAACAAATACAGAAATACATCAGGGATTTCTGCAAACCAGCCATGATAGAATAGCAGGGATCAAAATTACCATCTCACCTTAAATAATTAGAAACATCAACAAAATATATGAAGCAATGGTTTTTTAGACAGTGGACAATAGGCAGCTGAGTACAGTAATCTCTAAGAAGCAAATGAGAGGAACCCTAGACATATCAGCTCACTGTCTTGAGAGAGTTCCCAGACATATTATTGGACAGGAGAACCCATTAAAAGACTGGCAGTTTCTCCAAGTTGGTAGTCCAGAGTTCATCATTCAGAAGGGGCTAGAATTTGCAGGATAAAATACTAGGCAGAAAGATTGAAAGAGAGAGAGATCCTCTGAAGGTCTTCAGAAAAGTCCCTTTAAGATTTTCTGCAAAGTACTTATTTGCACTTGCATGTGAGGTAACTACTGAAAATAGGGAAATAATAACCAGAAAAAATTAGAAAGATTAAACTCCAGGGATCACATCAGGGTGGGAGTGGTTTGTGTTCCAGTAATCCAAAATGGACCAAACTCCTAATGCACAGGGTATGGGGTAGAGTCATCAAGAGTAGTACCTGCAGCATTAGAGACACATTAGCTATAGATTGAGGGGTATTATAGACCTATGATACAAAACTTACAAAAAAGAAAAACTTCAAAAGGATGAAACTGACTCCAAGCACCTTAGTAGAATATCAGAACAAAACCTAATAGTTATTTAAGTGACAGTCACTTAGTCATGTCTGACTCTCTGCAACTCCATGGAATATATAGTCCATGGAATTCTCCAGGCAAGAAGACTGGAGTGGGTAGTAAGCTGTTCCCTTCTCCAGGGGATCTTCCCAAGGATCGAACCCAGGTCTCCCTGGGTTGCAGGTGGATTCTTTACCAGCTGAGCCACCAGGGAAGCCCAAGAATACTGGACTAGGTGGCCTATCACTTCTCCAGTGGATCTTCCTGACCCAGGAATTGAACCTGGGTCTCTTGCCTTGCAGGCGGATTCTTAACCAGCTGAGCTATCAGGGAAGCTCAATAGTTATTAAAAGGGTTACAACAAATCTAGCCACCAGCATGTAAAGTGGTATGTCAAATATTAAATAAAAAGTTGTTAGTCATGCAAATAAGCAGGACATGGGCCCTATATTCAGACAAAGAATCAATCAATAGAAACAGACTCAGAAGTGAAAACAAAAGACAGAACTGAAAATGAGGACATTAAAACAGCACTCTTAGCCAGTGTAGGCAGCTCTATCAGAATACCATACACTGGGTGGCTTAAACAGAAACATTTATTTCTCACAGTTTCCAGTTCAGTACACTCACTCAGTCGTGTCCGACTCTTTGTGACCCCATGGACTGCAGCACGCCTGGCTTTCCTGTCCACCACCAACTCCTGGAGCTTGCTCAAACTCATGCCCATTGAGTCGGTGATGCTATCCAACCATATCATCCTTTGTTGTCCCCTTCTCCTCCTGCCTTCAATCTTTCCCAGCATCAGGGACTTTTCAGATGAGTCAGTTCTTCGCATCAGGTGGCCAAAATATTGGAGTTGCAGCTTCAACATCAGTCCTCCCAATGAGTATTCAGGACTGATTTCCTTTAGGATGAACTGGTTGGATCTCCTTGCAGTCCAAGGGACTCTCAAGAGTCTTCTCCAACAACACAGTTCAACAGCATCAATTCTTTGGCATTCAGCTTTCTTTATAGTCCAACTCTCTCATCCACACATATAACTACTGGAAAAACCATAGCTTTAACTAGACGGACCTTTGTTGGCAAAGTAATGTCGCTGCTTTTAATATGCTATCTAGGTTGGTCATAGCTTTTCATCCAAGGAGCATGTGTCTTTTAATTTCATGGCTGCAGTCACCATCAGCAGTGCTTTTGTAGCCCAAGAAAATAAAGTCTGTCACTGTTTCCATTGTTGCCCCATCTATTTGCTTTGAAGAGATGGGACCGGATGCCATGGTCTTCATTTTTTGAATGTTGAGTTAAGCCAGCTTTTTCACTCTCCTCTTTCACTTTCATCAAGAGGCTCTTCAGTTCCTCTTCACTTTCTGCCATAAGGGTGGTGTCATCTTCATATCTGAGGTTATTGAAATTTCTCCTGTCAATCTAGATTCCAGCTTGTGCCATCCAGTCTGGCATTTCTCATGATGTACTCTGCATATAAGTTAAAAAAGCAGTGTGACAATATACAGCCTTGACGTACTCCTTTCCCAATTTGAAACCAGTCTGTTGTTCCATGTCCAGTTCTAACTGTTGCTTCTTGACCTGCATACAGATTTCTCAGGAGGCAGGTAAGGTGGTCTGGTAGTACCATCTCTTGAAGAATTTTCCACAGTTTGTTGTGATCCACACAGTCAAAGGCTTTGGTGTAGTCAATAAGGCAGAAGTAGATGTTTCTCTGGAATTTTCTTGCTTATTCAATGATCCAGTGGTGTGGGCAATTTGATCTCTAGTTCCTCTGCTTTTTCTTAATCCAGTTTGAACATCTGGAAGTTCACAGTTCATGTACTGTTGAAGCCTGGCTTGGAGAATTTTGAGCATTACTTTGCTAGCCTGTGAGATGAGTGCCACTGTGTGGTAGTTTGAGCATTCTTTGGCATTGCAATGAAACACGGTTTTAGCAGCTGGGGATTTCACGGGCAAGGCAGCAGCAGATACTCGTTAGGGCACTCTTTCTGGTTTGCAAATGTTCATCTTCTTTTTATATGCTTACATGGCAGAGAGAAAAAGCAGAAAGAGAAAGTTCTCCTGTCTCTTCTTATAAGGACAATGATTCCATACCTGAGAGTTCCTTCTATGACCTAATGTCCTTTCAAAGGCCTCACCTTTTATAGTATCACACTAGGAGGATAGGATTTCAATATAGAGGGTGAGGAACAAATATTCAGTCCATAACAACAGCTATTAAAAGTACACTTCATATGGCCAAAGAGACAGAAGAAAATGTGACACTTTAAAATAATGAATGAGAAATATTAAAAAAATACCCGAATATAGCATCTCGTGATAAAATGTACAATGCATGAAGGGAAAATTAGGATCTAAGAATGGAATGAAGAGCATCAGAAATGGTACCTCAGTGTATAGAAGACCTTTCTTTTCTCATTTGCAGTCTCAATAAAACCTAATAATTTAAAAATATATTAGCCATTAAGAATTATTTTGATACTAAATCTAACTTCCAGATTATTGAGTTTTTAAAAATATATTTCTTATTGCTATTAATGATGGTAAAATAAACAAATTTAAAGAACTTTTTTTTAAAACTGATATTTCATTACTATAATTTTATTTAATGTGTTTTACATAAAAATGAATTATGTGATGTAGCATTTTAAAGGATTCTGTTACCCAAAAAGAAAAAAAAATGCACAATGTTTAAAATTAATGCCTAGGAAAACAGATGTTTTATCTAAACTGTCTCTGGATTGGTCTTTGTTCAAACTCCATGACATTCTCTGTGTGATTTTCTTGTCTTAAGCTTGATGTCACCTGCTTCAATTCCAGATTCACTTCTATGTAATGCCCTTCTCCCCATCCTTCATAATGCATCTAGTATCTTCTATGATAACTTCTCTGATCACTATATGTATTTTACTTTCCTGTGAGCTAGTCTGACACACCATAATATTTTAACATTATGTTCCCAGTGAATAAAAATAATTGAATAATTGACTTATTATCCTCATCAGTATACAGGAAGTATACATAAAATAGGTTACAACTGTGTGTATCTGAGCATCTCACTCTACTAATGAGATAACTGGGCCCAGAAATCCAAAATCACTTAAATTGAATTGGAGTCTTGACCAAAGTTGGTTTCCTGTGACCTGTGCCAGCTCCTATCCATTTGTTCAAAAAAGAATCATGAATACTTTCTGCCTATTATTTTCAGAGAGAAATTATTGAAGATTCTGGCATGAGTAGTTGCTAGTCTTGGCTTCATGTTGTGGATTGACCCTCCAAACTTAATTACTGTAGAGAACTATATTCAGTATCATAGTCAGAATGTCAAATTTTGTTTGCGTTAATTAGGCTTAATATTTTAGAATTAAAGAGATTCTTAAGGAGGTTTACATTAAGTAAACCCATGAGTCAGGTCAAATTTTATTAAGTTTATGTAAATTATGACCTTTACTAGGATTCTAACTTCTCCTCAAAATAATAATGAAAAATGTGAAAAAGTAGGATTTAGCAACCTTTTAAAAGGAAGCATGGCTTCGTTGATGAAGTTACTCTTTCAAGAGCTATTGTGTAAATACATTTCTTGGTATAAGATTTAAGTTGCAAAAAAAAAAAAAAAAAAAAAAGATTTAAGTTGCAAGAATAAACCAGACATAAAAAGGGGGTTGCAGAGGCATTAGAGATGTAAAGGAAAATGTAGAAAAGCATACATTATACCCCCACCCTCCAAATAGGAGGCTTTATTGTTACCAAAGGCAACAGTTGGAAAAGAGATTTAATTCTTGCTTTGAATGACCTCATATTGGCTTAAAAATCAATAACTGGAGACTAACCACTGCTCTTGTGGCAAAAAAATGAAGAAGAACTAAAGAGCCTCTTGATGAAAGTGAAAGAGGAGAGTAAAAATGTTGGCTTAAAACTCAACATTCAGATAACTAAGATCATGGCATCTGGTTGCATCACTGCATGGCAAATAGATGGAGAAACAATGGAAAGAGTGACACACTTTATTTTGGGGGCTCCAAAATCACTGCAGATGGTGACTGAAGTCATGAATTAAAAGAAGCTTGCTCCTTGGAAGAAAAGTTATGACCAACCTAGACAGCATATTAAAAGCCAGAGACATTACTTTGCCGACAAAGTTCCACCTAGTCAAGGCTGTGGTTTTTCCAGTGGTCACGTATGGATGTGAGAGTTGGCCTATAAAGAAAGCTGAGTGTTGAAGAATTGATGCTTTTGAACTGTGGTGTTGGAGAAAACTCTTGAGAGTCCCTTGGACTGCAAGGAGATCTAACAAGTCAATCCTAAAGGAAATCAGTCCTGAATATTCACTGGCAGGACTGATGCTGTAGCTGAAACTCCAATACTTTGGCCACCTGATGCAAAGACCTGACTCATTTGAAAAGACCCTGATTCTGGGAAAGATTGAAGGCAGGAGGAGAAGGGGACGACAGAAGATGAGATGGCTGGATGGCATCAGCAACTCAATGGACATGAGTTTGAGTAAACTACGGGAGTTGGCAATGGACAGGGAGGCCTGGCATGCTGCAGTCCATGGGGCTGCAAAGAGTCAGACACGACTAAGTGACTGAACTGAACTGACCTGAAACACTGCTCTCTCTACTACACTTTGAAATCTTTAGAATAATATCTGGCTCTTAATCTTTTGAGTACCCATAATGTGCTTAAGAGAGTGCTCAATTCTTTGCAACCCATGGACTGTAGCCAAGCTCCTCTGTCCATGGGATTCTCCAGGCAAGAATACTGGAGTGGGTTGCTGTTCTCTCCTCCAAGAGATCTTCCCAACTCATGTATCAAACCCATGTCACCTGTGTCTCATGCATTGGCAGCTGGATTCTTTACCACTGAGCCAACTGGGAAGCCCAAGTATCCATAATATCTGACTCTGAAGGAATAATTTAATGAGTGAGTAAATTAAGAATGAATGAGCAATAATATAAAAATGTTATGGAATATTTGTTACTATAGGATCACTGTAGTTTTGAGTCAATTTCTATTTTCATCCTCTTAACCTGAAGTGAACTTTTACGTAGCATGTAAAAGTAAATGCTATGACGTGGGCTGAAAAAGACCCTGCCGTGATTCATGTCAAAGAGCGTTCTTCCTATGTCTTCATCTACAAGTTTTATAGTGTCCAGTCTTACATTTAGGCCTTTAATCCATTTGAGTTTACTTTCGTGTATGGTGTTAGAAAATGTTCTAATATCATCCTTTTGCATGTAGCTCTCCAGTTTCCCTAGTACAACTTACTGAAGAGAGTGAAGTAAGTCAGAAAGAGGAAAATAAATATCAAATATTAATACATATATGTGGAAACTGGGAAAATGGCACAGATGAACCTATTTGCAGGGCAGGAATAGAGGTGCAAACATAGAGAACAGGTGTGCACACAAGGGGGGTGGGATGAACTGGGAGATTGGCATTGCATAAGCACGCTGCCGTGTATAAAACAGATAGCTAGTGGGAACCTACTGTATACTGCAAGAAGTTCAGCTCCGCGCTCTGTAGTGACCTAGATGAACGGGATGGGGGAGGGGGAGGGAGAGAGGTCCAAGAGGGAGGGGATAACGTATATATACAGATGATTCACTTCATTATACAACACATACTAACAATATATAAAGCAACTATACCCCACTTTTTTTTAAAAAAGTAAATGTGACTTCTCTCAACTTCATATATACGCTCTACATGTCACACACCATTGTATTTTGTGGGGGTACGTAATGTGGACTTCCCTAATGGCTCAATGGTAAAAAATCTACCTGCAACACAGGAAATGTGGGTTCGATCCCTGGGAAGATCCCCTGGAGAAGGAAATAGCAACCCACTCCAGTATTCTTGCTGTGGAAATCCCATGGACGAAGGAACCTGGCAGGCTACGAGCCCATGGGGTTGCAAAAGAGTCAGACATGACTTAGTGACTAAAAACGACAAATACATGATTACTAGAGACACTTGACCAATAAGAAATGTCTTTGTTTGTTGAATCACAGCCTTATACGTATTGAGTTATTTGTACACATTGAGAGAGAGTCAAAGAAGATAATAGTCTTACCTGCACTATTTTAGATTTTTAAGGAGAAGATATATTCCTTAAGTAATTAAAATTCATGCAAAGAAATTTAAAATGAGAGTCACTAGTAGAAGGAAAAAATTATAATAAAACTAACAAAATTCGGGTGTGAAAGAGAAGTGGGCATGTTTGAGGTAACCTCCTTAGTTGTTTCCTGAAAGTCACTCAGTCGTTTCTGACTCTTTGCAACCCAATAGACTATAGTCCATGGAATTCTCCAGGCCAGAATACTGGAGAGGGTAACTTTTTCCTTCTCCAGGGGATCTTCCCAACCCAGGGATTGAACCTAGGTCTCCCGCAATGCAGGCAGATTCTTTACCAGCTGATGCATAAGAGAAGCCCAAGAATACTGGAATAGGTAACCTATCCCTTCTCCAGCGGATCTTCCCAACTGAGGAATCCAGCCAGGGTCTCCTGCACTGCAGGTGATTCTTTACCAACTGAGCTATCAGAAGCCTGGTTGTTTCCTGGAGGAGAGCAAATTGCTCTGGTCTAACAATGATAAAACAAGAAACAGAGGGATAAGCCTGTTATTTAGAACTGTTGTGGGACTAGCAATTGTTACCCTTGGGAATAAGACTGGGGTGAGATGAGAGAATTTCAATTATACTTCCATTGTTATTTGAATATCCCCTTTTGTCACCAATATGTTATTAACTGTGAAACTATTAATAATTTTTACACAATTTTAATAAGAGGCATGTCCCTCAAGATAGTCAAAAGGTCTTATGTTACAGGTTTTAACTAATAAACAAAAGCTTTTCATCCACTGACAAAATCTTCGAATAGCATGCAAAGTCATCCAGGTTTGGACAAACCTCAGAGGAGCCTTTGGCTCCTCCTCCTTCCTGCTTCTAAACAGACAACATGAAACATAAAAGAAGCATCACAAGATACCATACTAGCACAGCACTTCCTGAAACATATATTCATTAGCATTTTCTTAAGTAATATTTAAATGGCTGATTCTTCATGCAGACTCTTATTAAAGCCAAACACAATGGAGCAAAATAATTTAACATGTTTCAGACCCCTTCCCTTAATTCCACCTGCCAAGATCCTTGTTCTTGGAGCCACTTGTTATCATATGATTTTTAAATCAACTGCTGTAGCCAAAGCTAGGCTCTTTGGAGGTCTGAGGGTATATAAACACTGAAATATATAATACATATAATTCTAAGTACATAAATTCATTAATCCATTTTCTTCAACTTCCAGCTAACAGTACTCTGACAATGTAATGTGGATGCAAACATCCTCTAAGGAATGAGAACACCAGCTTTGAGGTCATGAAATAACCGGGGATTTAGCATCTAAAAGAGGGTCTTTCTACTGCCTGTTTATTGCCCTGCCATCATCACTCTACTTTCTTCAGCAAGTCTTTTTTAAAGAATCAGGGACCCATTGATAGGTGCGCTCATGGTGTGTGCAGCCTTATTGTTTGACACTGTGAAATTCTGTCTGCCAGACGGTGCCATAGGGAAACGTCGTCACTGGCAGGTGGCTGGCTTGCCTTGATGTTGCAATACCTATTTCTGGCGAAGATGCTTTGCTCTCCGTATTTTGTTATTCTCTCTCCCTGACAAAAAGCTATCTTCCCAAGAGGCTTTCCCCCCATGTCATGGAGCAGAGTTCATTTCTGTCAGGCCTCAGGTTGATAGCCATCACAAGAGTAATGTCCAAACATAAGAAATCATGATAATTAAACTTTTTTTTTTCCTTTGCACAGAATAACTAATTGTAAAAATTGGCAGTCAGCCTGCCATTTGAGAGTGAAGAAAACATCTTGTTTTAACATCTGAGCAGGGATTTTTTTTGTAATCTGTAAACAATTGGACCATATGTAGTGTGATGGAAACATGAAGGCTGTGATGGAACATCATTGAAGGGACCTCGTGTTTTAATCACTGTTCTTTGATTCACTGAAATAGAAATTAGCTTTTTAAGTTCTGGGTTTTATCATGATTTTAAAGAGACAGTTCTTTTTCTTAAAATAGCAGACAACACCCAACAATTTACTAAGTCATTACTGTGATACAGGCAAAGAATTCCAATTTTGAAAAACGTAAGCGTGTTTTTAAGACACCTAAACAGGTAACAGATGTAGCCGTGGGCTTTTATAGCCTTTGTTTTGGTCCACAATTCACTTCGGTGATACAAAGAATCTCCACACAATATGGTGCAACTCTTGGTGGATATTTTTTTTTTTCTAAATAAATCCTGTTATTTAAATTAAAGCAAAAAGGACCATCTCTGATTAAGTTATTTTTTAAAAATGAAGAGATGTCCTTTCCTAATTTTTGCTGTATTTTCCAGCTTATGGTATATAACATCTACAACTAAACCATGATATTAAAAAGTAACTGTTAGCTTTCAAGTGGTAACTGTTTAAACCCTTATATTTTTTGAAAGATCCTAACATAACTTGCTTACATTTCTTTATATTCAGCTGATGATATCTAAAGAAAAATAAATGATCAAGAGAATTTTGAAATCATAACTATAGTATCAATCTATAACACTGTATAAAATAGACATATTTGAAACAGGAAGAATACTAGGTTCTCTGTCTAATTTGCCGCTAGCTAGATTGCGGTTTTTATACGAATTACTATGTCTTTCTGTGCCTTCGTGCCTCTTTCCCCCCCCCCCCAAAAAAAAAAGCTCAATCAGACCAGTGATTTATAAAGGCAGAAGGGATAAGGAGAGTCAGAGTCACGTGAAGAACTTTTGTAAAACACTGTTGGGACAGAAAATGTTTTCTTTTGCTGCCTCTTACCTTACCTGTCCCCTCAATCTCTACGGGTGGGTCACCCTTGTGAATTCTGAGAAATGTTGACACAGGGTGTCCCTCAATAAAGGCCTATTTAACATAACTGAACATTTAAAAGCATTTCATTGTTGGAGGTGCTGTATCTCATGTTTTTCAACCTAGGCTCAAATGTTTTTTTCTTGATAAAGTTTTGACTATTTTGATTTGATCATTTTGACTATCTTATTGTGTCATTTTCCTACAGTCGATTTAAATAGGAAGAACATGGATACTGAGGCTTTGTCACACACATCTCTATGCCTCAACTGGCTTCCAACTTCAGTGTTTTCTGGAAAGCTGCACTCATAGGCCTCAACCAGCAAGTTGACAAAGGAGTGTTCCATTTCTCTCCTGTAAAAGTTGTACCTACCTTGTTTTCACAAAACCAACCTCCGTTTCCAAGGAAACAAGAACAAAAAGGCAGTTGGCAGCTAGCATCTGGGACTTAGAAGAACTCTCACATGTCAATTTCAACTGCTGGCTGCCGGCTCAAACCTAAAAATGTGGAATATTAAAATCACCTTCATATTTTTAACACACAAAAGAATATCAAATCAATTTTTTCTTAATTTTTAAATAATTGGATTTAATAGCCAATCATCTAAAATTTTCAAATAATATAACTAATTAAATGCCTTTTAATTGCTAGAAATAGCTCGATACAACTCAAGTTTTATTTTAAAACAGTAGTTAAAACCATAGGCACGTAGATATAGCAGGAATATATTTTTTCAATTTTACACCATTTATTTTGAAAATTTCCTCTTTTGCATAAATTATGTTGTTGCTCTCTTTCTTATAACTTTCTATATTCCGAATTTTTTTCTTCAATCTTTAGAACTCTGTCTTTTGTTTATGCCATACAGCTTTGTGGTCTAAAGGGTTTTAGTAATGAGGCATCTTAAAGATGTAGTTTCATAATCTTAGGCCTGTATGTCCACATTAGCACAATCTGCTCCTTCTGAGTATCACCTGCTTGCATGCATGGCTTTGTCCCTAAGAGCTGATCACTTCTCACCATTCTGCAGTCTCCAGGCCTTCTTGCTTCATGGCTCCTGATTCATTTGAGTTCTTAGATTCCTGCTGAAAGACAAACCTGGCTGGAATGGAAGATTTTCATAGGGAAGCAGGGAGAGATGAGATTATTATTTTTTTTTTCATGGAGGGCAGAAACTTGTGAAAATACTTTAAGTATTTAGACATTCATAGGAAGTGGTTAATTGCCAGGAAAATAGAGTTTCAAATTGATACCTACATTCCATATTGGGTTATATTATTTTATCTTTTTCTACTATTTGGTTACTATCTGCTAGTTAAAAAATGAAAGTCTTTTAGAATTCTCCCTTTTAATTGTTTTGTTAGTTGATGGTACACCAGGGTCTTTGAACTCTGGATTGCTTTTAGATGAATGTTAGTAGGTAAAAACTTGTGGAAAATTGTACACAGCTATTTTTCATATCTGCAATGTGGATTCATTATTTTAATCAGTAGCCTATTTGTAATGAGCTATGGGACAATTTTGTGTAACTTCAGAGATTGCCTCTATGTTAGAAATTTACAAGCAAATATAGTTTCTTTCCTTTAAAATAGAAATAAAGGAGATATCAAAGTGACAAAATTAGGAAGGAATCTTACTAAATTTCTAATTTTTATATCCTGAAATATGTATATTTACAATTATATTTTTTATTGGTCCAACATCCTAGAAACTATACTTTTGATTTGCAAATTCAGATAATGTTTGATATTTTTACTTTTTTGTGGGGGACGGGAAACACATGGAATTCTCATATTCAAGATCTTTTGCTACCTTTAGAAATCCAACATTTCATGAGAGTAATAATCATACTTGCTTACAGACCATAATAAAGGCTATGGAGCAACCGTTTATAGAGAATAAATGTTATGAATGATAAAATTAACCTCACAATTTTGAAAAATCTCCACAGTAGGAAATATTGCAACCTTTACTCTAAAATTTGTTCAAATCAAACAGTAAGATTAATCTCAAATATTATTGTCTTTTAGAATATTTTTGGCTTGAGATATAATTCACATACCATAAAATTCACTGTTAGGAAGTATACATATCCATAGTCTTCATACACACACAAGGTTGCAAGCCCATCACCACTAATTCCAGAATATTTTTGTCACCCTAAAAAGAAATTTTACACCTGTTGGTAGGTGCTGTTCAGTCCCTCCCTCTGTTCTCTGATAGTAACTAACCTACTTTCTGTCTCTATGAAATTGCCTATTCTGCATATTTCATATAACAGAATCATGTAATATGTAACTTTTTGTGTTTGATTTCTTTCATTAAACATAGTACTTTCAAAGTTTATCCAAGTTGCAGAAAATATCAGTGCTTCATTCCTTTTAATGTTTTGTTGCATGAATATGATTAACCAATATATTTGTTCATCAGATGGAACAATCTGATGATGGAAATATGTGTTGTTTACTTTTTTTAACTATTATGAATCTTGCTGTTATAAACACTCATGTACAATTTTGTATGAACATGTTTTCAATTCTCTTGGGTATTTACATAAGAAGGGAATTGTTGAATCACATGATAATTCCAAAATATCAATTTAATTATGCAAGTAATTTCATTATAATGTTGGAAATGGAACAAAAATATAAAAATAAAACAGAACTATATGCAATTTTACCCACCTACAGTTGTTTTTAAGATCATATCAACAACAACAAAAAGCAAGCAAATACTTTCATTGAGTTAATTCATCATCAGTACAGTGATTTTTATGTTTTTGTTTTTATTTGTATAATGAGATTTTAGTAACAGAGGGTCTAATGTAATATATTACTCAGATATTGTTTATAACAATTCCATTTAAATTTTAGGAAAACAACCAGATGTAGGCTCAGAGTATCTGGGTAAATTAGATATTATGCAAACTAATAATCATAATGTATTACTATCTATAAACAGATTTTAATTAATATTCAACATAAGATAGAAAATAATTTTTTTAAGTAAATTGACATGCAAAGAGTTCAATAAGAAAATGTCTCTGTGTTCTAGTAGTCATTCTTCAGTTCAGTTCAGTCGCTCTTTGTGACCCCATGAACCACAGCATGCCAGGCCTCCTTGTCCATCACCAAATCCTGGAGTTCACCCAAATCCACATCCACCGAGTCGATGATGCCATCCAGCCATCTCATCCTTCATCGTCCCCTTCTCCTCCTGCCCCCAATTTTTCCCAGCATCAGGGTCTTTTCCAATGAGTCAGCTCTTTGTATCAGGTGGCCAAAGTATTGGAGTTTCAGCTTCAACATCAGTCCTTCCAGTGAACACCCAGGACTGATCTCCTTTAGGATGGACTGGTTGGATCTCCTTGCAGTCCAAGGGACTCTCAAGAGTCTTCTCCAACACCACAGTTCAAAAGCATCACTTCTTCGGCGCTCAGCCTTCTTTATAGTCCAACTCTCTTAACATACTCAATTACTGTTGAAATGTTTCAAATATACTGCTATAGCACTAAAATAATTATACTTGAGCCTTGAACAATGAGGGTTTGAACTGCGTGGTCCAATTATACTTGATTTTTTTTTTTCTGTTAGTAAATACCACAGTACTACATGATCTGCAATTGATTGAATCTGTAGATGCAAATATGGAAGAACCTTGGATAAGGAGGAACTGTGTGTATGAGGAAGGGCCAACTATAACTTACAGGCGGTATTTGGATGACATAGATAACTAGCACTCCTCATCCCCACATTGTTCAAGGATCAATGGTAGTTTAGCTTATTTTTTTCTCATTGGCTTATAGTAACAGCATCTTACTGAGTTTGGAGTTTCAGATTTACCAACCTTTTACTTTGCAGTCTTCTCTCTTTAGATGTATACATTTGTGAGTATCATTTTAAAATAAAGTGTATATGTGTGTGTATATATATGTATATATACACACACTTTATAAAGTACATATACTATATAAAGTATATATGTATACATTTTATAAAGTCTCTAAGGTGTGTGTATAATATACACACAAACATGTATGTATGGGTGTGCATGTACTGTCTCTCCGTCTCTCATTTTAATTGGGAAATCTTTATAAAAATGAGCATCTCCATTTTGTAGCAATATTTGCCAGTGCTCAGTAATTTATTTCCATTTACAAAATGAGGCTGTCAATGACTTTTTATAAAGAGTCTTATGTTAACTTAATTTTCTTTCTTGAAAAATAGTAATAATAATGTCATATGTATAAAATTAACCCAATTGGCCTTTCTTTTGTAAAAACAAAAGCTGCTATTCAAACACTTCTTATTATCATTTATTGAACATAGCCTATGTTAGTCAAATAAGTTTAAAATAATAGTTTGGACAAAGATGCTCTATTTTAAAAACAGAAATACAAAGGAAGTATCTAATAGTACATCATTCTCTGGAAAATATTGCCCTTTATTAAAAGAGCTTCTCTCCCAATGTCTTTTATTCTCTTTTTCTCCTCCTGATGATCCTCAATTCCTCTCTGTCAATCATCCCTACAGTCTTTCACTTGCTGGTTTCTTTTTGGTCATCCAATTATTTATCCGTGGTGTTGGAGAAGTGTTGAACCATGGTTTTGGAGAAGACTCTTGAGAGTCCCTTGGACAGCAAGGAGATGCAACAAGTCTATCCTAAAGGAAATCGGTTCTGAATATTCATTGCAAGGACTGATACTGAAGCTGAAACTCCAATACTTTGGCCACCTGATGTGAAGAACTGACTCATTGGAGAAGACCCTGATGCTGGGAAAGATTGAGGGCAGGAGGAGAAGGGGACGACAGAGGACAAGATGGTTGGATGGCATCACCCACTCAATGGACATGAGTTTGAGTAAACTCCAGGAGTTGGCGATTGACAGGGAGGCCTGGCTTGCTGCAGTCCATGGGTCACAGAGAGTCGGACACAACTGAGCAACTGAACTGAACTGAATTATTTATCAATGTAGCTTTTTATTTAAATACTTTCATACCTAGTCTGGCTCAGAGCACTTAGTCATTTTCCTTCAATCAATTCAACTAATATTTATTAAATGCCTAATCCTAATTATTTGTGAGAAGTTCCTGGATACTGAAAAAAAGCAGATTACTCACAAAATCCATGACATCATTCTTGTCTTAGTATAAATATGATGTATATACACACAAAATAATTGGAGAAAACAAGGGTAAGAGACAAGGTGTACTTCTGAAGACAACAAGCCACATGAACTGGATTAGGAAGAGACAATTTCAGAGAATAATGAGAATAACACTGGATAAGTAAACCACAGAGAGGTGACTACCTTAATATATCTTGAAGTATACCCAGGAAGAAGTCTCATTTTATCAAATTTTATCAAACTTATAAGAGAAAAGGGCACCCAAAACCCTGCAACATAAAAAAAGTTTAGTGGAGTGTGAAGAAAACATCTAACTTGGGTTACTCCTTTACGGAAAGTAAGACTTTCTAATGAAAAAAAAAAAAAAAAAAAAAAAAACCTCTAATATTCAGGATAAGCTAGTAACAAAATGTTTGAGAAGTATATCTCCCAAATGATACAACTTCATTGTTGACCATTATATAAGTTGTTTCTATAAGCTGAGATACTACTAAAAGAGTCAAAGTGACTCATTGTCTAGTGGTAGATATAGGGCTTCCCTGGTGACGCAGACAGTAAGGAATTTGCATGTAATGCAGGAGACCCAGGTTCAATCTCTGGGTTGGGAGGAACCCCTGGAGAAGGGAATGGCAACCCACTCCAGTATTCTTGCCTGGAGAATTCCATGGACAGAGGAGCCTGGTGAGCTACAGTCCACAGGGTTGCAGAGTCGGACACCACTGAGTGACTAACACTTTCCCTTTTCACATCAGACACAGGAATATGATGTATGGACATGAGGGGTAGGGCTTGGAAGGGGAGGAAATATTTTAAAATATATTAATGGGGTTGCAGAGTAATAAAATAGTGCGAAATGGAATTAGTGAATTGGGAGAAAGCCAGTTAATACTATATGTAATGAGCTTGAATCTGATACTATATTTGATCATAGCACATCCTTAGACACTGGTGTTCAGGTATCTGGCAGGTAGAAAATCAGATATGAATCTGGATATGCAAGTGGCTGCATCCTATAATTAATTGCAAATTACAACATGACAAAAATGGATACATGCATTTGAGTTTTGTACATGAGTAAGTCTTAACTGAAATCATTTTGATAGATGCATTCCTGAGGCTTTGTTGTACTAAGCTTTGTCACCTCTTTGCACATGCCCCTTTCTTATTAAACAGCCTAGATCCCTGCAGTAGCAAGTCAATGCCATCTTTGTTGTCTTAAACTTTATTACTACCTTTGACTCTCTAGTGTTCATGACTTTATGGAGGCTTATAGAATGGAATCTAAACTGCTTTATATACGTAGTTCTCCTTTGTTAATACTAGTATTTATACTTTAATATCCTTTGATGGATTACAAAACACCTTCAGTGACATCATGATATTGTATATCCTTGTTATATTGTACAGTTGCTGTTGTTCAGTCACTAAGTTGTGTCTGACTCTTTGTGACCCCGTGGACTAGAGCATACCAGGCTCCTCTGTCCTCCGCTATCCCCCAGAGTTTGCTCAAATTCATGTCCTTTGGATCAGTGCTATCTAACCATCTCATCCTCTGCCACCCCTTTTCTCTTTTTGTCTTCCATCTTTCCCAGGATCAGGGTCTTTTCCAATGAGTTGGCTCTTCACATCCAGTGGCCAAAGTATCAAAGTTTCAGCTTCAGCACCAGTCCTTCCAATGAATATACAGGACGGATTTCCTTTAGGATTGACTAGTTTGATCTCCTTGGTGTCCAATGGACTCTCAAGAGCCTTTTCCAGCACCACAGTTCAAAAACTTCAATTCTTTGGTACACAGCGTGTACAACTCTCACATGTGTACATGACCACCAGAAAAACCACAGCTTTGACTAGACGGACCTTTATTGGGATATTTATGTCTCTGCTTTTTAATATGCTGTCTAGGTTTGTCATAGCTTTTCTTTGAAGGAGCAAGCACCTTTTAATTTTATGACTGCAGTCACCATTCACAGTGATTTTGGAGCCCAAGAAAATAAAATTTTCCACTACTTCCACTTTCTTCCCTTCTATTTGCCATGAAGTGATGGGACTGGATGTTATGATCTTCGTTTTTGGAATGTTGAGTTTCAAGCCAGCTTTTTCACTCTCCTCTTTCTTCCTCATCAAGAAGTATGAACCATTTTTGGAGGTCTGAAAAGTCAAATGTTTTATTCACTGTTATATACAGTTCATTCAAGCATATTCAAAACTAGAACTCAGGTATTTAGACCCTGGCTCTTTTAAATGTAGAAGATTTCAGACCTCTGAAATGCATAGGTAAACCCTGTACATAGTACAAGTGGAACACACATCCTTTGGGAGATAGTTAGAGTGACAAGTATGTAATAGGCAAAGCAGCACTGAGGTGAAATTTCTCACCCTGAAAGTATGAGCAAAGGCAAATAAACACATACATATACTTGTTGGAGTGAAAGTCACTCAGTTGTTCCTGACTCTTTGCGACCCCATGGACTATACAGTCCATGGAATTCTCCAGGTCAGAATACTGGAGTGAGTAGCCTTTCCCTTCTCCAGGGGATCTTCCCAACCCAGGGATCGAACCCAGGTTTCCCACACTGCAGGTGGATTCTTTATCAGCTGAGTCACAAGGGAAGCCCAAGAATACTGGAGTGGGTAACCTGTCCCTTCTCTAGCGGCTCTTCCTGACCCAGGAATCAAACCAGGGTCTCCTGCATTGCAGGCGGATTCTTTACCAGCTGAGCTATCAGGGAAGCTCATATAACTGTGTATATAATCTTAATGTAAGATGCTATCTGTTGATAGTTTATTATGCCCTAGGTGTTGGGACAATATATAATCTATACATTTTCCAATTTATGTCTCACAGTAACTTTATTGGAAACTGAAGTTTACATAAGTGAAGTCACTTGGGCTTGGATTGTTTTATTAGTCTTGATATACAATTGTTATCTGAAAAAGAAGCAACACTATATTAAGTATGATTATGCACTCATGTTAATTAAAAATAGGTAATGAAAAGATATGAATCTTAAAATATGAGAATATATATACAAATAGCATATAAATGACCTGCAAAAATGTGAAGAAATACACTAGACAAAATGCTAGAACTATGACATGTAGGTATACCACATACTTATTTACATATTATTTAAAATATATACTTAGATGTGGATATATGTCATGTATGTATGAAAATATTATTTAGATGATTCTATTTGCTTATTAGATTATTCATTTACTTTGAGTAAAAGCCATTAAGAAGATGGGGGATCATGGTGATGTAAGGCAGATTTTTTAATTTAATGCAGTGTGTTCTTTCCATGATTTTAATCGAACACATTCTATGTCTGTCATGTGTCTATGTTATGCAGTAAACCAGTGAATCCTGGGTAATTACATAAGAAAGAGAAGTGATTTCAACAGAGGGAAAAAATCCTAAAAAAAAAATTACTTAGTTATGCCAAGTCAGTGGAATCAATCTGGGTATTTCTGATGATGGAAAATGATTATCTGAAATTCAGAAAAGTCTTTTGAATTCCATTTTAGGTATTAGTTTCAAAGCGCATCTCACCAAAACTGTAGTCCCAGTGATACAAAACTGTAAAATTGACTGATCTGAGTCATGTCTTTATTCTTCACTTGCCTATTAGATTTTGAAGGTGCTAATGAACTGTGAAATGGCCAAAGGCAGGCAGCCAGAGGGAAAAAAGAGAGAAGTCACAGACCTGGATCACCACAAAATGAGTAATTAGTCACTGAATAATGGGGAATTCAACTACATTAAACCTCTATCTGCTGCATGTATTTTCTATCAAAACTAGCTAGAAATGTAGCTCAAAATCCATTTTCTGAAGTTCTAAAGACTGTGTCCATAACTTCAACTACAACTGAAAGTATCTTCTCGGAGTCCTCAGGTGGATTGAGGATGGAGAACACAGCCATTTTTTCCACAAAAGATGGATCATTAGATGATAAAGCAAATATATTTTTGCAGGTTATCCTATTCCAAATGTAGAATCCATTCTCTATATAGATACATGTCCATTCTGCACCAAGATTTTAGATGCTTTAGCCCAATCCCCTCATCAGCGTAGGATTTTTATTGTACTAATTTAGATTATTCTCTGTGACCCTATTGATATATATAGCAAGTTTAAATATTCTTTTCCTTTCAATACCCTATGATATGATTTATCACAGGACATTGAAAATAGCTCCTTGTGCTATACATCAGAACCTTGTTGTTTATCTAGTCTAAATATAATAGTTTCCATCTACTAACCCCAGACTCCCAGTTCATCCCTGTCCCTCCCCCTGGACAACCAGTCTTCTCTATGTCTACGAGTCTGTTTCTGCATTGTAGACAGGTTCATTTGTGTCATGTTTTAGATTCCACATGTGAGTGACATCATATGGCATTTGTCTTTCTCTTTCTGACTGACTTCACTTACTATGATAATTTATAATTGCATCCATATTGCTGCAAATGGCATTGTTTCTTTCTTTCTTTTTTCTTTTTTTTTTTGCTGAGAAATATTCCATTGTACATATGTTCCACATCTTGTTTTGAGGGGTGTCGGGGTTGGGTATAGTTGCTTTAGACTATTGTGTCAGTTTCTGCTATACTGCGAAGTGAATCAGTCACACATATACATATATCCCCTCTTTTCTTTGGCATTTGCTTCCCGTTTTGGTTACCACAGAGGTGTGCTACAGTGTATGTTCTCATGAGTTATCTATTTTATATGTAGTAGTATATATATGACAATTATGTAGCAAGTTTTGTAGTAGATGTCTTGGTCCATGATTGATTTCAGTAATCATCATGTTTCTGCTTGGAAGAAAGCAAAACATAATTTGGTGCTGTTTTAAATATGTGTGAGTGTGTATGTGCTCACGTGCCAAGAACCACTGACGCCAAAGAAGAGAAGCTGGAAGATAGCTTATAACTTTTTGTCTATGTAAGGAATATAAGTATGAATATATAAAGCAACTCTCTGGCAATGAGTTCTTTCTATTTTACTGAATCAGGGTTCATTTTCACTAAACTAATAATGTAAAACTTTTAGATAGAATTTAGATTCTGAAAACATACTTTGTAAACATTTTAGTTCTTATTGTTCCCACTCTTATTTTTTTGGCTTTCAAATAGAAATACTGATTTTCTTCTAGGCTTGAGTATGAGGAAAAGATGTGTTCTGCATATCTCTTTATCATCTTGGAGCTCATAGAAAACAAAACAAAAGTAAAACAATCTTCCCTTTCTGCTTTATTTCTAGGATTTCAGGTTTTTATTTCATTTCACAGATACTTGACAATGTAACTGGTAACTGAATTTACACCATTTCCTTATCAGTATATTTAGGAGCAAAAGTACATGCTAATTTAATTGGAGATAATCTTAACATGCTAGTCCAATATCACTGCTGTGTCATTATAGGAATATAAACAGATTATTTTTTATCAACTGCTGTGGACAGTGTCAAAAATCTGTAAAGAATTTTGATTGTCCAGGAACTCACTTGTAAACACTAATGTTTTATTTGCATTGTCAGTGCCATGCAATAGAAGGTGTTTATTTCTTTTTTTTTTCTTTATTTCTTTATTTATTAGTTGGAGGCTAATTACTTCACAACATTTCAGTGGGTTTTGTCATACATTGATATGAATCAGCCATAGATTTACATGTATTCCCCATCCCGATCCCCCCTCCCACCTCCCTCTCCACCCGATTCCTCTGGGTCTTCCCAGTGCACCAGGCCCGAGCACTTGTCTCATGCATCCCACCTGGACTTAATGAGTTTAAATTAATCACAATAAGTTAGGGTAAGAGTTACTTCCAAAACTTCTTTGAGGAAATCTGCAAGTCTTCCTCGGTGCTCAAGATTCTAAATATTGGCCAGCTTATTTCAGCATTGGTCACTATTCCTGGAATCCATCTTTTCTTTTAGTTTTACTTTAATAGAGCCTCTGACTTTTGGAATTCTGGAACTTTTATTATTGTTAATAATATTACTTCTCTTAATACTACTGCTCTTTCTGACATGTCATTGCAATTAAGTAGGAAACTGACAAAGCCATTCTACATTCTCTAAAAGGAGTAACTCTGCGCATCACACGATTCACCTCGTTGGCCACATCTGACTTTTTCCCTTGGATCTGGGGACCTGCGTTTGTGCACGTTAGTCCTCTGCGGGTGCGGTCTGTGACATCGTGTGGACGCCGGGTTTGAGGGCGCCCTTTTTAGAGCAGCCACAGTCACAGGCCAAGCAGTTGCTCAGAGAGCCACACAGACAAGAGATTATGCAGAACAGGAGAAGGAGATGGAGTGAGAAGTGATTCTATGGTCCCCTAGGTAGTGAAACTACATTTTACGTATATAAGACATTCCTGTATCCACTAACAAGGACTGCATCCCATGTTTTTGTGTTTTAATTTAACCTACTTTGCAATGATCTCTTTGTCTTGAAGCTAAATACGACTTAAGATTACTTATGGAACTTATAGTTTTTTTTGTAAAAATGTGAATCACTTGGGCTGTTCTTGCACTAAGTTTGTTTTCTTTGAAGAAATCCAAAAGCTTACTAAAAACTTGCTTTTACAAGGGATTTGGGGGGATGATAAAACTGTGTTTTAATTATGGTTATACCTGTATGCATTTGTCTAAACTCATAGAACTGTTCACTAAAAAGAGTGAATTTTGCTATTCATAAATTAAAAATAAAATCTAAAATATGTTTTTCAGGATTCTGAATATACTGCTGTATAATTTCGATTTTTTTAAAATCTATCTGATAAAAGAAATGTGAAATCTGGGTTGTCAATCTCCCCCTTTTGGTTTGGAATATGAGTTTCAGGAAGACAGAGAGATTGTGTTATTTAAGACTTTATCCTGATACCTAGCATACTATGGTCATTTAAATGACCATAATGAATGAATAAATGAATGAATAACTTGTGTACATAATGGTGCAGGATCATAGCCAGAATATATTAAATGTCCAGTTTCACTAGTCAAATACCAAACACACGTCTGAAGAATGTATATGGTTTACAGAATTTGTATATTGAAGATACACAGTAGGTATAAATATGTCTTTCTCTCTCTCATTTCTCTCTTTCATCCCTCCTCCTGAAGGATCACAGAAAGGATCATAATTCTTCACGATTATGTGTTTTCTTATCTCCACATTTTCCTATTTATTCATTTAACACATATTTCTTCGCTTCTATCACTTGTACCATAGGATCTGGACTGCAGTGGAATGTCAGCTTCATGCTTCAGGAATCTTGATTATGTTGGTGAAATTTTGTTTGTGTACTTCTTCCAGTTATGCCCAGTTAATATTCATGTCTACCTTTCTCCTATCTCACCATAAATGAAGAAGTAGAGACATGGATTGTTTAGGACATAAATTAACTTGGCCAAGATCACAAAACTATTAAGAGACTTAAGAGTCAGCTCTGGATTCAAACCCATCCTTGTAACTGCAAACACTCCATATTTGTTATCTCATTTTCAGATACTACATTATGTACTATCTCACTGTCTTACTATGAATGGACTCACTCAACATGTCTCTGGCTATGATCTGTTAGTATTGTTGTTGTTAAGATTAGTTCTTCCATAAATTTTCCTATCTTTATCTAAACTTCTACTTTACTTACTCTATAGCTTAAGCAAACAGTGTATTATATCTACGACATTTCTACCATGTGTAGGAACAATATATTCCTTATAAAGGCATAGACCTGGCATTATCAATTCATTTCATATTGAATCATCTTATTGGTTCACCATGGTTTAGAACTATCTTTTTCAATATTAGACCTACTTTAAATATTAGAGCCATTAGTATAGTTAGGTTTACATTTTTTATTACTTAAAAACAGTTTTAGGTTCATAGCAAAATTGAATAGAATATATACAGATTTCTCATGTATCCCTTATTCCCACATATGCATAGCTTCCCTTACTACCAACATTTCTCAACAGAGTGCTTTTTTAAGTGTAATCAATGAACCTACTTTGACATATCATTCTCGCCCAAAGTTCAAAGTTTAAGGTTCATTCTAAATGTTGTACATTTCATCAGCTTGGACAAATGTGTGTCATATGTCTATTGTTATAGTATCAAACAGCCCAATTTCGCTATTTAAAAGTCCTCTGTACCCCACCTACATATTTCTCTCTCTCCCTTAATTCCTGGCAATCACTGGTTTTTTTTTAACTGTCTCTTTTTACAGTTTTGCTTTTTTCAGAATATCATATAGTTGGAATTACACAGTATATAGCTTTCATATTGACTTTTTTCACATAATAGTATGTGAAAATAGTATTTAAGTTTCCTTGATTTTTTCATAGCTTGATATCTCCATTATTGTTAGCACTTAATCCTTTATCTGGATGTACCGCAGTTTATCCATTCTACTGAAGAACACCAAGGTTGCTTCCAAGGTTTGGAAGTTATGAATAAAGCTGCTATAAGGTTTATGTGAACCTTTACTCCCATTGTAAATGGGAGTGAACACTGACTCCCATTACCCTAAACAAATGGATATGTATGTGTGCATGTATGTATGTGTGTGTGTATATATACACATATATTCTGCAGACAGAATATAGTTTCAGCTTCCATATATATAGTAAATAGGTGTGTTTCCAGAACAAGAAATAGGATGTGAATATCAATCAGAAAGCTTACAGTGTGAGCTGTTTGAAGAACAATTGTGCTCAATCATTGGCAACATCTTTGCCTTTGAATTGACACCAGATAAGTGAATAAGAAAATTCATGGACACACTCTTCCATTCACATGCTGTTATGTCAACTAACATTCCCCACTTAGTAACTTCTTGGCATCCACATGAATTACTAAGGTCACTTATTTTGGTATATTAAGTGGAAAAAGAGAAAAAAAAAAAGAGTCTCTGAGCAAAGAAACTTCAATTAATTTAAAACAATAATGGGCTCTAAAATAACTGCATTTTAACAAGGAAGTTCATTAAACATTTTCTCCAACTCATAACCATTATTTTGCTTAGTCAGATGTTTTCTCAAAGGAGAGTTCATTCATTTTAACTGCTTAAAATGTATGATGAATGAAGCAATTTGCTTTTTTATTTACATTTTACCACTGATAATATTTTATTAAAAACACTAGCACAAAAGACCACATTGTGACTTTAATCAGTGCTAACTTTCTAGGGCAATGCTTTGTCTTACATTTAAAACTTTGGAGTTATGTTTGTGAGTGATACAAAATAAGATGTCCCTAGAAATTACTAGAATACTGTTATAAAATTAATACATGCCCATTGTTTAACATAAACATAAACACATGCAGATTAATGATGTTTTATGACAGTTTTTTCAGAGATAAATGAGAGTTGCAATGTTTAGATTACAGAGAAATTATACTGTATTAAAACGAGTTGTTATTGTAGTGACTTTTTAAAATATATTTCAAGTCTGTTTGAGAGCAGGTAAATTGGAACTGACCATGTGAAATTTCTAAAACAACATTATCAACATCACTTGTATTTTTTCATTCCAATATAGCAGTATGCATAGATTTTCTTTTTTTTTTTCCAGTGTGTGAAATGTGTTTCAGAGTGTGTTTTAAAATCTCTTCATTACTGGCAGTCATCTCCTAACAATTAATATGCATAAGCAGCTTCTTACTACTCACAATACCCATAAAATTTGGAAGATAAACATTTTATTATCAGTTACAATTAATCTTTTTTTAAAAAGTTTAAGTGAATAAAGAGAAAACCAGGATATTGTGAATAGGGTAAAATTTTATTTGGGGTTAACTTTCTATATTTTTTCTTGATAGTAGTTTTTCGTTAAATTTCTATAAATTATAATAGTTTTAAAAGATTACATTTTTGGATTTTCTAAGTAGATAATCTTATAATCTCTAACAAGGAAAATCACACCATTCTGAGTATTATATATCTGATTTCTTTAACCTCTCTTGCTGCAAGGGCTAAACTCTTTAGTGTAATCTCAAAAACTAACTTTGAACTGAGAAGTTCTATCTCGTTACTGCATTGAATTGTAATGCTTATAATGTATCTTAATTAAAATGACACATGCTGGAGATTTTTGTTGAATAGCTTATAAATCAAGGAAATTTTCTTTTTATTCTTGATTTGCTAAGACTCTTTTTTTAATAAAGAATAAGTGTTGAACTTTATCAACTTCTTTTGTGAGATTTATTGAGGCGATCATAATTGTTCTTCTTGAATCTGTTTATGTGAGTAATTATATTAATAAATTTTCTTATATTAAACTGAGATAATCCCATGATAATGGTCATAATGCATTATTCTTTTAATAATATTTTTATAAACAACAATATCATTTTAATAACACTATTTTATTTTGATAATCTTGTATTGAGGATTTTCATATCTTTCTTTGTATAAAATTAGATTTTCTTGCTTATTATCCTTGCCCAGGTTTAAAATTAGCATTATTATAGTTTCATAAAAAATGCTAAATAACTTCCTCTGTCTCCCTTTTCCTTTCACACCCTCCCTCTCCTCTTCTCTCTTTCTCCCCTCAACCCCATCCCACCACTTCTCTCTGCACTAGAACATTAACTTAACAATTATTTGTTCATTGCCATTTTTGTTACAACTAAACTATTGGGCTTGGAGTCCTTGATAGAAAAAAATCTGTCTCGTACATAATGTCTTCTACAGTTACTGGTCTACTAGACATCTGTGTTTCTTGAATCTGGTGATTTAAGTTTTTCTAGAAAACAAAAAAAATATATCTGTGTGTTCAAGAATAAAAGTTCTATATATGTATATAAAATTATACATACTAATCTCAAACTAAATATATAATTATGTACCCTTATGTTTTTAACATTAATTTTTGCCTCTCTCTCTCTAGACCAATATTTCAGACTTTCCAAAGGTTTGTCTTATTCACTAGTCTTTTCAACATCTTATGGAAAATTCGAACAAAATTTTTGGCCAAACAATTATTTTTCTAATTTATTTAATTTTGTTTTTAGCTTCATTAATAGAAAATTTATTTATGTAAGGAATTTTGTAGCATTAAATATTTCCAGCTTTGGTCACACATGACAGGTTTTGATTCATAGTATTCTCAAGTGTCATTTTTGTTTCCCAGTACTTTGTAATTCATTTTAATTTGTTCTATAATTCACAACTAATTTAGATTATTTTCCTTAACATGGAAGTATCTGTGCAGATAGAGATCCAAGATCTATATATACACAAGTATACATAACAGAAGTGTATGTGTAGGTATATTTGTGTGTGTGTCTGTGCATGCATACATATATATGCATACATTTACTTACTTGGTAAAGTTTTCTTTAGTGTTTATTATCTATTCTAGTTTGTCATTTATCTTATTTAAATGCACAATATAGTTACCTTTTTCTATTCAAATTGTCAATTATGATGACTTGTGGACTTTTTAATATTTTTAAATTTTATTCTTTCTGTTGAGTTATAGACATGTAACCTTGTATAGGTTTAAAATGTTAAAAAGCATTGAACTGATACATCTCTATATTACAATATGATTAACCCTGTTTTTTTAGCTAACACTGCTATCATGTTACATAATTTTCATTTCAGTTTTGTGGTGAGAACATTTGCAAACCAATATCTTAGCAGCTTTGGAGTATATAGGACATTATTGTTGACCATTCCCTGTTCTGTGCATTAGATCTTCAGATCTTAATTATCTTCTAGTTGCAAGTTTGTACCGTTTGACCAACATCTCTCCGATCCTCCAGTCAATTAGCCCCTGACAACCAGTGTTTTATTGTTTCTACAAAATTAACTTTTTAGATTATCCATATTAGTGATATCATACAGTAGTTGTCTTCTTGTTCTGGCTTATTTCACTGGGCATAATATTTTCTCAAGTTCCATCCATGTTGCCAGAAATAGCAGAATTCCCTTCTTTTTCTTGGCTGAATAACACTGCACATTATGTGTGTGTGTAGTGCAATAAACGTGAGTGCAGGTATCTTCTTGCAACCCTCTTTCCATCCCCTTTAACCTTCCCGGGGTCATCACTTGTTAACCTGGGGGTTAAATGACCTGGCTGTCATTACTGTGGTTCTCACCAACCCACACTGGTCACCATACCAGATCTCACTTATGTCTACCACCTCACTCTGAGCCCTCTGTAACTATCTTCTGTAATGTCTTCTCCTAGATAGGTTTTGGACTTTGGTTTTTTCATTCAGACTGATTAAGTCCATTTTCTGCCTTTCGCAACTTTCACATCATTTCTGATTATTTTGTGCAACAGCTGCCAACAGAGACCTCTGTTCTCAAACCATCTGATAGGATCATACCATTCTCCAAAGGAGTGTCAATAGAAATGATGTGCTGCAATGACAGTTATGAAGCAGGCGTACCTTTCCCATCTCTTTGGTTTGTACATAACAGCTGGTTGCAGAGGACAGAAGAATGGCTCCAGGGAATGGCAGAGCCACAGGGTAGACGGAACCAAGTTACCTGATTTATCTAACGGGGCAGCGTCACCAACCAACCCAGAACATGTGTGCCGGCACTCTGCTGTTCCATAGACAAGCAGCAAAACAATCGTATGAAGCCACTGAAATATGGCTTAGTTTGTATCATAGGTGCTAAAATTATGCTACATCATTAGTCACCTAGGTTTAATTTCTATAAAAATATATGTCTAGTATTTCCTATGGACTTTTAATTGGATATATACTTAGTTTTATGTATAGATCTAATATCTCTCAATTATCTTTTACATGCAGATTCACTTTAAATGTTTAAGCAATGCTTTTTCATGAACCTTTGATCATATGTTGTCATATATTACTCAAAAGTTCTGATTGATTTTCAAATATCTGGTGGCCAATCACTTTTGAGCTATGGAAGAAATATGATCTGTCCAAGAACACTGGTATGTTTAACACATGATTAAAGTTTTAATAAGACTATACATTCTAAGATTTATATGATTATAAGTATCTAAGTCAAATAAAAATAAAACCTCCTACATATAAACATACATACAATCTAGATATACACAGCATTGTTTAAAGAGGCTTACATTTCTTTTGTAAACACCTCAGTGTCCTTGCTTTGTATATGAAGGCCAAAACAAATTTCACAGGATACTGTATAGGACCACTTTGTTTTTTATTGAGGCATAACTGATATATAATATTGTATTCATCTTAGGTTTATCAGTTCAGTTCAGTCGCTCAGTCATGTATGACTCTTTGCGACCCCGTGAACCATAGCATGCCAGGCCTCCCTGTCCATCACCAACTCCCGGAGTTTACTCAAACCCATGTCCATTGAATCGATGATGCCATGCAACCATCTCATCCTCTGTCGTCCCCTTCTCCTCCTGCCCTCAATCTTTCCCAGCATCAGGGTCTTTTCCAATGAGTCAGCTCTTTGCATCAGGTGGCCAAAGTATTGGAGTTTCAGCTTCAGCATCAGTCCCTCCAATGAACACTCAGGACTGATTTCCTTTAGGATGGACTGGTTGGATCTCCTTGCAGTCCAAGGGACTCTCAAGAGTCTTCTCCAACACCACACTTCAAAAGCATCAATTGTTCGGCGTTCAGCTTTCTTTATAGTCCAACTCTCACATCCATATATGACTACTGGAAAAACCATAGCCTTGACTAGATGGACCTCTGTTGACAAAGTAATGTCTCTGCTTTTTAATATGCTGTCTAGGTTGGTCATAACTTTCCTTCCAAGGAGTAAGCATCTTTTAATTTCATTGCTGCAGTCACCATCTGCAGTTATTTTGGAGCCCAGTAAATAAAGTCAGCTACTGTTTCCACTGTTTCCTCATCTATCTGTCATGCAGTGATGGGACCAGAGGCCATGATCTTAGTTTTCTGAATGTTGAGCTTTAAGCCAACTTTTTCACTCTCCTCTTTCACTTTCATCAAGAGGCTCTTTAGTTCCTCTTCACTTTCTGCCATAAGGGGGGTGTCATCTTCATATCTGCGGTTATTGATATTTCTCCCTGCAATCTTGATTCCAGCTTGTGCTTCCTCCAGCCCAGCATTTCTCATGATATACTCTGACCGTGGCTAGGATCTTAGGTTTATAGTGATTCAATATTTGTATATTTTGCAAAATCTACAAGAAGTCTAGTTAATATCCATCACATACAGGTAGAATTTTTTCTTGTGATGAGGACTTTTAAGATTTTTTCTCTTAACAACTTTCAAATATACCACACAGTATATTTGAAATATATTTCAATCCTAAATATATATGACTAGCTATAATCACATTGTGGTACAATACATCCTGGAAGTTTGTACTCTTTGACTCCCTTCATCGCTTTGCCCAAGTCGTCCCCTAACTCTGGGCAAGAACTAATCTATTCCTTGTATCTATGAAGGTTTTCTCCCCCCTCCCCCCATTTTTTTAAGCTGGCAATGATTCCACCTGCAATGCAGGAGACCACAATTCTATTCCTGGGTTGGGGAGATCTGCTGGAGAAGGGATAGGCTACCCACTCCATTATTCTTGGGCTTCCTTGGTGGCTCAGCTGGTAAAGAATCTGCCCACAATATGGGAGACCTGGGTTGATCCCTACGTTGGGAAGATACCCTAGGGAAGGGAAAGGCTACCCACTCCAGTATTCTGGGGGCTTCCCAGGTGGCTCAGTGGTAAAGAATACCCCTGTCAATGCAGGGGATGCAGGAGATGCCAGTTTAATCCCTGGGTCAGGAAGATCCCCTGGAAAAGGAAATGGCAACCCACTCCAGTATACTTGCCTGGAGAATCCCATGGACAGAGGAGCCTGGCGGGCTATATTCCATGAGGTCACAGAGTTGGACATGACTGAGCAGGTGCGGAAATACAATGAGATCATACAAAATTTGTATTTCTCAGTCTAATGTGTTTTGCTTGGCCAAGTACACTCAAGGTCCACCCATGTTGCAAATGGCAGGATTTTATTCATTGTTATGGCTGAATAATATTCTAGTACATATCAGTTTTACATTATATACCACATTTTCTTTATTCATTCATCCATCACTGGATACTTAGGTTGCTTCCATGTCTTAGATACTATAAGTATTGCTGAAATGAATGTGCAGGTGAAGGTATCAAGTTAGTGTTTTTGTTTTCTCAGATAAATACCCAGCAGTGAAACTGTGGGATTATAGGTTAGTTCTATTTTAAATTTTTTGGGAAGCCTTTATACTGTCCTCCAAAGTAACTGCCTCAATTTATATTCCCATGAACATAGTGCAAGTATTTCTTCTTCTCCACATCCTCACCAGCATTTATTTCTTGTCTTTTTGATAATAGTTCTTCTAATAGGTATGAAGTGATACCTCATTGTGGTTTTAATTTGTATTTCCCTTATGATTAATGATGTTGAGCATCTTTTCATATATACTTGCTAGCCATCTGTCCATCTGATCCTCTGCCCATTTTTATAATTGGATTTTTTAGCTCATTTTTAATTTAATTTTATTTATTTTAGCTCATTTTTTAGAGTTGTGTGAGTTCTTTATCTATTTTGGATATTTACCCCTTATCATATATTTGCATTTTTTCCCCTAAGGTTTCCTTTTCGTTATGTTGATGGTTTCCTTTGCTGTGCCGAAGCTTTTTAGTGTTATGTAATCCCATTTGTTAATTATTGTTTTAGTTGCCCTTGCTTTTGAAGTCAGCTCCAAAAATCATCACCATGCTTGATGTCAAGCAGCCACTGTTTTTTTTCTCTGACAGTCTCATGGTTTCAGGGCTTACACTCAAATCTTTTTAATCCATTTTGTGTTAATTATTGTGTATGTTGTTGAGAATGGTTCGGTTTCAGGATTTTATAGGTGGCTGCTCCATTTTCCCAACATTATTTATTGAAGAGATGGCCCTTTCTCCACTATTTATTTTTGGCTCCTTGTCATAAACCAATTGACCATATTTGGGTAGATTTATTTCTGGGCTTTCTGTCTGGATGATGCAAGTGGGGGTATTAAAGTGGGGTATCCCTGTTATTATTGGATTTCTATTTGTGTATCTTTAGGTCTGTTAATATTTCTTTATATTTTAGGTGCTCTTATGCTCAGTGCATAAATAGTTACAGGTTGTATCTTCTTGTTGGACTGACTGCTTTATCATTATTATAGTGACCTTCTTGGTCTCTTATTACAGTCTTTGAGTCTCTTTTGCCTAATGTAAGTATGGTTACCCCAGCTTTCTTCTGGTTTCCATTTTTATGGAATATCTTCTGCCATCCCTTATTTTTAGTCTGTGTGTGGCCTTATACATGAAGTGAATCTCTTGCAGTCAGCATACAGATTTTGTGTAAATTCAGCCACTCTTCTTCTTGAGGAGATAATGTAGTCCACTTACATTTAAAGTAACTGTGGCATGGACTTAGTAGCTTTGCGTTGGTTGTTTTCTGGCTGTGAGGTAGTCCCTTGTCTGTTTTTTATTCTCCTGCTGTCTGCCTTTGATTTGATGATCTTCTGGAGTGATATGCTTAGATTTCCTCCTCTTTGTCTTCTGTGTATGGAATATAGGCATACTTCATTCTGTTGCACTTTACTGATATAAGCAATAAAAATCTGTGGCAACTCTACATGTGACAAGCATACCAGCACCATTTTTCAAGCAGCATTTGCTCATTTCATATCGCCATGCCACATTTTGGTAATTTTTGCAATATTTCAAACTTTTTCATTATTATATTTTTATGGTGTACTTTGATCTATTATGTCACTACTGTAATATTTCTGTTTTATATTTTAAATTAAGGTTTATAAATATTTTTAAGCATACTGCTACTGCACACTAAATAGAACATAGTATAGACATAACCTTAATACACACTAGGAAACCAAAAATTTGTGTGACTGGCTTTATTGAGGTGACCTGGACTATCTCTGAAATATGCTTGTATAGGTTTTTACTTTGTGATTATATTGAAATGTATATAAAATAGCAAAATAGATTGTTATAAGTTTATAACACCTTAAGTTTGAGTGCATTCTAAAACTCTGCATTTTTACACCCCCACCAAGTTTTATGGGGCTTCCCTGGTGGCTCAGATGGGAAAGAATTTGCCTGCAGTGCAGGAGACCTGTTCGATCCCTGGGTTGGGAAGATCACCTGGAGAAGGGAATGACAATCCACTCCAATATTCTTGCCTGGAGAATTCCAGAGACAGAGGAACCTGGCAGGCTACAGTCCATAGTCACTAAGAGTCAGATATGATTGAGCGACTAACACTTTCACCAAGTTTTATGTTTTTGACACTATCATTTACTTCTTTGTGTCTTGTATACATATTAACAAATAATTGTTACAGTTATCATTACTTCTGCCTTTTAAACTTACCTAGCATTATAAGTGATTTACCCACCAACTTTACATTACATTATGCTAAATTTTACTATATATTTACCGTTACCAGTGAGATTATACTTTTATATGTTACTTGTTACCAATCAGCAACATTTCATCTTAGAGAAGATCCCTAATTACTTCTTGTAAGGCCAGTCTAATGATGAAGAAATCCTTTAGCTTTTGTTGCCTGAAAACTCTTTATCTTTTTTTCAACTCTGGAAAAAAATTGCTGGGTAGACATTCCTTGTTGGGAGCTTTTTTCCCTAGCATTTTGACTATATCACATCACACCCTTCTCACCTGCAAAGTTCCTGCTGAAAAGTCTGCTGATAGTCTAGTGGTGGTTCCTTTGGATGTAACAAGCTGATTTTTTTCCTGCTGCTTTTAAGATTCATTGTTTTTAACTTTCGACACAAGATTCATAATGTAATCGTGGCATGGGTTTGAGTTCTTTTTATTTAGAACTTCAATAGCTTCCTGGATCTGCATGTCTGTTTCCCTCTCCAAATGAGAGTGGTTTACAGCCATTATTTAGTCAAATAAGTTTTCTGCCCCTTTCTCTCACCTTGTATCATTCCATTTGTTGTCACATAAGTTCTTTAAGCTACCATCAATCTTTTTTCATTCATTTTTCTTTTCCCTACTCTGGATGAGTTCTGCCCTGTCTTTGAATTCACTGATCTTTTCTTCTATTTCATCTAGCCTTCTTATGAACTCTTTCTATTGTATTTTCCTCAGTTCAGTTATTCCATTCTTTAGCTCTGTGATTTCTGTATGGTACTTTTTCCCATTTTCTATCCTGTTGTTAAAATTCTCACTTTACTCATACATTATTTCCTCACCTCAATATCTTTATAACTCTTATTTTGAGCTCTATCAGGTGAATCACTCATCTCCATCTCATTAAGGCTTTTTTCCTCGTTTTATCTTTTTCCTCAGCTTGGAAAATATTCCTGTTTCTTCACTCTATGTATTGGTTTCTATATAGTAGATAAAGTAGCCACCTCTCCCAGACTTGTATGTGTAGCCTCATGTAGGAGATGAACTTTATCATACAACCCTACCCTAGTTTTTGGTTGTCCTCCAGCACTGTACTTTTTTCTTCGTGGCTCCTTGTACTAAATGGAAGACCTAATCAGCACCTAAATTCAAGCCGGTCGTAAACTGGACTTACAGGCAGCAGCTTCTGAAATATGCAGATATACCCTTTAGAGGAACCCTAGGAGGTATTTTCTGTCTAACCCTCTTCACTGAGCTCTGGGCTGATAGCTAGTTAAGGATGGTTTGTTTGCTACTATTAGACCTGTGAACATAACCTGGCTCTGGTGGCCAGTGGGGCTTATCAAGGGTTGTCTTCTCTGGGCAGTAAACACAAAAGCTGGAGTACCAGATACGTGTACAAGCTCCTTTCTCAAAGATAGTGGTAACCTGGAGTGAGGTAGAGGCAGACCGTGAGGTTGGTACCACTGGCATCCTTGGTCTCTAGAGGCAACTCTGGTTGTCTGCCAGATGTATGCCAAAAAAGGTCCAGCTAGTCAAGGCTATGGTTTTTCTAGTAGTCATGTATGGATGCGAGAGTTGGACTATAAAGAAAGCAGAGCACTGAAGAATTGATGCTTTTGAACTGTGGCGTTGGAGAAGACTCTTGAGTCCCTTGGACTGCAAGGAGATCCAACCAGTCGATCCTAAAGGAGATCAATCCTGGGTGTTCATTGGAAGGACTGATGCTGAAGCTGAAACTCCAGTACTTTGGCCACCTGATGTGAAGAGCTGACTCATTTGAAAAGACCCTGATTCTGGGAAAGATTGAGGGCAGGAGGAGAAGGGGACGACAGAGGATGAGATGGTTGGATGGCATCATCGACTCAATGGACATGACTTTGAGTAAACTCCAGGAGCTGGTGATGGACGGGGAGCCCTGGCGTGCTGCAGTCCATGGGGTCGCAAAGAGTCGAACACGTCTGAGCGACTGAACTGAACTGAACTGAACCAGATGTATGTTTAATTAGAAGCCTGTCCTCAGGTCACAGCTGTTAAGACAAGCTAACAGGCCTCTTGAAAATAGTAGGTGTTTCTGTGTCTCTGTATTGTGTCCTTGATTTGTTACTGACATGTGGAACTTGGAAATTTAAGCCTAACTGCCCACCAGAGCCATGTGATCAGGGGGTGTCCCCTGGGTAGCAGCCACAAGACTCAGTGTATCAGACAGGTACAGAAACTCTTCTGTGAGACAGCTGTGACTTGGAGTGAGGCAGAGGGGCAGCATCAAAATGGCTTCTGCCAGTCTTGTGTTCTTCAGAGGGTATTTCAGTGGGCTCTTCATGTAGGTAAAATTAGATGCCTGCCTCTTAGGCTGAAGCTTTTAAGATAGCTTCAATGGCTCTCTGAAAGGAAAGAGTCATTTCAGTCAGTTGCCTCTTCCATTGCATAGCTGTGGTGAGTCTATGAAAGTGAAAGTTGCTCAGTTGTGTCCGACTCTGCGACCCCATGGACTATACAGTCTATGATATTCTCCAGGCCAAAATACTGGGGTGGGTAGCATTTCCCTTCTCCAGAGGATCTTCCCAAGCCAGGGATTGAACCCAGGTCTCCCGCATTGCAGGTGGATTCTTTACCAGCTGAGTCACAAGGGAAGCCCAAGAATACTGGAGTGGGTAGCCTATCCCTTCTCCAGTGGATCTTCCTGACCCAGGAATCAAAGCAGGGTCTCCTGCATTGCAGACAGATTCTTTACCAGCTGAGCTATGATGGTGAGTCTATGCAAGCCCTTTTAGAACTGTTGCGCAGTTCACTATAGCTTTGTGGGTGTTGTACACACAAGCCCCATTGGCTTTCAAAGATATGTTTTTTTGGAGGAGGTGATCTCTCAGATGTAAGTCTTAAAAGTTGGGGTGCCAGATGAAGGACTCAAACCCTTCACTCCAGGAAGAAGCTCAGAAACACATGGAGTTCCCTCTTGATTATAGGCTGCCATACCAATGGTAGGGCTTATGGTGAGTTTGTGTATCAGCCACTCCTATTTGCTTCAATGTGGGTGTTTTACTTATTTGCCTGATGTATAAGAATTGTTGTTTTTTATTCAGTAGCTCAGCCATGTCTGCCTCTTTGTGACCCTCTGAACTGCACCGTGTCAAGCTTCCCTGTCCTTCACTATCTCTCGGAGTTTGCTCATACTCATGTCCATTGAGTTGGTGATGCCAGCCAACCATCTCATCCTCTGCCATCCCCTTCTCCTCCTGCCCTCAATCTTTCCCAGCATCAGGGTCTTTTCAGATGAGTCAGCTCTTCACATCATATGTCCAAAGTATTGGAGCTTCAGCATCAGTGTCAGTCCTTCCAATGAATATTCAGGGTGTTAGGATTGACTGGTTTGATCTCTTTGTCCAGGGGACTCTCAAGATTCTTCTTCAGTACCACAATTTGAAAGCATCAATTGTTCACCTAGTTTGGGGGCTTATTTCATAGGAAATCATTCCATATAAAGCTATAGATTTGGTTTGTCTGTGGAAGGAGGTGAGTTCAGGGACTTCTTGCATAAGTGCCTTGAACAAGAACCCCAACTACTTTCTTAAAAAAATTTATAAATGTATATGGCTTAATTTCGGATTTTGAGAACAGAGAAGAAACTCACGATGAGTTTCCCTCTATTACTATCATTAAACTCAGAAGAAAGTAGGCTAAATGATCTAGAATAAAATCTCATTATATTTTCATGTACTTTTCAAGAAAAGACAAGTAGAAAGGTGACAATGGGTTCTTGCTTAGGTTATAGGTAAAAGTGCTTCTCAGGGAATGCTTGTTTCTTCTCTACCCAGATATTTACCTTTTCCAACACATTCACTCCAATCTATGGACATAGAATGCAAATGAGCACTGAAACCAAACTGCCTCTGTGATCCTGATGGAAGAAAGGACACTACTGCGGCCATGGTTATAGTTTAGATTACTTTGCCTTAGGATCTGGACTGTTCATACTTTTTTTTTTAACTATCTAAGGGTTATATAATATTCATATGGTACAGAGATCATGTTTTATAATAATATAGCATTTGCAACTCATAATGAACTCTACATGAAAGGTCATGGTAACTTCTGTCTGTGGTTATAATTACTCTATTCATTATTTTTTTGACCAAGTGTGCTGGTATACCCACACATTCTTCACAATTTCAGTGCTTGCCCACTTGGCGTTTCTGGAATCTATACCAAAGGTACAATCTACTGTTGCTCATTCATAGGGTGATTTCTATTTAGTTTTATAAGCGAGCAATGTAAACTCAGAAATGTATGATTTTCTCTGTTCATTACTTCATTCACTTAGTACTATTTGAGGTAATGAGTGTTGCTTGTTACCCTGAAATCCCCACAGATTAGCATGATAGAAGTTTATCTTTTCTTCAGTAATTCTCATGTGAGGATTCAGAGGAAAACCTTCCTTCTGACATTCCCTTGTCACCTATTACCTGACTGCTAAACCAGTGCATTTAAAATTTTTGTTCCAAGTAGGTACTGTTTTCAATAATAATAGAATGCTAACTGTTGTAATAAATCCTAGTGCCTATGGCTTAACATAATGGAAATCAGTGAAAGTCAACAGAAAAATATTTAATTTTTCACATCACAACAGTTCCATACTTATTGTACATTCTACTGGATTCCTCCTACTGATTCTCTTTTCTTTCATCTTCTGGATGAACTATTTCTAATAACTAGAACCAAGTTTGTTATAGAAAGAGATAAGAGAGAAGGCACACTCCCTCCTTAACTCCATTGGCTTAGAATCAATACACATTGCTAACACTCACTTTTTGTAGGCAGGAACTGAGTAGCATTGCTCAGATGTTGGAGGTAGAATCCTTACAGGTTTGAGGTGGTATCTCATTGTGAGTTTGATTAGCTTTTCACTAAATGAATTGTGATGTTGAGCATTTTATATACCCATTGACCTTCATCTAACTACCTTGTATAAATAACTTTTATCCATTTTTTAATGGATTCTTTTGTTACCATTGAGCTGTATGAGTTCTTTATGTATTTTGGATATTAATCCTTATTGGATATATGGTGTGCAAACATTTCTTTATTCAGCAGGCTGTCTTTTTACTTTGCTGTTTCTTTGCCTTTTTAGTTTGATGAGCCTTTTTAGTTTGATATTGTTTCACTTCTTTTTACTTTATTGATTGTGCTTTAATGACATACATGTAAGTATAGTGTGATAGGGGTCTAGTTTCATTGTTGTTCAGCTGTTCAGTCACTAAGTCATGTCTGACTATTTGCAACCCCATGAACTGCAGCGTACCAAGCTTCCCTGTCTTTCACTATCTCCCTGAGTTTGCTCAAACTCATGTCCATTGAGTCAGTGATGCCATCCAACCATCTCATCCTCTGTCGTCCCCTTCTCCTCTTGCCCTCAGTCTATCCCAGCATCAGGGTCTTTTCCAGTGAGTCAGTTCTTCACATCGTGTGCCCAAAGTATTGGAGTTTCAGATTCACCATTGAATATTCCAGTGAATATTCAGGGTTGATTTCCTGATCAAGACAGGTTGATCTTGCAGTCCAAGAAACCTTCAAGAGTCCTCTCCAGTACCACAGTTAGAATGCATTAAATCTTCTGTGTTTAGTCTCCTTTATGTTTCAACTCTCACATCCTTACACAACCTCTGGAAAAACGATAGCTTTGATTATACAGATCTTTGTTGGCAAAGTGATGTGTCTAATTTTTAATACTCTTGTCTAGGTTTGTCATAGCTTTTTTCCCAAGGAGCAAGCGTCTTTTAATTTCATGGCTACAGTCACCATCTGCAGCAATTTTGTAGCCCAAGAAAATGAAATCTGTCACTGTTTCCACTGTTTCCCCATCTATTTGATATGAAGTAATGGGACCAGATGCCATGATCTTTGTTGTTTGAATCTTGAGGTTTTTTTTTTTTTATTTTTTTTTATTTTTTTATTTTTTTTAAAATTTTTTTATTAGTTGGAGGCTAATTACTTCACAACATTTCAGTGGGTTTTGTCATACATTGATATGAATCAGCCATAGATTTACACTTATTCCCCATCCTGATCCCCCCTCCCACCTCCCTCTCCACCCGATTCCTCTGGGTCTTCCCAGTGCACCAGGCCCAAGCACTTTTCTCATGCATCCCACCTGGGCTGGTGATCTGTTTCACCATAGATAGTATACATGCTGTTCTTTTGAAACATCCCACCCTCACCTTCTCCCACAGAGTTCAAAAGTCTGTTCTGTATTTCTGTGTCTCTTTTTCTGTTTTGCATATAGGGTTATCGTTACCATCTTTCTAAATTACATATATATGTGTTAGTATGCTGTAATGTTCTTTATCTTTCTGGCTTACTTCACTCTGTATAAGGGGCTCCAGTTTCATCCATCTCATTAGGACTGGTTCAAATGAATTCTTTTTGACGGCTGAGTAATATTCCATGGTGTATATGTACCACAGCTTCCTTATCCATTCGTCTGCTGATGGGCATCTAGGTTGCTTCCATGTCCTGGCTATTATAAACAGTGCTGCGATGAACATTGGGGTGCACGTGTCTCTTTCAGATCTGGTTTCCTCAGTGTGTATGCCCAGAAGTGGTATTGCTGGGTCATATGGCAGTTCTATTTCCAGTTTTTTAAGGAATCTCCACACTGTTTTCCATAGTGGCTGTACTAGTTTGCATTCCCACTAGCAGTGTAAGAGGGTTCCCTTTTCTCCACACCCTCTCCAGCATTTATTGCTTGTAGACTTTTGGATAGCAGCCATCCTGACTGGCGTGTAATGGTACCTCATTGTGGTTTTGATTTGCATTTCTGTAATAATGAGTGATGTTGAGCACCTTTTCATGTGTTTGTTAGCCATCTGTATGTCTTCTTTGGAGAAATGTCTGTTTAGTTCTTTGGCCCATTTTTTGATTGGGTCATTTATTTTTCTGGAATTGAGCTGCAGGAGTTGCTTGTATATTTTTGAGATTAATCCTTTGTCTGTTTCTTCATTTGCTATTATTTTCTCCCAATCTGAGGGCTGTCTTTTCACCTTACTTATAGTTTCCTTTGTAGTGCAAAAGCTTTTAAGTTTCATTAGGTCCCATTTGTTTAGTTTTGCTTTTATTTCCAATATTCTGGGAGGTGGGTCATAGAGGATCTTGCTGTGATTTATGTCGGAGAGTGTTTTGCCTATGTTCTCCTCTAGGAGTTTTATAGTTTCTGGTCTTACATTTAGATCTTTAATCCATTTTGAGTTTATTTTTGTGTATGGTGTTAGAAAGTGTTCTAGTTTCATTCTTTTACAAGTGGTTGACCAGTTATCCCAGCACCACTTGTTAAAGAGGTTGTCTTTTTTCCATTGTATATCCTTGCCTCCTTTGTCAAAGATAAGGTGTCCATAAGTTCGTGGATTTATCTCTGGGCTTTCTATTCTGTTCCATTGGTCTATATTTCTGTCTTTGTGCCAGTACCACACTGTCTTGATGACTGTGGCTTTGTAGTAGAGTCTGAAGTCAGGCAGGTTGTGAATCTTGAGTTTTAAGCCAGCTTTTCACTCTCCTCTTTCACCTTAATCAACAGGCTCTTTAGTTCCTCTTCACTTTCTGCCATAAGGGTGGTATCATCTGCATATCTGAGGTTGTTGATATTTCTCCTGGCAATCTTGTTCCCAGCTTGTGAATTCTCTACCCCAGCATTTCATATGATGTACTCTGCATATAAGTTAAACAATCAGGATGACAATATACAGCCTTGACATATTCCTTTCCAAATTTTGAACCAGTCTGTTGTTCCATGCCCAGTTCTAACTGTTGCTTCCTGTCCTGCATATAGGTTTCTTAGGAGGCAGGTAAGTCTGATAGTCCCATCTCTTTAAGAATATTCCACAATTTGTTGTGATCCACACAGTCAAAGGTTTTAGCATAGTCAATGAAGCAGAAATGTATATGTGTATATATATACACACACATATATATATGAATATATATGTACATATTGGAATTGCCTTGCTTTTCCAGCTGATGTTGGCAATTTGATCTCTGGTTCCTCTGCCTTTTCTAAATACAGCTTGTACATCTGATAGTTCTCGATTCACATACTGCTGTAGCATAGCTTGAAGAATTTTGAGCATAATCTTTCTAGTATATGAAATGAGTGCAATTGTACAGTAATTTGAACCTTCTTTTATTGTCTTACTTCAGGATTGGAATGAAAAATGATCTTTTCCAGTCCTGTGGCCCCTGCTGTTTTCCAAATTTGCTGGCCTATTGAGTGCAGCACTTTCACAGCATCATCTTTTAGGATTTGAAATAGCTCAGCTGGAATTCCATCACTTCCACTAGCTTTGTTTGTAGCAATACTTCCTAAGGCCCGCTTGACTTCACACTCCAGGATGTCTGGCTCTAGGTGAGTGACCACACCATTGTGGTTATCTGGGTCATTAAGAGCTTTTTTTGTATAATGTCTTATCTTAATCTCTTCTGCTTAGGTCCTTATCATTTTTGTCCTTTATTGTGCCTAGTGGCATTGTTTTACATGTAAATATCTACCCTTCTGAACACTATTCACTGAATAAACTGCCATTTTACCATTGTATATTCTTGTTTCCATTGTCAAAGATTAATTGACTATATATGCTTGGGTTTATTTCTGAGCTCTCAGTTCTGTCCCATTGACCTATATGTCTTTTTTCATGTCACTGGCAGGCTGTTTTGATTATTTTTGCAGTTTGGGAAGTGTGATGCTTCCTGTTTTGTTCTCAAGAATGCTTTGGCATTTGGGATCTTTTTGTGATTTCATATGAGTTTTAGGATGGTTTTATTTTTTATTAATGTAATAAATAGGGCTTCTCTAAACTCAACGATAAAGACTCTGCCTGCAATGCAGGAGCCCCAGAAGACGCACGTTCGATCCCTGGGTTGGAAAGGTACCCTGGAGGAGGAAATGGTAACCTACTCCAGTATTCTTGCCTAGAAAATCTATGGACGGAGGAGCATGGTGGGCTACAGTCCATTGGTTTGCAAAGAGTCAGACACAACTGAAGTGGTTTAGCACAATGTAATAAATACCACAGTTGATATGGATTACATTGAATCTTAAGTAACTTTTAGTTGTATGGACATTTGGACAGTATAAATATTCAAACCCATGCATGTGGGCTACCTTTACATTTATTTGTCTTTTTCCATTTCTTTCATTAATGTCTTACGGTTTTTAGAGCAGAGATATGACATCTCTTGGTTAAGTTTATTTCCAAGTATTTTTATGTTACTATAAATGGAATAATTTTATTTTTCAGATAATTTGCTAGTATATACAAATGCTTCCCTCATAGCTCAGTTGGTAAAGAATCTTCCTGCAATGCAGTTGATCAGTGTCCGATTCCTGGGTCTGGAAGATCCTCTGGAGAAGGAAATGGCAACCCACTCCAGTGTCCTTGCCTGGAGAATCCCATGGACAGAGGAGCCTGGCAGGCTACAGTCCATGGGATTGCAGGAGTCGGATACAATTTAGCAACTAAACCACCACCACCATACAAATGCTACTATTTTTACATTAAGTTTGTATCCTGAAACTTTACTGAATTCATTGATTAGACCTGTTTTGTAGTGGAATTGTTAGGTTTTCTATACAAAAGCATGCTATCTGTAAATAGAGACAACCTTCTCCCTTTCAAATTCTGATTTACATTTACCTGCTTGGTTGCTGTGGTGAGGACTTCCAGGACCATGCTGAATAGGAATTCTGAGAGTGTGCATCCTGTCTTGTTTCTGATCTTAGAGGAAAAGCTATCAGTCTTTTACAGTTGAGTAGGAAATTACTTGTGGGCTTACTTATACTCTTTATTATTTTGGGGTTCATTCCTGATATACTCAATTTATTAAAAGATTTTATCAAGAGTGGATGTTGAATTTTGTCAGATGATTTTTTCTGCCACCATTAAGGTGATCATGATATTTGTCTTTCATTCCATTAATGTGAAATCACATATATGACTTGTATATGTTGAACTATCCTTGCTTCCTTAGTGGCTCAGACGGTAAAGAATCTGCCTGCAATATGGGAGACCAGGGTTCCATCTCTGGGTCACGAATTCTCCTGGAGAAGGGAATGGCAATCCACTCCAGTATTCTTGCCTGGAAAATCCCATGGGCAGAGGAACCTGGTGAGTTGCAGTCATAGGCTCATGAGTCAGACATGACTGAGCAACTAACCCTTTCCTTTTTTCATCCTTACATTCCAGATATAAATCCAACTTGATCATAGTAAATGATGCTTTTAATGTGCTGAATTTGGTTTGCTAATATTTTACTGAAAATTTTGCATCTGTATTTATCTGGGATATTGGTCTGTAGTTTTCTGATATAATTTTTGGGTTTTGTTTTTGATATCAGGGTGATGCCAGCCTCATAAAATGAATTTGGAAATGTTCCTTCGTCTTCAATATTTTTGGAAGATTTTGAGGATTGGTATTGATTCTTTAGATATTTTGTAAAATTCACCAGTTAAGGAATCAGTTATTAAATTTTTTTTTTCAATTGGGAGGTTTTTGATTACTGATTCTCTTTTCTTATAGATTGGTATATTCAGATTTTGTTTCTTCCTGATTCAGTCTAAGAATTTACTGTTTCTAAGACTTTTTAAAATTTCTTATAAGTTATCCAGTTTGTTGATGTACACTTATTCATAGTAGCTTCTTATGCACCTTTGTATTTGAGTTGTAATGTCTCCTTTTTTATTTATATTATTGTTGATTTGGGTCCTGTTTTCCTTGGTTACTCTAACTAAAGAGTTGGAAATGCCATTCATCTTTTCAAAGAACCAGCTCTTTGGTTCATCTTTTCTATAGTCTTCCTGTTCTCTTTTTTATGCATTTCTGCTCTAATCTCTATTGCTTCCTTCCTTCTTCTACATTTGGGCTCAGTTTATTTTTTCTGAAGGAATAGTTAGGTTATTTGAGACTTTCTTGTTTTTTAATGTAGGTGTTTGTCACTGTGAACTCTTAAAACTGCTTATGTTTGTTTCAAGGTGCTATTTTATTTCCCTTTCAGTTTCTTCTCTCATCCCTTGTTTTTTCAGCAGTATACAGTCAGCCCTCTGTATTGGCAGGTTTTGCATCTGCAGATGGCCAACTGCATTTATGGTACTATGCTATTCTATATAAAGGAACTGGGCATCCACAGAGGCTCCTGGAACCAGTGCCGAAGGATGACTCTTTGGGAATTTTCCAGGTTTTGTCTTCTTATTGATTTCTTAGTTTCAGACCAGCGTGGTCAAAGAGTATACTTGGTATGATTTAAACCTTCTTGAATTTGCTAAGACATGTGGCAAATATATGGTTTATCCTATAAAACATTCTGAGTTAGAATATTTTTTAATGTATCTCTATTAGGAGAAGACGATGGCACCCCTCTCCAGTGTTCTTGCCTAGAGAATCCCAGGGATGGGGGAGCCTGGTGGGCTGCAGTCCATGGGGTCGTAAAGAGTTGATCACGACTGAGCAACTTCACTTTCTCTTTTTGCTTTCATGCATTGGAGAAGGAAATGGCAACCCACTCCGGTGTTCTTGCCTGGAGAATCCCAGGGACGGCGGAGCCTGGTGGGCTGCCGTCTATGGGGTCGCACAGAGTCAGACATGACTGAAGCGACGCAGCAGCAGCATTAGGTCTGTTTGGTCTATATTGTTCAAAGTTGCTCTTCCATTGTTCAGTTTCTGTCTGGATAAACTATCCATTGTTTGAATGTCAAAGCCATGGTTTTTCTAGAAGTCATGTATGGATATAGGAGTTGGACTATAAAGAAAGCTGAGTGCCAAAGAATGATGCTTTTGAACTGTGGTGTTGGGGAAGACTCTTGAGAGTCCCTTGGACTGCAAGGAGATCCAACCAGTCCATCCTGGGTGTTCATTGGAAGGACTGATGCTGAAGCTGAATCTCCAATACTTTGGCCACCTGATAAGAACTGACTCATTTGAAAAGACCATGATGCTGGGGATGACAGAGGATGAGATGGTTGGATGGCATCACCAACTCAATGGACATGAGTTTGAGTAAACTCCGGGAGTTGTTGATGGACAGAGAGGCCTGGCTGGAATGCTGCAGTCCATAGGGTTGTAAAGAGTTGGACATGATTGAGCAACTGAACGGAACTGATCAAAGTCCCCAATTATTAATGTATTGCTGTTTATTCTTCTTAGGTTTTGCTTTATGTTTTTAACTACTGTAATGATGGGACCATAAATATTTATAATTGGTGTATCTTCTTGATGAACAGACCCTTTATCCTTGTGTAAGTCTATTTTGTCTGATATAAGTATAGCTATCCCTGCTTTTTTTGTTGTTATTATTTGCTTGAAATATCTTTTCCCATCCCTTCAGTTTAGGTGTGACTTTAAAACTAAAGTGAGTCTCTTGTAGACAGCATATTGTGCTGTGCTTAGACTCAGTTGTGTCTGTCTTTGCGACCACATGGGCTGTAGCTAACCAGTCTCCTCTGTCCATGGGGATTCTCCAGGCAAGAATACTGGAGTGCGTTGCCATGCCCTCCTCCAGGAAAACTTCCTGACCCAGGGATTGAACCCTGCTATTCCACACCGCAGGTGGATTCTTTACTGCGAGCCAGCCGGGAAGCCCCAGAGAGAATATTATTGGATAGTTTGACCCATTTACATTTCAAGTAATCATTGGTTAGTAAGGACTTACTGTTTTGCCTTTTGTTGTTTTCTGCTGTTTTGTACATCCATTGTTCCTTGTGTCTTAGTCTTCAGTGTTTTCTTGCGCTTTGATGTCTTGTGGTATCAGGATGCTTCAATCTTTAGCATGTTCTCTTCTGTAATTACTATAGGTTCCTCCTTTGTGGTGATCATGAGGCTTACATAAAATGTCTTAAAATTATAGCACCCTACTTTAAACTTCTAACAACTTAAACAGAATTACAAAAACCTTATATTTTACTTTTCTTTACTTTCATGTTTTAGATTACTGGTGTTACAGTATCTTTTTTTAAGTTGTGTAACTAATAAGTTTTTGTAGTGCTGGTTGTTTTTACTATGTTTTTTTCTTTACAGTGAATTACACACAATCACTATCCTATCATATTACAGAATCCAACTTTGACTATCGAATCCAATTTTAACTATATAATTATCATTGCCAGTGAGTTTTCCATGGCCTTATGCTTTTGTGATATTAAATTTCCATTCAAGAAACCTCTCTTAGCATTTCTTGTAAGGCAAGTCGAGAGGAAATGAATTGCCTCAACTTTTGTGTATGTGGGGTCATCTTAATCCCTTCTCCTTTCTGAAGGACAGCTTTGTCAGGTATAGTATTCTTGATTAACAGGTATTTTCTTTCAATATTTTAAATATGTCATCCCATTCTCTTCTAGCCTGAAAAGTTGATGTTGAGAAATCCTCTGATAGTCTTAGGGGGATTCATTTGAACGTAACATCTCTTTCTACTTTTAATATTTTTCATCTTTCACTTTTGACACTTTGGTGTAGCCATATTTAGCAGCTCTTTGGCCTCTTGGATTTGGAGGTTTATTTCTCTCCCTGGGGTTAAGAAGTTTTAAGTCATTATTGCTTTAAATATACTTTCTGTTCCTTTCTCTTTTCCTTCTGAATTTCCATGTGAATGAATATTATTCTTTTTATTGTGTACCATAAGTTTCATAAGCTTTCTTTAGTCATTTTCATTCCTTTATTTGCCCCTCTGACTGGATAATTTAAAATGTCCTATCTTTTAGACCACTGATTTTCTTTTGCTGTCAAATTGAAACTCTCTGTTGAATTCTGGCACTCATTTATCATATTATCAGCTCTGGAATTTCTTTGTCAAACTTTATTCATGCAATTTTGTTTGTCTACGTGTTCTTGTAGTTCACTAAACTTCTTAAGAGGATTATTCTGAAATTTATAGCTCATAGATATACATCAATTTAGAATCAGTTATCAGACTTTTTTAGTTTCCTTTGCTTGTATTATATTTACCTGATTTTTCATGACCCTCTTTCCTTTCTATTGTATATGCATGTTTGAATAAGTGCTCTCCCCTTCCAGATTTTGTAGATTCACTATGCATAGCAGTCCTTCACTAGTGAGCTCAGTTTGGATTTATGGATGTGTCTGTTGGTTATATCTTTAAGAAGGTTGGACTTGCTATGAGGATCTGTTTGGGGACAATGCAACTATTTGAGTGCTGAGGTCAGTTGGAAATGGGGGTCAACTGTGTCACTGGCTTTGCTCTCTGCCCAAGTGAGTCTACAGGAAGGGGCTCACAGTTGTCTGGATTCTCTGGTAAGGTTTACTAGACTGTCAAGACTGGGTGTTAGTTGCAGCAGTAAGTAAAGCTATGAATTAGCTTCCCTGCCTTGGCCGGACAGCAGTAGAAGAGTCTATGTGGATCACTGGGGACCTGAATAAAGCAAGAGTATATATTGAATATCCTGGTCAGGTGAAGCCACTGGTTTTGCTCTGCAGACAGGAAAAGCCACTGCTGTGTTCTTTGTTCAAGGCCACTCTATGCAGAGTTATTGGATGAGACACACAGATTCTCTGGTAAGTTTTCCTGGTCAGGAGGGCTAAAGGGTCTATTCAACAATAACTGTGGCTACAAATTGGCTTCCCTGCCTGGACACGGTCAGAGAAACAGCTCCAGACCTCAAGCTGACCCATGCCCCTAGTTCCTGCCCAAACAAACATCCTTGGGCTTTGTTCTGGGGGTGATCAGCTCTGCTTCTCTCTTGGCCTGAAAGTTATTCAGCTTTCCAGCTGTTCTCACCAGCCTTTACTGTCAGATGAGACTAGGGTCAGACCCTGCTGTGGGTGAAACTTTGACTCTGCCTGGCTTCTGCTCTACTCAGGCAACTCCCAGATTTTCTGGTTGGGCAGAGAAGCCAAGATTCACAGAAAGTGGAGCTATTACACAGCTCTTTCATCAGCCTTGGAGCCTGTTCTGCCCACACACCCTGGCAGAACTCCTTGTTTAAAAACCTGAAGTAGGCAGACCTGAGCCCTGTTGAGCTCCCTGGTCAAACTGCCTCTCCATCTTGTTTCTGCAGATGAGAAAAGGGGCTGGTTGATATTACTCCTTGGGCTCTGCAAATAGGAATTTGGTCTTTAAAGAACTGAGTGATGGTTTTGGGGAGTCCCTCTTCCTCTTCTCTGCCACAATCAGATTTCCAGCAGTTGAGCCTCACAAATTCCCCTACAATCTTCCTGGGGCAAGTCCAGAGTAAACGTTCTCATGAAGTGACCCACAATGCCTGGGGTCTTAGAAGTAAGCCCTGGGCTCTTTTTAACTACTGGAAGAACCATAGCCTCAGGAAAGAGACAACATTGGGGAGCGTCTTCTCTTACCTGTCCAATGCAGTCCATCTGGGTTTCTTTGGTGAAAAGAGGTGCTTCTTCCTCACTCCCATCGTCTAGGATTCTCTCAGTGGTGTATTGTCCATGAGTTATAATTGCTAACTGTTCTAGTGAGGGAAAGCTAAGTCAGGAAGAACTTGTGTTGCCATCTTGATGAAGTCACGGCTCTCTCCTTGAATAGAGTTCTTAAATTCTCTAGGAGTTGCATTTAAGTGTATTTGTTTTCTATAAAGGCAAGCATATCAAAGTCAAATTTATAGACTTATAAGAATTTTTTAAAGTAGGCAATTCAAGATCTAAATGGTCATTTCTTCAAAGAAAATATATGGATGGTCCAAAAGCACATGAAAAGATGTTCAACATAAGTAATTATTCAGTTCAGTTGCTCAGTCGTGACCGACTCTTTGTGACCCCATGAATCGCAGCACGCCAGGCCTCCCTGTTCATCACCAACTCCCAGAGTTTACTCAAAATTATGTCCATCTAGTCAGTGATGCCATCCATTCATCTCATCTTCCATCATCCCCTTTTCCTCCTGCCCCCAATCCCTCTCAGCATCAGGGTCTTTTCCAATGAATCAACTCTTTGCATGAGGTGGCCAAAGTATTGGAGTTTCAGCTTTAGCATCAGTCCTTCCAATGAACAACCAGGACTGAGCTCCTTCAGGATGGACTGGTTGGATCTCCTTGCAGTTCAAGGGACTCTCAAGAGTCTTCTCCAACACCACAGTTCAAAAACATCAATTCTTCGGTGCTCAGCTTTCTGTATGGTCCAACTCTCACATCTATACATGACTACCGGAAAAACCATAGCCTTGACTAGACGGACCTTTGGTGGCAAAGTAATGTTTCTGCTTTTAAATATGCTATCCAGGTTGGTGATAACTTTCCTTCCAAGAAGTAAGCGTCTTTTAATTTATGGCTGCACTCACCATCTGCAGTGATTTTGGAGCCCAAAATTTAAAGTCTGACACTGTTTCCACTGTCTCTCCATCTATTTCCCATGAAGTGATGGGACCAGATGCCATGATCTTAGTTTTCTGAATGTTGAGCTTTAAGCCAACTTTTTCACTCTCCTCTTTCACTTTCATGAAGAGGCTTTTTAGTTCTTCTTCACTTTCTGCCATAAGGGTGGTGTCATCTGTATATCTGAGGTTATTGATATTTCTCCCGGCAATCTTGATTCCAGCTTGTGCTTCCTGCAGCCCAGCGTTTCTCATGATGTACTGTGAATAGAAGTTAAATAAGCAGGGTGACAATATACAGCCTTGACATACTCCTTTTCCTATTTGGAAGCAGTCTGTTCCATGTCCAGTTCTAACTGTTGCTTCCTGATCGGCAAAGAGGTTTCTCAAGAGGCAGGTCAGATGTTCCGGTATTCCCATCTCTTTCAGAATTTTCTAGTTTGTTGTGATCCACACAGTCAAAGGCTTTGGCATAGTCAATAAAGCAGAAATAAATATTTTTCTGGAACTCCCTTGCTTTTTCAATGATCCAGCAGACGTTGGCAATTTGATCTCTGGTTCCTCTGCCTTTTCTAAAACTAGCTTGAACATCTGGAGGTTCACGTATTGCTGAAGCCTGGCTTGGAGAATTTTGAGTATTACTTTACTAGCGTGTAAGATGAGTGCAATTGTGTGGTAGTTTGAGCATTCTTTGGGTGTGCCTTTCTTAGGGATTGGAATGAAAACTGACCTTTTCCAGTCCTCTGGCCACTGATGAGTTTTCCAAATTTTCTGGCATATTGACTGCAGCACCTTCACAGCATCATCTTTCAGGATTTGAAATAGCTCAACTGGAATTCCATCATCTCCACTAGCTTTGTTTGTAGTGATGCTTTCTAAGGTCCATTTGACTTGACTTCACATTCCAGGATGTCTGGCTCTAGGTGAGTGATCACACCATCGTGATTATCTGGGTCGTGAAGATCTTTTTTGTTCAGTTCTTCTGTGTATTCTTGCCACTTCTTCTTAATATCTTCTGCTTCTGTTAGGTCCATACCATTTCTGTCCTTTATTGAGCCCATCCTTGCATGAAATGTTCCCTTGGTATCTCTAATTTTCTTGAAGAGATCTCTAGTCTTTCCCATTCTGTTCTTTTTTCCTCTATTTCTTTCTTTTCATTGATCGCTGAGGAAGGCTTTTTTAATCTCTCCTTGCTATTCTTTGGAACGCTGAATTCAGATGGGAACATCTTTCCTTCTCTCCTTTGCACAGCTATTTGTAAGGCCTCCTCAGACAACCATTTTGCTTTTTGCATTTCTTTTCCATGGGGATGGTCTTGATCCCTGTCTCCTGTACAGTGTCATGAACCTCCGTCCATAGTTCATTAGGCTCTCTGTTTATCAGATCTAGTCCCTTAAATCTATTTCTCACTTCCACTGTATAGTGGTAAGGGATCTGATTTAGGCCATACCTGGACGGTCTAGTGGTTTTCCCTACTTTCTTCAATTTCAGTCTGAATTTGGCAATAAGGAGTTCATGATCTAAGCCACAGTCAGCTCCCAGTCTTGCTTTTGCTGACTGTACAGAGCGTCTACATCTTTGGCTGCAAAGAATATAATCAATCTGATTTCAGTGTTGACCATCTGGTGATGTCCATGTGTAGAGTCTTCTCTTGTGTTGTTGGAAGAGAGTGTTTGCTATGACCAATGCATTCTCTTGGCAAAACTCTTACTAGCCTTTGCCCTGCTTCACTCCGTACTCCAAGGCCAAATTTGCCTGTTACTCCAGGTGTTTCTTGACTTCCTACTTTTGCATTCCAGTCCCCTATAATGAAAAGGATGTCTTTTTTGGGTGTTTGTTCTAAAAAGTCTTGTAGGTCTTCATAGAAGTCTTCAACTTCAGCTTCTTCAGCATTACAGGCTGGGGCATAGGCTTGGATTACCGTGATATTGAATGGTTTGCCTTAGAAATGAATAGAGATCATTCTGTCATTTTTGAGATTGCATCCAAGTACTGTATTTCAGACTCTTTTGTTGACCATGATGGCCATGTGGGATGGCCCATAACCATGTAGGATTTCTGCCCACAGTAGTACATATAATGGTCATCTGAGTTAAATTCACCCATTCCAGTCCATCTTAGTTCGCTGATTCTTAGAATGTCAACATTCACTCTTGCCATCTCCTGTTTGACCACTTCCAATTTGCCTTGATTCATGGACCTAACATTCCAGGTTCCTATGCAATATTGCTCTTTACAGCATGGACCTTGCTTCTCTCACCAGTCCCATCCACAACTGGGTATTGTTTTTGCTTTGGCTCCATCCCTTCATTCTTTCTGGAGTTATTTCTCCACTGATCTCCAGTGGACCACATTCTGTCAGGCCTTTCCACCATGACCTGACCGTCTCAGGTGGCCCCACACGCCATGGTTTAGTTTCATTGAGTTAGACAAGACTGTGCTCCGTGTGATCAGATTGGCTGCCATCTTATTTGGGTTTCTCTTACATTGGATCAGGGGTATCCCCTCCTAACCTTTAACGTGGAGTAGCTCCTCGGACGTGGTAGAGGAATGCAAATAAAAACTACTTTGAGGTATCACCTCACACTAGTCAGAACAACTATCATCAAAAAGTCTACAAAGTGTGCTGGAAAGGGTGTGGAAAAAAGGGAACCCTCCTAGACTGTTGGTGGGAATGTAGGTTGGAGAACAGTATGGAGGTTTCTTAAAAAACTAAAAATAGAGCTACCACAGACCCTGCAGTCCCACTCCCGGGCATATATTTGGAGAAAACCATAACTCTACAAGATACATGCACTCCAGTGCTCATTGCAGCACTGTTTACAATAGCAGAGACACAGAAGTAACCTAAATGTCCATCAACAGAGGAATGGATAAAGAGGATGTGGTACATATAGTCAAAAAAAGTATGAAATAATGCCCTTTGCAGCAACATGGATGGACTTCGAGATTGTCATACTGAGTAAAGTAAGTCAGACAGAGAAAGACAAGTATCATATGATATCACTTATGTGTGGAATCTAAAAAAGATGATACAAATGAACTTATCTGTTTACAAAACAGATATAGACTCATATAGATTTAGAGGACAAACTTATGGTTACCAAAGGAGAAAGGTAGAGGGGAGGGATAAAAATTAGGAGATTGGGATTAACATATGCACACTTGTATGTGTAAAATAGATAACCAACAAGGACCTACTGTATAGTGCAGAGAACGTTACTCAACATTCTGTAATAAACCTATATGAGAAAATAATCTGGACATGAATGGATATATGTGTAACTGAACAACTTTGCTGTACAAAAAATAACACAGCATCATAAATCAACTATACCCCAATCTAAAATTAACTTAAAAAATACTTAGCTTGGAGATGAGACCAGCTAGAAAATAAATATACTTATGAATAATATACCTGATGCAGTGTGGGGGCACTTGATTTATTTAATAAGAAAGCAAAGTCTTTAAAGAATAAGCTATTTGGAAAGAACCTAATGAGAATAGGTCCTGGATACTTAGAAGTTTTAAACTGAAAACAAAGATTGCTCCCCCCCATATCTGTCCACTCAAAAGCAAGATAACAGGAACTAAAAAAATAATGAAACATGCCCAGAATACATTAATATTATGTAAATTAAGTCAATATCTGGATATATTTTTGTAATAATTAACTATAATATCTTGTTAAACACAAAACAAGAAATCAACATGACAAATCCTCAAGAAAAATTAGATTCAAACACTGTTAATTATTTGGATTGAGTTTCCAGAAATAGAATTAACTGCTGGAAAACAGACACACATACCACTGCACCATCGCATAAACCACACACTCAGGAGTGAACCATGCCAAAGAAGGAGGAAGACAGATTTAAGCAAGAAAAACAACAATAAATGAAAATTGCATGTGGTATTGAGATCTAAAGGGTCTGAACAGTTCTACATGCAGCGTCTGTAGCACGAAGGAACACAATTATTTACATACAAACGGTCTGCTTACATATAAGGATCACATAAGTAAATGTCTACATTAGGCTGCAAATGTCATGCAAGAAATACAACTGTCTGATTGATATGCAGAATGTTTGCCAGGCTGGTGACAGCCGAAGTAAGTTCAAAGTCACAGGAAATGTTGTCATCAGCCTAGTGTAAAAATGTACAATTACTTGCTATTCTCTTTCTGTTTAAAGGTGACTACTACTATCTTTTCCCTAGGCTACTTGTTCACTGTAGCTTATTATCATTACAAAGTATTAAAATGGATTAGCTTTTCCATATTGTGTTCATATTGGGAAGGGCATGTTTTAGACAGCTCACTGACAAGGTTTTTGAAAAAAGCATTTATTCTCCCACTAAAAATTACCAGGCAGCTTGTTTTTGAGAATAAAAATCTCTAAATTGCATGCTTGCAAATTTCTCTTTCCCGATAATTTCATTTAATATAAAGAAACCAGAGTGAAGAAGTGAGCAGTATCTAATTAATATCTTCTAATGCCCAACTAATGTCAAGCATGACTCCAATTTATAACCGAACTGTATTTTTACTTTGAAAAATTCAATTACAGTTACTGACAGACTTTGAAATGCCACATTATTTATATTGGCAAACTTTGCAGGCTCCCAGTATATTTATTAACATTCCTTCCACAGAATAAAGCATATATACAATACAGATCACTGCATTCTTCATTTTTTAATCTTTCAAAGTGATATGTATGTCTAGCAGAGCAGCAAGGGGCTGCTTCAGCCTAAGAGAGTCAAAAGACCAAACAGAGGCAGACATTTATGTGTCCTTCTTTTTAATTCTCCGGGCAAAACAAGGTAACCTTGACATTTCACTACCCTCTCTGGCTCCTGCATCCTCTTCTGCATTCTCTTTCCTGGGTGTCCCCCACCCCCTCAGCCAGCCCCCGCCCCAGCCCCTGCCAGCGTACACAGGGCCCTCCTCTGTGCACACATCAACAATTTTGAGCTGTGAAGAGGTTCAATTGCCACATGGGTGACTCAATTGCAACGCGCAAATCATTTACTGGGCTAGCTTGAGGACATGACAATGACAGAGAGACATCTGTTGGGTGGATGGGAGGCAAAAAAAAAGAGGGTTATTCACAGCTGGTGCATTAGTCCGCTAGCCACCAGGCCACTGCCGTGTCCCCGTCCTCCCGTTTCCTTTCCGTTCTTTCTGCCTGCTCCCTGCTGTCAGCTGCCAAAAGATATCTGTTCTCACCCTTTGCTGAATGAAAAGGTGCTAATGCATGACTTCAGGATATGTCAGAACATACAGTACTTACAAGTGTTTGGAGATGCAGCCAACCTGACCACGGGGAAAAGAAATGAGTAAAGAGTGATTTTCCTAAAACGAGAGGGGAAGTAGTCAAGGGCCATTCTTTTTCTTTGACCGTACACTGTGATGTTTGGGAGGGGACCTTCCTTAGCTTCAAGCTGTCTCTCTCTCCATTTTTCTCTCCCTGCACAACATATTTAATGTCTTTGGCAATTTTAAATATTCTCAGAAAATACATTCTGCAAGTGGTTTTGGTTTACATTCCTGCAATCTGACTTGGCAAATGTACCAGTTAACATAGACAATTTAAAATAAATTACAGGACTATTCTAGGAATATTAGTTAATAGTTTTCTTCTTTTTATATGCAAAGGAGGAAGAGAGAAAATTAGAGGGAAACAAACTGACATTCCACTTTGCCCATCATAACTGTAATCAGATGCCTCATTGCAGAGCTTCCCCGGTGGCTCAGACAGTGAAGAATCTGTCCATAATGCAGGAGACCTGGGTTTGATCCCTGGTTTGGGACAATCCCCTGGAGGGAGAAAATGGCAACCCATGCTAGTATTCTTGCCTGGAGAATTCCTTGGGCAGAAGAGCCTGGCATGCTATAATCCATGGGGTCATAAAGAGTCGGACATGACTAAGCAACTAACACACACACACACAATGTATATTACTCAAATGATTATCCCTTCCAAAATATTTATACTCTATCTCCTAGTATATAGAATCCATTCACTCAACCTCTAAGAAAAAGGTATTTGCCTAGGAACTGGCAAAATCTGGACAACTCGTAAATATCCAGAATCTACATCTGTATCTTCAAGCTGATTTTTTTTGAAGTCTAATAGTACAGATGAGATTGGAGGCTTATCAGAAAAAAAAAAAAAAAAAAAACCTAAGTTACAAGGAGGAATCAATGTTATAAACAATGACAACTATGCTACAAAGAGAGCGATATTTCACATACACACACACACACAAATCACAGATCTAGAATGCAAAACACAATTTAAAAAAAGCATATGTAGCGGAACTGAGAAGGTTTTTATTGGGAAACAATGTCTGCCAAATATAGCACCACAGAGAGGACTATCCTGAAAAGTTTATGCTCTCAAACTACTGATTTGTTTGTAACCAATTCTCATATTTTTGTAGCTTAGGTGATAGGAAAAAAAAAAAGCTGGAGAATTTAGATAAGAAGTCAAATAAGTCAGATAAACTGAGGTCATAATATCCCTTTTGAATTAGAGTAGCTTATCATCTGCATATGTAGAATTTTCCAGAGGGGAAAAAATGAAATTTGTTGCTTCAGAAATAATAATCCTTACTTCCTGAAATCAAAGGAATTGTCTTATAAGAGTGTAATCCATGAGCTATGACCTTAAATAGAATTTTCATGTATAGAATATTAGACTTTAATCCTATTTTGAAAGTATCAATAACAAGGCCATCAAAATTATTCCATTTATTTCACTTTACTTTCTAATAGGTTATCTCTAAGTTATCTTTTATGTCTTTAGCAGAAAAACCTAAATTGATCATAAGTATGATAAATTAAGTAAATTATGAAAATATACACTTAAACTATAAAAGAAATGTTCCATCTAGGAAGAGTTATTAAAATACACTAAAATAGCTATTTTAACAATTTGATTGTAAAGAAAATTACCAGCTAAATTGTTGTTCTTGTCAGAAATGTCTCAAAAATGGGTTTTCTAAGAATCTTACAATCTAAATAATTGAATTCAATTTTATCAAGCACTTTTGTTTATTGGTAAGATAATTTTAAATTATACTAGAAAACAAATTCTTTGTAGAAAATTAAGGATTCTTTGTATCTGCAATAAATTCTAAAATGCAATTTACAGAAAAAATTTAAATCCTTGTTTTGTTACAGTAAATTATTGAGTTAAAACCAAACCATTTCATTTGGATCAAAAAATGCAAGGTGAAGTTTTCTTTACAGAAACAACAGCTTAAATCCTTCACTGCATTTTAAAATTTAAGAAGTCATTCAAAGTAATCATTGTACTTTGCACATGTAAAATTATAGCTTTATCTAAAAACACGCAAATTATTTATAACTATATGTTATATGAAAATTCAATAGCATTAAATCTTTTACTTACTAAAATGAATATTTGAGAGTTTTTATACATAGAAAATGTGTTTTAATAAAATTTTCCTTGTTTTAACTTTAGTTAAGTACTCTAAATTTTGGTTTATTTTGCTGTAATAACTTCATTCTTGTTAGTGATGATTATTTTTCACCTTTTTCCCAGTTTAGCTTTGTACATAAATATATGAAAATTTTCAGTGTAGAGAATTATTATTTTGCAGATACTTCAAAGTCAAAATGACTTTGTTAAAAAAAATACTACATAAGCTTTGTATTTATAATTTATCCTTCCTTCCAAAAAATTGTTTAATTTCATCATATCTTATATGTAGCTTAAGTCCAACAAATAGAGTATGAATTGATTTCAGAAAAATCATATCTAGTTTAAAATTATACCAGACCATGACTCAACCTGTATCAAACAGATTGGTAGGTAACAATAAAATATCTTTTCAGTGATTGACCTTTACCTAAACTCTGTGGTAAGAGAGATAAACCAGAAAAAGAAAATAGGCACTTAATGGATATAAGTTCATCCTGTTTCAAAATAAAGGACAAAGTATCTATATTAATAAACTTTCATAGTTTCTGAGCTTTCCGTTTTTGTTGTGCTTTACATACTCTTTGGTTTCATCATTACTATCAATTCTTAAGAATAAACTAGAAGAAAATATTAAAAACGTAACATTCATATCTTAGAGGGCATTGAAACACTCATATGAAAATATAAAAGGACATCCATAAACTTATATGAGAGACAGAGACTACTTGTAATAATAGCTAACCTTTGCTGAAAATATTTTATGTGTCTGACACTGGGTTCAGCTCCATGGAGGTTTCACAACTCAGTGAAGAAAGTAAGGCTCAGGGAAAAGAAAAAATATTAAAAATATGAATCACATAATATCCTTATTACATCATTCCCTTGTGTTTGATGAAAAATGCCTCCAAGCAACTTGATTTTATATATATATTTTTATATACATATTTATTTATTTATGATGCTAATTTACTGACCAGAAAATATACATTCAAATATTGGCAACATGATCTTCTATAATTGAGATAATTTCAAGTAGCTTTCCTTTTCATCATTGCTATATGAATGGTGAAACTCCACACTGAAGGATTTCAATTCTGTATGTGCACGTGGCTATCTATATATGAAAACTAAGAGTTCATGGGGTTGCCAAAAGACAGACAGGACTTAGTGACTGAACAACCACAACCAAAGAGACTAACAATTCAGCATGCATTCCTTCTCACTGAATTTTATAGTTGGCAGATTAGAAAGGTTGTTTATTATCCCGTAACTTAATTGTTTTCATATATTTAGATCCCAGCTACATTGTTTTAAGTTACTTTCTTCCATTTAACACCATCTTTGTGCCTTGAATAGAGTGGATTTTGTAAAAAAAACATTTGTCATCTGGAACACTATGAAGAGAGTGTGTTCTCCAAAAGCTAAAATTTAGGAAGCTATCTCCCTTACCAGAATTATTCAATCATTCCTTTACAGTATTTACTGCAGTACCAGTTTTGGTTTGGCTTGGTTGGTTGGTTTAAAAATGCAACTCAAACATCTGAGGTAGGTTTAATATGTGACAGACTTACTCTCATCTCAAGAAAGCCAAAAGGTTTTTCATGCCTCTTCAGTTCAGTCGCTCACTCGTGTCCGACTCTTTGCGACCCCATGAATCGCAGCATGCCAGGCCTCCCTGTCCATCACCAACTCCCAGAGTTTACTCAAACTCATGCCCATCAAGTCAGTGATGCCATCCAGCCATTTTGTCCTCTGTCATCCCCTTCTCCTCCTGCCCCCAATCCCTCCCAGCATCAGGGTCTTTTTCAATGAGTCAACTCTTTGCAAGAGGTGGCCAAAGTATTGGAGTTTCATCTTCAGCATCAGTCCTTCCAGTGAACACCCAGGACTGATCTCCTTTAGGATGGACTGGTTGAATCTCCTTGCAGTCCAAGGGACTCTCAAGAGTCTTCTCCAACACCACAGTTCAAAAGCATCAATTTTTCAGTGCTCAGCTTTCTTCACAGTCCAACTCTCACATCCATCCATACATGACCACTGGAAAAACCATAGCCTTGACCAGACGTAGTAGCCTTTAAATACACAAGTCTAGTTCCCTTGCTATACTTGTATTTATTTGTCTAAATCCCAATCTATAAACTGTACCCTCCCAGAAATTTTCATTCAACCTCATGAAAAATTCTTAGCCTATCCTACAAATGTATGCTATGCTAATTCTTCATTTCTTACATGAAAGGCACACAAGAGATCGTGAGTAATTTTGTGACTTAGTGTGGCACAGGATCATGGCATCTGGTCCCATCACTTCATGGCAAATAGATGGGGAACCAGTGGCAGACTTTATTTTTGGGGGCTCCAAAATCACTGCAGATGGTGACTGCAGCCATGAAATTGAGAGACACTTACTCCTTGGAAGGAAAGTTATGACCAACCTAGACAGCATATTAAAAAGCAGAGACATTATTTTTGTCAACAAAGGTCCATCTAGCCAAGGCTATGGTTTTTCCAGTAGTCATGTATGGATATGACAGTTGTTCTATAAAGAAAGCTGAATGCCGAAGAATTGATGCTTTTGAACTGTGGTGTTGGAGAAGACTCTTGAGAGTCCCCTGGAATGCAAGGAGATCCAACCAGTCCAGCCGAAAGGAGATCAGTCCTGAATATTCATTGGAAGGACTGATGCTGAAGCTGAAACTCCAATACTTTAGCCACCTGATGCAAAGACCTGACTCATTGGAAGAGACCCTGATTCTGGGAAAGATTGAAGGTGGGAGGAGAAGGGGATGACAGAGGATGAGATGGTTGGATGGCATCACCGACTCGATGGACATGAGTTTGGGTAAACTCCGGGAGTTGGTGATGGACAGGGAAGCCTGGTATGCTGCAGTCTATGGGGTCACAAAGAGTGGGACATGACTCAGCAACTGAACTGAACTGATCTGATGGCACAATTAAATGATGGTTAGGTCAGTTGCCAAACAAAAGACGCTCATGCTATGCTGCATAACTCTCATACTGTGATTCATTAAGAAGAGAATAGCCCAATTATGCAGGTTATTCAAAAATTTGCCTATATGTAACACTAAAATGCAGGAAAAGTATTTTCTCACTGAATTTTTTAAAATGTCCTTCTTGGGTAGCAAAGGGCTTCCACTCCACCTGACTGTAATAATTGGATATGATTTAGACTTTATATTTAATTTTAACTTTATGAACATCTTAATATTTTGACAGTGTTCACAAGACCAAAGCTAATCACTGAAAGCAAAGATAGGAACACAAGTGACTTAACTGGAAATGAAGTTTTTTAAATTAGCTTCAGTGAGTTTTATAGAAGAAATGACCACAGAATACCCAAGAAAAGAAACACACAATATAAAATTTAGAGTGTTGTGAATCAGAAACCATATAATAAGTTTGCAGTATAATGTTGTATGGGCTTCCCTGCTGGCTCAGTGGTAAAGAATCTGCCTGCCAGTGTAGGACATGTGGGTTCAAATTTGGGTCGGGAAGATCCCCTGGAGAAGGAAATAGCACCCAGTCCAGTATGCTTGCCTAGAAATCCCGTGGACAGAGGAGTCTGGTAGGTTATGGTCCATGGAGTCACAAGAGTCATACATGACTAAGTAAGTAAACAACAACAGAATGTTGTATGTTAAACACTCATTTGTGCTCATGCTCCGTCACTTAGCGCTATGATCAATCTATTAGAAAAGATTGAGGAAAAACATTCATTCATCCACATGAGTACGTTCTTATATTTCCAACTTCTTGATACAAACAGGCATGTAATACTTCCTAGTTTTTGAAGTGAAAAGAGTATTAAGAAATAAAGCTTAAAAGAACACTAGAAGAGATGTGAGCAGAAGTTCGTAAATCACAGGCAAGTAAGAAAGCCAACAGTATTTCCAGGTATGCCTTTTTTCCGATTTGTTCATCTTACTAAACATAGTGCCAATAGCCCTTCTAAGGAAAACCACCCTACCCACAGCCCTTTTTGGAGAGCCAGGCCAAGACAGCCATGTGTCTTCACTCTTTCTCCAAGTCACAGTTGCTCAGGCCAAAGGTGGTATGACTTGATCTAGCCAACTAATTGGGCAGTTTGTGGAAGAGAGCTGAAAAATGGCTTCTCACAAATATGCAAAGTATGTGTCTATGAAGAAGCTATAACTAGAGCAAAATAAAGCTATGAACTAGAGAAAACATTAAGATTGAAGGGTTGTGGGGAAGAAAAGGCACATTAACAGTGAGATCACAGCTAGACAACATCATGTGGGATGAAGCATCCGTGTGACGATATCCATATACTTCTGTGATGTGGTCCCATCAAGGGAACCTGACCCCAGACCCAGCTATGGTGATTTTCTGGTTCTTTTGTATTTCTTGTCCTTCCCATGGGAACTCTGTCCCTTTTTGAACAATATCTGCATCTGCCTCTCGAACAAACCAGTAAGTCCTGTTTCCATCCATCCAAAAGAATCTCATTAAAATGCCTATACAAATAGCAATGCTACTAAGAACATTAGCTTTGAAGACTCTTCTCATTCTTCCTTTCCTCTCTCACACCAGGTATTCACTTTATTTTCTATCAAACTTTCTGCAGATCCTACGACCTCCTCTCAAACATCCACTGTGTTCAGTGACAAGGTAGGAGACATTATTCCCCTTGGAGTCATTAACAGAGACTGTTTTGCTGCTAAGCAAGCTGACACATTTCCACTTTCCTTCCTGTATACTTTTCCCTCTTGATCTTTTTTCATCTGAACTATCCATTCTTGCTCCCAGTCAACCAGATTTCCTTTTTTAAGCAAACCTTCAAGTTAACTGAGAATAAGACTAATTAATGAGCCTGCTTGATTTTCGAACTTTAGTGTCTTCTAAGGAAATGTAACTGGCATTGATATATGAAGAGGCAAATATATTAACCACCTTTATGTGCTGTTGAATCCTTTTATATTAATTACTACTCTGCCTTATGTTTTATTCATTTATGAAAATTGTTTGCATTAGCACATGTTTTCCCAATAAAATTATAAATAATGAAAGACAGAAATGCCTTATTATACCAAATAAAACCGATTGCTCCATTAACTTGTTTTTCTCCAAAAGTTGGTAGTTAACAGTGATACTTAAAATACTCCAGCTCTTTTCAAAGTCTTACAAATATGCACTAAAAACATTCAGAATGTTGTTGCAACATTATAAGAATTGCAAATTTGATTTGTTATTCTGAAAGCTAACTAATAGACTTCTAAGAAACATTTTTAGAATTTGTGGTTCTGAGATGAGGAAATATTTTGCAGAGAATATCATTTGGAAAGCAGGTGTACATGTAAGTGCCCCATAAACTGTAAAGTGCTATGGAAATGTAAGAGATCAAGCTATATCTCTTTCTGGAGACCTGACTGCAAAAGCACAACAATGAAGAGCCTGTGGGAGCCTAAATATTCAAGAATTCAGAAAAAAAGATAATTTCCTGAGTATTCTTTTTGGAGGAAGAGAATGACTAGCATTCTCAAAATCCTATAATTTTCATGCCTTGTTACATTTAAACTGGTAACATACAATCTGTGCTTCTTCATAAGTTCTGATTGACAGCTTAATGGAACAGTCTGGTTCTCTGCCTTTCTGGATGATAAGTGTAAATAGTGTGGTTATCAGAAGGTAATACCCTACCATTAGCGGGTCTCCCCATAGTCTTTCACATCAATGAAAGTAATCTTGATATATTTACTTGCATGAATGCTTGCCAGGAAACTCAATCAAAGTGCTGGGAAATGCATGTGTCTAGAATGGAGCCTTCATTGAAGGACCACCTGGTCACTGCAATGTTCCATTTTAAGTATCACAGGTGTGTAATAGGGGCTTCCCCACGTTGGAAGTGTCTTCCCTAAGTAGTTTCTAGTCTGCACTATTTTATTCCTAACATCTGTTTTTATCAATTGACCTCACTCCAGATTACTCAGGGTTAGTTTTCCATTGGCTAGGAAAACAACATGACTTCCTATTGCTGACTAAAGGAAGTGAAAGAAAGTGAAAGTCACTCAGTCGTGTCCCCCTCTTTGCAACCCCATGGACTATAGAGTCCATGGAATTCTCCAGGCCAGGATACTGGAGTGGTAGCCTTTCCCTTCTCCAGGGGATCTTCCCTACCCTGGGATTGAACCCAGGTCTCCCACATTGCAGGTGAATTGTTTACCAGCTGAGCCACAAGGGAAGCCCCAAAGGAGGTGAGACCAGGCCAAAAGAAAACAGTAACAGACTGACTTGACTGGGACCAGACCCAGATTCTTAAATAGGACCCTAGTGGTCTTCTCTGTAATTTCAACATATAGCTCCTTTGGCTATTTTTCATAAATATTATTTATTTCATATATTTTATACATGTTATTTGTGAAAATAAATAACATTTTCATAAGTGTTATAAAAATGTTAGGGGATATTCAAACAGAAGGCAAAAGCATCATCTTATGTGAATGGAGATGCACCTTGATCCACGTTCATAATCTGGATTCAAATGTGCACAAGAACAGCAGAGGAAACTTGACTGAGGAAGGAATGAAATCACCACGGATGAGGAGAGTGGGTCCAGCTGAGTTAAGGAATCAGAAGTGCTTTAAAGCACTGCGACAGTTGCCTTAAGTTAGTCTCACACCTCATCACCCTCTCCCTGATAAGGAGAGAATAAATTAGAATTTTAAAATTTGTGTTACGAAAGCTGGATATGTGAAGCAGAAGGCAGTGCATCAAAAGAGAAAGCCTAGCAATCAGAGAGGAAGCTCAGAGAGCTGTTCTTTACATTTTGTGTCTGGCTTAGTCCTAATAGTTAAAATTCAAGAGCTAAAAATTCAGTCATAGACTACATAGCTGTCCAAGCAAATGTGGAGATTTCAGAAATTATCTAGCAAACCATCAGAGCCAGTTATGAATCTAATCTTTCTCTTGTACCTACTTCATCTCCTATATAATGTTAGGGTGGGAGGAATTCTCACCACTTTGCTGCCTCTGATTTAGTCACACTTTGCTGACTCAGAGACTTTCAGACAAATGCTGAATCTGCCATGTGTTCTCCATATCCCTTTACTTCTCTCTAAAATGATATCTGAGACGACAGATGACATGGGTGGTTGGAGGCAAGGACACTAGAGATGCTTATGGAATTGTTTGAGCTTTGCTGGTCTAGACTGCAGAGTGAGTGGTTGAGCTGCTCCCTATACTGATGACATCTGAGGTGATATCAGACTGATAGCATTTCTGGGAGACCTGCAACCCTCTGTCACTGCCCCAGCAAGTGGAAGTGTTCTCTGTGCAGGAAGTTCTCCCAAAGAGCTTGACCATTACCTGTGTAGATCGGCCCCTATCGCAACACTATCTGTGAATTCAATTGTTCTCAGGTCTGGGTAGCCCCTGGGGCTTGTCAAAGATTGGACAAGCTTTAACAGACCTTGTCCAATCTCTGCTGCATTTCTGACATCCAATCTCCATCCCAACTCCAAAGTTACTTGAGGATTTCTAAGACATTTTCATGACCAAAGGAACAGAAGGATGCTAGGAATGCTAATCTGAGTTCTTTTTCACTCTCTTCAAGCAGTCATGCGCATTCTACTGTTACAATTTCCACTCTAATTGCCATAGGCTGGAACTGAACTATCAGTGAAATAGTCCCTAAGTTCTAATTAAGAAAAAAAGAGACAAAATCCCTAGTGATAATCACTTTCTTTACTTTGGTGTCCAAAGAATGTCAGTCTGGATAGGATATCAAGATGCTCTTCTTTATTGGTATGCTTTCCCTGAAACTCTTCCCATAGTTTACCAGGACTAGTTTACCAGGACGGTAGGTATGAGCTCTCTGATTTCTCTTTTCTGGCCTTGGATAGACCCTCTGTGAAGTTATTCATATTTTCAGATATACTCTTCATGGGAGGAAGAGATGATTTTTATTCATGATTTTATGTTATATAGTAGTCTGGAACTTATTCTTTTGACAAATTAATAGAAGTTTAAAAATCTAAACAAGCCTTTTCTCTCGTTAAATCCAGATTTTCAAAACTATTGGTTTCGGGACACTGACAATTCCCTTTCATATATGAAAAGCTAAATGCTGACATCCTTTTTATTTTTCAATCCTGATGCAAAAATAATAATTCTACCTAAGAAGACTAGGTGTCTCTTGAAGACTAGGGTAGGGATTAAGCACTAAGAAATACATACAAGAAAAAAAAATGCATATTAATGTATTCTCTCCCCAAATTCCATTACACTTTGCAGAATATAAAAAGACACACCAGAGACTAGGAGAATATTTTAATGAAACACACAAGTTAAAGGACTTGTATTCAGAATTTGCTGTTCAGTTGCTAGGTCATGTCCAACTCTGTGACCCCATGGACTGAAGCAAGCCAAGCTTCCCTGTCCCTCACTATATCTCAGAATTTGCTCAAACTCATTTAGAATAAACCTTATTTATTCATAATGCTGCTGCTGCTGCTAAGTCGCTTCAGTCGTGTCCGACTCTGTGTGACCCCATAGATGGCAACCCACCAGGCTCCCCTGTCCCTAGGATTCTCCAGGCAAGAACACTGGAGTGGGTTGCCATTTCCTTCTCCAATGCATGAAAGTGAAAGGGGACAGTGAAGTCGCTCAGTTGTGTCCGACTCTTTGTGACCCCATGGACTGTAACCTACCAGGTTCCTCCGTCCATGGGATTTTCCAGGCAAGAGTATTAGAGTGGGGTGCCATTTCCTTCTCCAATTATTCATAATAAACTCCTCCAATTGAAAAATAAGACCAACAACCCTATTTTTAAAGTAGGCAAAACATTTGAAAATACACTTCACAAAGAAAATTTACTTCACAAAGAAGATAGGCAGATGTCCAATAAGCACATATAAATGTTTTCAGCATTACAGATCATTATCGATATGCAACTTAGACTATAGTAAAACACCACTGCTCCTGAATTACTAATATTGAAATTGATGCTCAATACCAAGTATTACCAGAGATCCAGAATGATTAGAATTATCATGCTTTGCTGAGAGCATGCAATGTGAGATAGTCATCTTGAAAAACAGTTTGGCAGTTTCTTGTGAAGTTAACCGTATAATTATTATATGCTCTATCTTCTCTACTCTTAGGTATTTTGCAATAAAAATGAAAACATGTATCTACATAAATACTTGCAAGAAAATAGTAGCTTTCTTATAAAACTGGAAGCAACCCAAATGTCCAGGAACTTTTAAACAAATAATAGTACATCCAGACAATGAAATATTACTCAAAAATAAAAAAGGAACAAACTACTGACATATACAACAACATGAAAGTGAAGTGAAAGTCACTCAGACCTGTCTGACCCTTTGAGACCCCATGGGTATACAGTCCATGGAATTCTCCAGGCCAGAATACTGGAGTGGGTAGCCTTTCCCTTCTCCAGGGGATGTTCCCAACCCAGGGATCGAACCCAGGTCTCCCACATTGCAGGCGGATTCTTTACCAGCTGAGCCACAAGGAAAGCCCATACAACAACATGGAAGAATCTCAAAGGAATAGTGCTATATCAACGAAGCTCTCCATACTCCCCCACAGGCCATGGCCAATTCCAACATGTTCTAAAGCTACACTTAACAACATTATGCTTATATCTCCTCTGCCACCAAGTTATAAACATTCCCGCTCACCCAACCTTTCTCTTCTAGGCCATCATGTAGCATCTTTCCATCGTCATTTAAAATCAGATTCAACAGTTAGCCTCTCCTGAGTTTCCCTCACGGCTCTCTGTTCTCCTAGGTAACCTTCACAGCACCAGACATTATAGCATAAGCAGAGGATAGTCAGGCTCTGTTCTTGGTGATACACACATAGCCCAATTCTTAGTGATAATTTGCATGGCTATCTCCCCTAAGAATGGGCTCCTCAGATCAAGATCTTTGTTTCATCTGTACATCCCCAGACATTTCTTAGAGCGGTCCCTGCATAGTCCCCATCCAGTAAATGTCTCTTGAATCTCCTACATATTTTCTTTGATTAGCCAGAAAGACAGTGATATGAACCACACAATATATAAATAAGTGTGCTGGTGATTTTGCTTTTCTATACTTATGCTTGTATATAGACAATAATTGTGGAAGGTGAACTAATATAAATCTTTCTTTTAATGTTAAAGACAGGACCCTTATGTTACATGTTATTTCAAAATCACAGAGAAATATTTTAAGTCCTTGAGATATTTCTAGGGAATAACAGCTACTCTTTAAACCATTCTCCTTTGTTTTTGAAAAGGTGAAGATATTTTTATTAAAGTATGATTGTCATATAATATCATATTGGCGCTGATTCAGTATTTATATACAGTTCAAAATGGTCACCATGATAAGTCTAGTTACTATCTGCCACCACAGTTATTACAATATTAGTACTATATTCTCTATCCTGTATATTACATCATTGTAAACTTAGTTATTTTGTAACTGGAAGAACTTACCTCTTAATCCCCTTTACCTATTTGGCCTGTTCCCTGCTTCCCCTCTGGAAACCACCAGTTTGCTTTCTATTTCTATGAATCTGTTTTGCCTATTCTTTTGTTTTCAGATTCCACGTGTAAGTGAAATCGTAAGGTAATTGTCCTCTATCTGACTCATTTCATTTAGTGTATTGCACTGTAGGTCCTGGGCTTCCCTTAGGGTTCAGACAGCAAATAATCTGCTGGCACTGCAGGAGATCTGTGTTCAATCCTTGGCTTGGTAAGATCCCCTGGAGGAGGACATGGTAACCCACTCCAGTATTCTTGCCTGGAGAATTCCATGGACAGAGAAGCCTGGTGGGCTACAGTTCATAGGGTCGCAAAGAGTCAGACACAATTTAGCAACTAATGTTTTTCACTTTCTCTCTAGATCTATCCATGTTGTCACAAATGACAAGATTTCTTTTTCTGACCAAATAATTGTCCACTGTAAATATATACCACATTTCTTCATGCAGCCATCTATCTATGGACATTTTGGCTGCTTCCATATCTTGGCTATTGTAAACAATGCTGTAAATAAATAAGATGTAAATAAACATAGGGGTTACCTATATTTTTTGGAATTAGTATTTCTGTGTTTTTGAAATGAATACCCAAAAGTGAAATGCTAGGTCATATGGCAGTTCTATTTTTAATTTTTTTTGAGCAATGACCACACTGTTTTCATAGTGCCTGTACCAATTTATATCCGTACCAACAGTCCACATGGGTTCAGTTTTATCTACATCCTGTTCAATACTTGTTATTTACTGACTTTTTGATAATCACCTTTCTGACAGATATCAGGTGATAACTCATTGTGGTTTTCATTTGCACTTCCCTGATAATTACTGATGCTGTACACCTTTGCATGTGCCTGTTGGCCATATAAAACTTTGTTGGAAAAACATCTATTCATTTACTCTGTTCATTTTTTAATCCATTATTTGTTTTTGATACTGAGTTGTGTAAGTTTTTTCTATACTTTAGATAATAATCCCAGATCTGCTATATACTTTATTAATATCTTCTCCCATTCAGTATTTTACATTTTTTTTTTGTCAATAGTATTCTCCACCATAGAAATGCTTTTTAGTTTGATATAGTCCTATTTGCATATTTTTACTTTTGTTGCCCTTGTCTGAGGCTACAGAAGTAAAGAAAATATTTCTGCCTCAGATTCTCAGAGCATTTTGTTGATAATAGCCACTCAATGTGTTTATTAAATCATTCAGTTATACTAAAACCTGATTGTTTTAATCATGCTAGAAATAAATAGGTCATCTCACAGAACAAAATCTTCTGTTGTAGAGAATTATAGCTTGTGGCATTTTGCATCAAGAAATCTCATAAAAATGTTATTTTACAGGTCCTCATTTATTTAGGCCACAACTAGAATAATTCTCTCCATGAATATTTCTATGTGAGATGTTTGAAAATTAATTATATGCAAGAGATTAGTGAATGGTAGAAGGAAATTGGGGTAATTTAGATGAAGACTGAAACCCTGAAATCACTCTTAATAGTAATTTAAAATATTAACATTATCTTTAGATAAGTGATTTTTTTAATTCTACTGTAGGAAACAAAAAATAACATAACTAACTTAAACAGAATATTCTGGATATAAGAAGTGTATTTCTGATTATCAGGCACAATGTGCTAGCAAAATGAATTCTGAAATTCAGAAATCTTTAAATTACTTATAATACAGATTTTTATTTATTTATTTTTGCCATCACAGCAGAATATAGGTCTTAATTTTCACATCGTGTTTCATGTACATTTGCCACTCTTCTCTAAGGCCGTGAGGCCGGACTATCCACTCTGACCTGCACCGGCTCAGCAAGGCAATAGCAGCAAGAAGACAGTCCTTTCCCAGCTCTTGCCCCCCAGTGAGTATGATTCAGCTTGTGATCCTGGGGCTCTACTTAGAGCCCTCTATCTCCAGCTCCCTCCAGCTTTGACCTCCTACACAGTGGAGGGGGCAACAGAGCACTGCTTCTACAGATCAGAGCCAGCTGACATCCTACAAAAAGATGCACCACACCCCTAGCAGGCTGCCTCTTCCTGTGAGAGCCTTGTGTTCTTTGAACAGGTCTGAAGCTCAGCTGTGGGATAAAGCAATTCGCCTCGTCCTTAGCTCCTTTTTGTCCTCTCCTCAACATGGAGGCAGTAACTGTCGAGATCGACTGCTTTTGAGCCTCCTTGTGAACCTTTTCCCCTCTTTCGCTAGTTAACTACTTTCTCCCAATACACAGTCCCTTATATCAAACTTTCCCTATTCAAATAATTGGCATAGTCAGTCACCTGAATGGAACTTGACTGAAACAGATAGTAATTGGTTCAGGTTTGCTTAAAAAAAAAAAAGAAAAGCTTCTACAATGTAATTCAGTTTACTGATGGAATGCCAACCTTTATTGACTTAGATCTTCCTTCCATTAACATATCTGATCTAATGAGCTACATGACCATGTTTAGTTACTAATACTTGTCTCAATAAAAACTGGAAGCAGGGAGTATCAAGAGTTTTCAAAAAAGACTCTTTTCTAATTTGATTTTATTATATCATCCTGAGCATAAAGAGACTGCAAAAACACACTTGGTTTTTGCAAATGTGGCTATCATTTCCACAGCACTCCTTCTTACACTCCCACTTACCAACTATTGGTCAAATGCTTTCTTTGGAACCAACATTTGGAGTCTCTTCTTCACAGTATACATAGAAAATGATTACTTTCTGCTTGCTACCTTAGCAGAATAATTGGAACAAATACATTTTAAGACTCACTCCAAGTGGTTCATTTGCAAGTATAAGTAAGTTGTTCGATGGATTTGGAAGTGTATCTTTTGTATGGCCAACTGTTCTTTTCTTAAAGTTAGTAAAGTTTCACAACTTTGAGGTTTGTGAAAAGGGAAAACTGTAATTTTAGCAGACAGTGTTGTTCTTAGGCGTGGACAAACTTGGGTTCCTGCCCAGCCTCCCAACTGTAGGATTGAGCTGCTCCATAGCTTGCCAGGGCCTCTGTTTTCTGCTAATAGACCACAAGTTTTCTTGTGGTTTTTCTATTGTTAAGGATGATAAAAACAGATTCTTATAGAAAACTCAGTGGAAATGTACAGTGCTGGTACCAGAAACACTGAAAAAAATATTCTTATTTTAGTGTTCATGGTATTTCTCTGTGGTTTTTTTTTTTTTTTTTTTCCTTTTGGCAGAAAACAGAGGCACAGGCTGGCTCGGCTGGCACCTCAGCTCAGAAAAAAAAAAAGAAGAAGAAAAATCAGAAGAAAGGAAAATCGAGGCACAGATGGCATCAAACACTCTCAAAACCTCCATGATGAAAAGTTCTGAGAATACTCAGGGGTTGGGCAGCCATCCCTTTGATGAAAGGTTTTTCAAAGAGCTCTTCCTCAATTTAAGTAAAAGAAGCGGGTTGGGAAAGTCTATTACAAAAGAAAGAAAGAAAAATTTAGTCACCCAAAAGAGAAAGCACGTCATGAAAAGAATATAGGCAGACTGAAATTCTCTGGATAATTAAGTGAAAGAGGTCAGGGACAGTCCTAGCCTAGGATGATTTTTGCTTCTTTTAGGTAGACCTTCACCAAAGCAAATATAAAAATGACAACTGTACTAGGCAATTTGATTAGATAACCTTTCCATAAAGTCTTATAAGGCATAAAGTCCACAGAAGAAGAATATTGTAAGCATTACTGATACCCAATCATAGAAGCCAAATTCTCATCCTCCATGCTTCTCAAATAAGTATAAGAAATGCCCCCTTTCTCCACTCAACATCCTTTTATTGTATAGAATGAAAGGGTCATTTAGTCGTGTCCTGGAAAAACTTACACTAAAATTCCCAATAATTGCAAGCATCAAGCAAACGGTAAACTTTACAAGCTTCTACTAAACTACTACGCATCAGTAAAAGTGAGACTTGTGCTTTGGTGTGTGTGCTTTGTCACTTCAGTTGTGTCCAACTCTTACTGACCCCATGGACTACAGCCCACCAGGCTCCACTGTCCACGGGATTCTCCAGGCAAGAATACTGGAGTGGGTGCCATGCCCTCCTCCAAGGGACCTTCCCAACCCAGGGATCAGTCCCGTGTCTCCTGTGTCTCCTGCATTGTAGGCAAATTCTTTACCACTGAGCCACCAGGGAAGACCAAGAAAGGCCCCCTTGTCCCACTCAACATCCTTTAACTTTATAGAATGAAAGGGTCATTTAGTCATGCCTCAGAAAAACTTACACTACAATTCTAAATAACAGCACGCATCAAAGAAAAAGTAAATCTTATAAGCTTTTAGTAAATTATTACACATCATAAAATTGAGACTTACCTCCTAGTAATTTACTAACTATGTCACTTACAAAAATGCAATAACAACAAGTAATATTTAACTGATGTAGAGTAGGTATGCATTTTCAGTTTTAAGCACCTTTGAAATCCATTATTTCTGAAAGTCAGAATGAAATTACGATTTTTGTACAAAATAGTATTCCAAAGAGATTGCTTTCTCTTTAAGGAAACAGTTTTAAGAGACTGATAAGAAAACATCAAAGGGCTGCTGGGACAAATGATGTTGAATGTAAGTGAATCACAGGCTCAGTGAACACATTTGACTTCTTAAAAATATTCTCTAAATTGGTACCATTTTACTCTCTGCCAAACATCCTTCATCTTAGTCTAGCACCCCAAAGTAATGTCTGCTGCTTTCATATATCATTCTCAGGATCCAGGCCTCAGATTGTCTCTTTCCAGCCATTAGATGGGGGTTGTCTCCTAAAATCTCTATCTCAAATCACCTGCTTGGTTTCTGTTGATTCAGTATTTTATTAAAATGCAGTGATATCCATAACATGAGCCTCCACGCTTTGCTTATGAGACACTGGTTACTGTCTTGTTCTTAAAGCCATACTGAAAATTATCTATATACATGTTCTTTACCAAGGAAATCTCAAGCACTGTGGAGGATGATAGGAAAGTTTAGGGAAAAGAATATATTTTAGATTATAACCTAAATGTATATGAAGGCCATGTAGGTGACATAAATGTGTTCAGAGTGCGGCTTCTATTCCATTCCATTCAATTATTAACATATAACATTATAGAGGACATGTAAATAGAGTTTCCTACTTATCAAAGAAGCCAGAAATCTAGAGTCTTAAGTGAATTTTCCAGTTGATAATCTTTACTTACTTAAAATGTCATCATGTGAAGACTGTTCATAACATTTCAGAAGACAGTACAACCTATGGCCATCATTCTTCCTGAGGAAGTTGTCAATATGAAAGGCATTTCTATGATGAACAGTTAAAATTCTAATTTTGACTTGAGAAGACTGGATTCTTGACAGACATAAGGCAAGAGCTCGTAACCCACTAAGTCATGGAAACTAGGTTGTCTGTGCCAACACAGTGCTACGCAGTGACAAGGCAGCTGATAGTGAATTTAACAGGCTTCTAATTCAAAAGCAAATGGTTAAAAGATTCTCAGGCTCACCATTATTAGAGAAATGCAGATCAGAACTATAATGAGGTATCATCTCACACCAGTCAAAATGGCCATCATCAAAAAAAAAAAAAAATTCTACACGCAATAAATGCTGGAGAGGGTATAGAGAAAACGGAACCCTCTTGCACTGTTGGTGGGAATGCAAATTGACACAGCCACGGTGGAGAATAATATGGAAAGTCCTTAAAAAACTAGGACTAGAACTACCATATGGCCAAACAATCCCACCTCTGGGCATATACCCTGAGGAGACCGTAACTGAAAATGGCACGTGTACCCCAACGTTCTTTGCAGCACTGCTTACAATAGCTAGGACATGGAAGCAACCTAGATGGCCATCAACAGATGAATGGGTAAAGAAGTTGTGTATATTCCATATGCACAATGGAAAGTTAGCCATAAAAAGGAATTCATTTGAGTCAGTTCCAATGAGGTGGATGAACCTAGAACCTATTATACGGAGTGAAGTAAGTCAGAAAGCAAAAGGCAAATACTGTATATTAACACATATACATAGAATCTGGAAAGACGGCACAGATGAACCTGTCTGCAGGGCAGCAATGGAGACAGAGATCTGGAGAGTGGACTTGTGGACGTGGGGTGGGTGGGAGGAATTGAGAGTGTACCTCCGAAGCATGTGCATTGCCATGCATGGAGTTGGACGGCAAGTGGAAATTTGCTGTGTGATGCAAGGAGCTCAAAACTGATGTTCTGTGATAGTTGGGGGGGGGGGGGGTGGGAGGGGGTTGGAGGTGGGAGACGTTCATGTACCTATGCCTGATTCGTGTTGATGTGGCAGGAACCAATACAATGTGGAGCAGTTATTCTCCAATTAAAAAGAAATAATTTTAAAAGATGTTTTAAAAAAACAAATGATTAATCAAGGTTTAAAACATTTGATAATAAATAATAATTAAGTAGCTTATGCTTTTTTCTTAAGCTATAGAACTTTTATATAATTATTTCCTCACACTTAATTATCCCTGCATGATAACGATCCCTGCAGGAAAACTAATAAACCAAAAACAATTGAAAGTTTTTGTTGATGGTGATTTGTTTCCAGCATCTAAACAGACCACTTAACAGACCACATTTTCAGGCACCTGTATGGCTCACCAAGGGACATCATGAAAATGACTGGGGCCCAATGTTACTTTTTATCTTTATGCTTTCTTTTTCATATCAAATTAAAGCTTATATTTTCTCATCTAGTTTCTCTTGTTGTTCAGTCACTAAGACATGTCCAACCCTTTGCAACCCCATGGACTGCAGCTAGTTTCTTTAGTGGTATCAAATAAGGAGTTAATAGGTGGGAAGGCTGAGGTGAAAGAAAGAGGGTTAAATACAGAGATCATCAGAAAACAGTGTGAACACATTATCCAATATTAGGCAAGAAAATGAATTATTTAATGTCATTCTCTATTAATCCAACAGTTAAAATAGGACCAAAATATACATAAAAATGAAATAAAACAATTAGGCAACACTTTAAATGGTTCATTATTATTAATTCATTTAGTATTCATTGTAACTGTGCTGGTCATAATGAATTCATTTGATATTAATGGGAATGTTCAGTAGCAATTTCATTATAATGCAGTTTTAATTCATGTGCCATTAGTAAAGCAATGCCAAAATTTATAGTCATTTTTTGAATACTGTACATGATCTCTAATTTCAGGAAACACTATAACAGTGGTTGTCCTTTTTAAAAATTGGGGTGAATAACCCAGATTTAAGACAAACTAGGATGTTTGCCTTGAGCTACACCAGTGATGGTAAACTTGATGGAGTTTTGTGCAATTAAAAGTTTCCATGACACTTGAAAAATGCAGGGGTAATGGCTACTTCAAACTTTGTCTTATGTCAATAGTTGCTAATGTTTAACTGTTTCATGTTACTCAACTTGCTAACATAATGCCACTAATGTAGTATCAGCCTAGATACTTTGAACTCCCATCCTATGCTTTTGTGGAAAATTGAAGGTAAATTATATAGTTTGGGCTTTCATTGGAATAAATATTGATTTTAACCATTTCCAAATAATATTTCATTCACACTCAAAAAAGTAGATAAAAAACTATATTATCTTTCATGAATAGTATTAGGTTTTCTTGAAAGATATTGAAGACAGCCTATAGAGAACTCCTCCATAGAACTGCAGCCATACGGTCTTAATAAAACCTTAAAAATGGCAACAGAAATGTACTCAGTAACATACTTACTTTTACTTTCTCTGGAGGCAGACTGTAAACCATTTTGCTAAAGCGTATATAAAACCTAATGACAACAGACAACCAAAATCCACAGCCCAATCAACAGGCCCACTAAAAGTGCATTTAGGCAGGCTTCCCAGGTGGCACAGTGGTAAAAAATCCACCTGCTAGTGCAGGAGACTCAGGAGACAGGGGTTATACCCATGGGTCAGGAAGATGGCAACCCACTCCAGTATTCTTGCCTATAAAATCCCATGGACAGAGGAGCCTGGTGGACTACAGCCCATGGGGCCACAGTCAGTCAGATGGGACAGAGCATACACGCACAACTCTTTGGTAATGCATAAGAAAGCAGCCTACCTCAAAATTCCTTATTTGAAATGTTATATTCTAGTACATTATACACAAGCTAGGTAGCCTAGAGGCATATTTGTATAAAATTTGTTCTTTTATTCATTATCTTGGAAGTAACTAGAATGATTACCTTAAATTAACTGGAATAGTTATCTTAAAATGCAGTAAATGGCTGCTTCATGTCTCTCCAAGCCAAATTTAAAAATATTTAGAAGTAGTTTTTATAAATTTTATTCACACAGTTGCTCTTCTTACTATTTAAAATAATTCATTAAAAATTGACAAAAATTCATGAAAATATAAACTAATTCTAATGGCAGAAAGTTGAAGAGGAGCTGAAGAGCCTCTTGATGAGGGTGAAAGAGGAGACTGAAAACTGGCTTAAAATGCAACATTCAAAAAACAAAGATCATGGCATCTTGTTCCATCACCTCGTGGCAAACAGAAGGGGAGAAAGTGGAAGCTGTGACAGATTTGACTTCTTGGGCTCTCAAATCACTGCAGATGGTGACTTCAGCCATGAATTTAAAAGATGCTTGCTCCTTGGAAGAAAGGCTCTGACCAGCCTAGACATCATATTAAAAAGAAGAGACATCACTTTGCTGAAAAAGGTCTGTATAGTCAATGCTATGTTTGTTTGTTTTTTCCAGTAGTCCTATATGAATGTGAGAGCTGGATCATAAAGAAGGCTCTGCACTGAAGAATCGGTGCTTTTGAATTGTGGTACTGGACAAGACTCTTGGGAATCCCTTGGACTGCATGGAAGTCAAGTCAATCAATCCTATAGGAAATCAACCCTGAATATTCTTTGGAAGGACTGATGCTGAAGCTGAAGCTCCAATATGCTGGCCACCTGATATGAAGAGCTGACTCACTGGAAATGACTCCGATGCTGGGAAAGATTGAGGGCAGGAGGAGAAGGGGGCAATAGAGGATGAGATGGTTGGATATCATCCACCGACTCAATCGACATGAGTTTGAGCAAACTCCCTGAAATAGTGAAGGGCAGGGAAGCCTGGCGTGCTATAATCCATGGGGTCACAAAGAGTCAAGCATGATTTAGTGACTGAACAAGTTTAACCAAAGAGATGCAACACTTGTACTCTGAAACCTCTAAAACACCGATGAAGGAAACTGGAGATGATTGAAAGAAATGGAAATATATAGCATGCTCATGGATTGGAAGAATTAAAAGTGTTAAATGTCCATACTATATGAAGCAATCTATGGATTTAATGCAATCCATATCAATATTTTCACAGACAAAAAAATCATCCTAAAATTTGTATGGAACCACAAAAGACAATGAATTTCCAAAGCAATACAGTAAGTGTCCTGCTAATACTAATCTTCCAGTTGTGTACTTTCAAAGATGTGAGCATGCGTTCTGTTAACATCAGGCCTGAGTCAAATTGCAGCTTGCTCCATCTCCTATTGCTGGTGATCCTTCAGCTGTACCATCTCCCACTCCTCACCCTCCTCTGGTCAGTAACTCTTCTTGCTTGTTCACTTGATACCAGTCTGTGAATGCCAGCTTTTGTATTGTACTATTATACTTTCAAAGTACTGTACTGTAATATTAAAAATGTTTTCTGATTATCATGTTTGTTTATGTATGGTTTGTGTGAAAGAACTATAATATAAACCTATTACAGTTTATTACTATATAGCCAACTGTGTTAGTTGGGTACCTAGGCTAACCTTGCTGGACTTATGAACATATTGGACTTACAAACATGCTTTCAGAATGGAACTTATTCATATGTAGGGCACTTACTGTATTGAAGAAAAATAAAAGAACAAACTTGGAAGTATTACTTCCTCAATTTCAGTCTACACAAGTAAGCGACAGAAATTGAAACGGCAGGATATTAGCACAAGGACTGAAATGTGGATCAATGGGACAAAATAGAGAACTCAGAAATAAATGTATACACTTATGGTCAACTAATCTACAACAAAAGAGTCAAGGATATACAATGGAGAAAGGACAGTCTCTTCAATAAGTAATGCTGGGGAAACTGGACAGCTGCATGGAAAAGAATAAAATTTTAATACTGTCTCACACCATCTACAAAAACTCAAAATGGATCAAAGACCTAAATATATGACCTAGAACCAGAAAGCTCCTAGGAACATAAGCAGAACACACTTTGACATAAATCATAGCAGTATTTTTTTTTGTATCAATCTCCTAAGGCAAAAGAAACAAAAATAAATAAATTAGAGCTAATTAAACTTAAAAGCTTTGCACAGGAAAGGAAACCATCAACAAAACAAAGACTGCCTACTGAATGGGAGAAAATATTTGTAAAGAATATGATCAGTAAGGAGTTGTTATCCAAATATGTATAAACAGCTCAGACAACTCATTATTGTAAAGAAAACAACCCAATTTAAAAATAAGTGGAAGACTTGAAAAGATATTTTTCCAAAGAAGATATACAGATGGTCAACAGGCACATGAAGCGATGCTTAACATCACTAATCATCAGAGAAATGCAAGTGAAAAACACAATGAGATATCACCTGACACCTGTCAAAATGGCTATCATCAAAGAGTCTACAAATAAATGTTGGAGAAGATGTTAAAAAAAGAACTGTAGTACATTTGTACACTGTACAAAGTGGTTATGGAAAACAGTTTAGAGCTTCTTCAAAAATCTAAAAATAGAATTACCATATGATCCAGCAATTCAACTCCTGGGTATATATTCAAAGAAAATAAAAATACTAGTTTGAAAAGATATATGTACCTCAATATTCATATCAGCATTTTTGGTAATAGTCAATATATGGAAGCAACCTAAGAAGTAACCTAAGTGTTTATCAACAGATGAATGGATAAAGAATATGTGGTATATGTACACAACAGAACATTACTCAGCCATTAAAAAGAATGAAATAATGCCATTTGCAGCAATATGGCAGACCTAGAGATTGTCATACTGACTGAATTGTCAGACAGAGAAGGAGAAATATTGTATGGCATCCCTTATATGTGAAATCTAAAAAGAAATGACACAAATGAACTTACTTATAAAACAGAAAGAGATGCACAGACTTAGAAAATGAACTTAAAATTATGGGGGAGGGGGGACGGGGAGAGGGATATTTAGGGAGTTTGGGATGGACATGTATACACTGCTATATTTAAAATGGATAACTAATGAGGACCTACTATATAGCATTTAAACTCTGATCAAAGTTATGCTGCAGTCTAGATGGAAGGGGAGTTTGGACAGATGTACACGTATATCTAAGCCCCTTCTCTGTTCACCTGAAACTATCGCAACATTATTAATGTTATACCCCAATACAAAATAAAAAGGTTTTTTAAAGAAATACAACCTCCTACATATAAAGTAAGTAAACAAGAATATGTTGTACATAGAGAAAAATAGGCATTGTTTTTAACAAATTTAAGTATAGTATAATCTATGAAAATCACTACGTGTACACGTGAAACTTGAAAAGTGAAAGTGAAGTCGTTCAGTCATGTCTGACTCTTTGCCACCCCGAGGACTGTAGCCTGCCAGGCTCTTCCATCCATGGGATTTTCAAGGCAAGAATATTGGAGTGGGTTGCCATTTCCTTCCTTCTGAAGGAAACTTATTGCACATCAAATATGCTTCAGTATACGTCAATAAAAACAAAAGTATCGTTGCTACTTCTATATTGAAAAATTGAGGTAAGAGTCCTCAGAAACACCAAATCAGATATACCGAGGCATTTCATCACAGGACTCAGCACAAAGAGGCTTTCAGATAAACAAAAGCAGAAGAGGGCAGACATAGCTGCCATCATGGCTCCCAGTTTTTCCCATCATCCATGAGATGCTAATGGCAGAGAGTAACTTTCTCTCTCCATTTTCACCGTCAGATCTTGTCTCAGATCATCTTACAAACATTTACAAACACTAGTCTTGACTTAATAGAGCTGAAACAGGACAGTTTATTCCATCTTATCTCCACTGTCCAAACTTTTGCTTCCTAGAAATGGCATTACTAATCAGCCAGTTAGTTGCGACTCTACATCCAGTTAATTGCTCAAGGGAAAAAAAAATTGTTGTCTTCTCATTCATTTATTTTCTTCATATCTGATATTTAATAGAACAGTAAGTACCATCTACTCTACCAGTAGTGTTCATCCCGAGTCCCATCTATTCTTGCCATCTCAAAATAATCCTAGTCCAATCTATTATCTCTCTCCTGGACTATTTCAAGAGCTTTCTTTATAATTTCCCTCTAATGCATACTTAATTTACAAAAGCCTATTCTAGCAACTATCTCTAGTGATTCTCTAAATCATAAATCAGGACATATGATGCAAATTTTAAAACCTATCAAAGCTTCCCACTTTCCACCACAATAAACTCCTTACTATGGGCTGCAAGACTACATGATACAGTCTCAATCTGCTTAGACTTCCCTCTCAACTTTTCATTCCACACCCTCCATTCACATAGGCTTATTAACATACATGTTCTTTCCCATCTGATAACCTTTACCTTTCCATTTTTCAAAAAGCTCTTCCCCTCATTTACACTAGCCCGCGGTCTTACCTCAGGTCCTCCCCCAAGAGGACTTTCTTGAATACCCAGTCTATTCCCTACCCCAATTGCCACTCTCAATTATGTTAGTATTTAGAGTATTCGCCTCCCTATTGTTAATGCTCCCTTAAAGTCAGAGTCTCAGGCTTTTGTCCACTAGTGTATCCTCCCCACCTACAACAGAACTGGAGATGGGTAAAACCTCAATAAAACATACTCACTGAATGGAAAGTAACTTAGTGACTCAGGAAAATGCAAACACCCTGGGAGGCATCAGGTGAAGCTATGTTTTCAGAGAATAATAGGCAGAGGGGAGGAAAGGGAATTTTATGTTGCCAGCACATTTATTTTTTAACAAAAATAACAATTACTTTATAAAGTTACTGGCATATAAAGGGCTTGCTCTCTAACGTCTGCCCCCTTCCTTTTTGATCAATAGCAAATCTGTGCTTGTGAAGTCACGACTCTCTGTGAGGAGAGGATTAATTGCATGCATGACTATTTGACTACTGGCCCTTACTGCAGCCTCTATCAACTTGCAGTGAAATATATTAGAGACAAAATAAACTGTTTTGAAGCTTCTATTGATGTTCTCTTGTCTTTTGACTCCATGGACAGGATTCTGTGATGGATTAACCTTTATGAGGTCAGTACTGGACCCTGGTTATTGATGTTCATGCAACCTTCACCTTAATACCACCTCGAGAGGAAGGGTTAGTGGGAAAGTTCTCTAGACAAATCAATTAAATTAGATTTGTGTCCTCCATCTTCCTTTTTTAAACCTATTTTAATGACTTCATATCTTATGCACTCAGGCGACTCATTCATTAAGTAAAGCCGTTACTTTATAACTTGAAAGTTAAAGTAGCCAAAAACATCATTTATTTGAGATGCTTTATTGTTTACATAAGTAACAAAATATACTGGCATGAAGGTGAGTTAATCCCCTTGTCTCACCCCCCATAATACTTTGGCAAGTAGTGAAATGAAGTCATAAATGAGTTAGAAAACAGCCAGAACTTCAATTAAGGACATCCAAATGTGATCTCGCATATAAGTCTGCAAGATGAGGGCAGTTTATTCAGATAAATTTTAAATAATTGCCTTGTGCCTCCTCAGGGGTATAGCATGTCATTGGGATGAATGATTAGACTAAGGCAGCGTTTCTCAATGTGCAGATATTAATAGGTAGGATGAGTGGGCCTCCCTAACGGCTCAGATGGTAAAGAATTTGCCTACAGTGCAGGAGACCAGGGTTTGAGCCCTGGGTTGGGAAGATCCCCTGGAGGAGGTCATGGCGACCCACTCTTGCCTGAAGAATCCCCATGGACAGAGGAGCCTGATGGGCTGCAGTCCATGGAGTTGCAAAGAGTTGGACACGACTGAGCGACTAGGCACAGCACACCGTGTGGCATTCAAAGCTGAAAGTAGCGTGTGGACTTTCAACTTCAGCAGTATTGCCCCAAATGTCACCTCCACAGAGAGGCCATCCCTGACTACCCCACATAAAGTAGATCCTCTTCATTTACTTTTCTGCCCCCTTATTTTTCTTGTTTCTCTTGTCCTCACATACCATGACATGGTTCATCTTTGGTTTTCTTTTGTCCGTCTCCTCCACTAAAGTGTAAGTCACTTTTAGACAGTGACTTCAGCATGTTCGCAACTCAATCCTCATGCCAAGAATGATATCTCTATAATATAGTTGATATTTGATATATGCTTATTGATAAGTGCAAGTGTTAGTCACTCAGTCTCTTGAGACCCCATTATAGCCTACCAGGCTCTTCTGTCCATGGAAGTCTCCAGGCAAGAATACTGGAGTGGGTAGCCATTCCCTTATACAGGGGATCTTCCTAACCCAGGGATAGAACCTGGGTCTCCTGCATTGCAGGCTGATTCTTCACAATTTGAACCACTAGGGAAACCACACTGGTAAATATATAACTAAATTTATATGCGATAACTAAGTAAATAACTATATACATTTCACAGGAACTAGATTCAAGCCTCTGTTTCTAAAGAGAAGACAGACATTTGATTTCCTATATGTGACTATGGTTTTATTGTCAAAAATACAGGTAACTTAAAAGTTAAATGGGTCTGTTCTCTAAGTTCTACCAGAAAGAATAATTCAAGGTAAGTTATCCTGAAATTTAAGTCAACATTTCTGTTAGAAGTCCTCTGGTATAAAGTTTAAAAGGCTGTTAAAAAGTGAATAAATTCAGATACTTAGCAAACACTTTTAGTCATTTTTTTTTGGCAGAATTCCATAACAAACTACATGTTTGAATGAAGACAAATTACATGTTGAATGTCATATGTACTTTGTAGAAGTTATTTTTAATGACCTAGGTAGAGTCCCCATATTATTGAATGTCCATGATAAAAGCAACATGGAAAAGTTCTGCATTAAATACTCCCATCTGTTCATGAAATGGGACAGTTTCTGAGGATATTTTAGAAACTGCACATTAGTTTTCTCTTGGCTCATTTCCATATGCAGTTAGACTGATTTTTCCATGTAGACATGTATCCTGATCTGGGACTTGCCAGTCCATCAGGTTCTCCTTTCCCATTCTTCTTTTTTAGCAGTATTTGGAACTGTTCACAAAGAGAAGAATCCTAGGCCTCATGCTAATTTTACCGTGAGGAAGTGCTCATGATAGAAAATCCCATGGGGCACCTTCAGAAGGGAAAGAGTTAGGCAGTAAAACTAAATTATTTTAGTAATTGAGTATTACTACATCTTTTTGTGCCCTATTGGTTTCTGATTATTTAATAACAACATGTGAAGAAAAAACTAGTGGAGTTCTTCACTTGTAGATAATCTTAATTTTTGGTAAATAATCCCAATGGGAATGTTGATATATAATTTTGTAGGAATTTAAAAAATTCAGTCACAGTGTTATAAAAATCTTACTGCTAATAAAATGTACTTATTATCTATAAACAAATTTTCTGCATGTTTACACTGAAGAATAAAATTCTTAGTGAATCCTACTTATTCAAGTATGAAACAAACATGGAATAATCTATGAAATAAATGATAAAATAACCCTTTAAAGAAATAAATAACAAATAAAATTCATCTTTTACAGCCTAAAAAGAGAAGAAATTTAAAAAGATTAATATGAATGCTTATACATTTTTTAGAGTTTAGTAATAATAAAGCTTTTAAAAATAAAGTTTGCATATATTTTAGAATAAAATTTTGAGAGAAAAGTGAGTGAAAATACAATTTTAGGAGAATGAGAAATGTTATATTTCCAAATGTTAATGAAGTTTATCTTCATATTTTTAAGTAGATGATGAAAATATCAAATTGCTAGAATAGTTATATTCTAAAGGATACATTTAAAGAAAGGATGTAGCCACTTTTTTAATGTCAATATTTGAAACTTCTGGAAATTATATCCTTTTAAAATGTAAAATTTAAACTATTTAAAGTTATCATGAACATTTTTATATGCCAACTTAAAAATGCACAAGTTAATTATTCTTTTTAAATTATTTTGGAAATATGAGCAAAGTATAAACAGCTTGAAGAATATAGTATAAGATTATATTTGGAAGCTATGATTCTGCTCTCTATAGGTAAATGTTTAAAGAAATGCCCTATGAAATCCCACATTATATTTAGTCTAGAAATATTTTTGACATGGTTCACTTCATCATACAAGATACAGTTCTGTGGGTTTTTTTTTTTTCAGCGTAACTATCAAAAATACCTGAACATTTTCGGAAGTACTGTTTTTGTTACCTTGAAAATGAACTTGTGTGTAGTAGACATAATGTGTTTTTAAACTTACAGCAACATTAACTTACATTGTGGTGATGCTTGCATTTTTAAAGTCATCTCTTGTTTTTTGGAAGTGAGAGAAAAGTGATGGGATAATTAGATATAAATATAATGCAAAATGAGAATATAAATATTTTAGATTGTTAGTGCAAACTCTCCATTCCAGGGTTATGGCAACAAGTTACAGAGTAGGGAACCTCAGACTTTCCTTCCTCCTATGGAAACACTGATTTAATAACAATACTGGAACAATTATCTGAGTGATTCATCTAGAAACTAGTTAAGAAATTACTGCATCCTGAGTGAGTATGAAATAAGCTTCATTGAAGCCAGCAGGAAAATACATTGAATCTTTTCACCAAAATTCCTTCTCTCAGCACAGAACACATGAACAGGAAGAATCTCCCAGCTCCTGGCTTCTCCCTGGGGAAAGAAACAGAGGCCTAGTCCAACAGTTTTCAGGGGTGGAGGCTACTTGTGAGTCCAGTTTCTGTCCTATCTCAGAACACTGAAGGGACCCAGCATAATGCTGATGCTTGAGACCCTGAGAACAAAAGATGGGTGGCATTCTGTTGTTCCAGAGGACTCATGATACTTCACATAAAGACTTTATAGCTCAGTGGCCTTTCCTTCAGGATGGGGAGGAGAAGAGTGGAACATGTCTTGTGTTTCGGTGTTCTGAGTTTACTGATTAAGGGATTGGTTTGTGTGGAAGCACTGACAGTACCCAGCATATTCTTGATGTCTGGGGACCACGGAGGGCAAAGCTAAGTTCAGCATCTTTCTGTAGTACCAGAAGACCTCAAGAATAGCAAACAGAGGCTGGTATAGCTTGATAGTTCTCCCTCAGTGGGGAAACAGAAAGAAGGGGGCACATGTTCAACATTCTGGTGCTTCAGTGACTCTGTCTGAGGGTCTACTTTTGTCTAGCCTGTCTCTGAGCATAGCTGTGACTTGCCATAACCTAGATACCCAGAGGGGGCTTCCCAAGTGGCGTTAGTGGTAAAGAATCCTCCTGCCAATACAGGAGACACAAGTGACCTGGGTTCAGTCCCTGGGTCAGGAAGATCCCCTGGAGAAGGGACGAGCTACCACTCCAGTATTCTTGCCTGGAGAATTCCATGAACAGAGGAGCCTGGTGGGCTACAGTCCATGGGGTCGCAAAGAGTCAGATACGACTGAGCAACTGAGCAGACAAACACAGATACCTAGAGACTGCTGAGAAAGCAGCTGGCAACAAGCTTCTTCAGATGATCCCCAATATGCTGGCAGACAGCAAAGGAAGAGGGTATGAGCTCTTCAAAGAAAAAAAAAAAAAAAAACACTGGAAAATCTCTCTAATTAGGAATCTATATACAAAAGTCAAGAAAAAGAACATCACGTAACAGTTTTGAAAAATACTCCAAATTTCTAGCTGGGGTGATTGGTTCAGGTCTTTCTCTATTTGAAATTAGTCAATAAATAGGAAGAGATTTTATTTCTTTCACAAATGAGGGTATCAATAATAAGAAGTTACAAAGAACATGAAGAAATAGGGAAATAAGGTCCATTAAAATAAATCTAGAATTTGACCCTGAAGGAATTTGTGAATTACTTATTTTTTAAAAAATAACTCTTATAAAGAGGCTCAAAGAAATGAGTTCAGGAAAATGATACATAAGCAAAGCTAGAATTTCAATAGATAGAATATGTTAAAAAGAAAAAGGACCAAGAAATTTTGAAGCTGAAAAACACAGTTTCTGAATTGAAAAATTCACTTGAGAGATTTAACAGCAGACCTGATCAAGCAAAAGAAAGAATCAATAGATTTTATAATATTCATTTGAAGTTTTGAAGAGGAAAAACAACAACAAAAAAAAGAGTAAAGAAAACCTAAGGATTTATGGGACACCTTTAAGAATGTCACTACCCACTTTATAGTTCTAACACAAGAGAAGAGAGAGAAAAGGACAGAAAGTTTATTTTTTTTTAATGGCTGAAAACGTTCCAAAATTGGAGAGAAAATGGGCATTCAGATTCAAGAAGCCCTATATAATCAACTAAGAGAAATCCAGTGAAGTCCACACCAAGACATATTACAATCAAATTATCAAAATATCAAAAGTTAAAAAAAAAAAGAATTTTCACAACAACAAGAGAAAAGAAACATCAAATAAAAGGGAAGCCCCTTAAGACTATAACTGGCCTTCTCAGCAGAAAGGAATGAGATGATATATTCTAAATCCTGAAAAATACTGCCCACCAAGAATATTATATCTAGTAAAACTTCAAAAATAAAGAAACTTTTGAAGGTGAACTAAAGCTGAGGGAGTTCACACCAGTAGACATCTCTTACATGAATTGAAAGAAGAGCTCTTCAAATTGAAATAAATAACACTAAAGAGCAGCACCCAAATGAAAATATAAAATTCACTGGCAAAGATAAGTTTATAGTACAGAACACTGTATTCTATAATAATGATGTGTGATTATCTTTGTATCTTACAGAAGTTAAAAGACAAATAAAAACATAACTATACCTATAAACATAAATGTGTCAATAATATTAAAAAATGCAATGGATACCATTAAAAATATAAAGTGTTTGTGGGTTGGGAAATGGGGAGTAAAAGTATAGAGTTAATGTAGATATTTAAGTTTTTATCACCTTAAACAAGATTATTATACCAAAAGATGTTTTATGTAAACCCTGTGATAACCATAAATAAAATATAAAATGAGAAAAGAGGTAACATCTGTCACTACCTCAAAAAAAAAAAAAAAAAGTAAAACAGAAATGAAGGTGGCAAAAGCAGAAGAGCCACAAAATAAACATAAAACAATGAACAGAATGACAATAGTGAGTCCTTCCCTATCAATAATTAATTTAAATGTAAATGTCTTAATCTCCCTATTAAAAACATACAACAAAGCTACATGGAAAAAAAAGCATGACCCAACCATATGTTCTCTACAAGAGACTGTCTTTAGATTTAAGGACCCATATAAGGCTGAATGGGCTCAATAAAGGACAGGAATGGTATGGACCTAACAGAAGCAGAAGATATTAAGAAGAGGTGGACAGAATACACAGAAGAACTGTACAAAAAAGATCTTCACAACCCAGATAATCACAATGGTGTGATCACTCATCTAGAGCCAGACATCCTGGAATGTGAAGTCAAGTGGGCCTTAGAAAGCATCAGTACGAACAAAGCTAGTGGATGTGATGGAATTTCAGTTGAGCTATTTCAAATCCTGAAAGATGATGCTGTGAAAGTGCTGCACTCAATATGCCAGGAAATTAGGAAAACTCAGCAATGGCCACAGGACTGGAAAAGTTCAGTTTTCGTTCCAGTCCCTAAGAAAGGCAATCCCAAAGAATGCTCAAACTACCACACAATTGCACTCATTTCACATGCTAATAAAGTAATGCTCAAAATTCTCCAAGCCAGGCTTCAACAATACGTGAACCATGAACTTCCAGATGTTCAAACTGGTTTTAGAAAAGGCAGAGGAAGCACAGATCAATTTGCCAACATCCGCTGGATCATCGAAAAAGCAAGAGAGTTCCAGAAAAACATCTAATTTCTGCTTTATTGACATGCCAAAGTCTTCACTGTGTGGATCAAAATAAACTGTGGAAAATTCTTCAAGAGATGGGAATACCAGACCACCTTACCTGCCTCCTGAGAAATCTGTATGCAGGTCAGGAAGCAACAGTTAGAACTGGACATGGAACAATAGACTGGTTCCAAATAGGAAAAGGAGTACGTCAAGGCTGTATATTGTCACCCTGCTTATTTAACATATATGCAGATTACATTATGAGAAATGCTGGGCTGGAGGAAGCACAAGCTGAAATCAAGATTTCTGGGAGAAATATCAATAACCTCAGATATGCAGATGACACCACCTTTATGGCAGAAAGTGAAGAAGAACTAAAGAACCTCTTGATGAAAGTTGAAGAAGAGAGTGAAAAAGTTGGCTTAAAGCTCAACATTCAGAAAACAAAAAGATCATGGCATCCGATCCCATCATTTCATGGCAAATAGATGGGGAGACAGTGGAAACTGTGTCAGACTTTATTTTGGGGGGCTCCAAAATCACTGCAGATGGTGACTGCAGCCATGAAATTAAAAGATGCTTGCTCCTTGGAAGGAAAGTTATGACCAACCTACATAGCATATTAAAAAGCAGAGACATTACTTTGCCAACAAAGGTCCACCTAGTCAAGGCTATGGTTTTTCCAGTAGTCATGTATGGATGTGAGAGTTGGACTGTGAAGAAAGCTGAATGCCGAAGAGTTGACGCTTTTGAACTGTGGTTTTGGAGAAGACTCTGGATCTCCTTGCAGTCCAAGGGACTCTCGAATCAGTCCATCCTAAAGGAGATCAGTCCTGAATGTTCATTCGAAGGACTGATGCTGAAGCTGAAACTCCAATACTTTGGCCACCTGATGCGAAGAGCTGACTCATTTGAAAAGACCCTGATGCTGGGAAAGATTGAAGGAGAGAGGAGAAGGGACAACAGAGGATGAGATGGTTGGATGGCATCACTGACTCAATGGACTTTAGTTTGGGTAAACCCCAGGAGTTGGTGATGGACAGGGAGGCCTGGTATGCTGCAGTCCATGGGGTCACAGAGTCAGACACGACTGAACGACTGAACTTTATTGAACTGATAATGCTGAAATTGAAATAAATGTAAAGAGATAATGCATTGCGACTGTGATGCTACAGAATTGAAAATGGATAAAAGATTACTATAAAAAGTACATGCCAGGAAATTAGTTAACCTAGAAAAAATGAATAAATTTCTAGAAACATAAAATCTATACATATGTAACCATAAAAATAAAATAGAAAATGTGAGCAGATAAATAAAGAGTAAGGTTACTGAATAAATAACAGCAACCTTCCAGAAAACAAAGTCCAGAACTGCCTTTCCTGATGAATTCTACCAAACATTTAAAGAATAATCAAAACAAATAATATTCAAAATCTTCACAAAATGTATAGAGGAAGGAAAAAATCCAAACATGTTTGTGAAGTCAGCACTGTCTGACACCATAGCCATTAAAAGATGCTACATAGATGTAAACATCCTCCACAAAATATTCGCAAACCAAATTCAACAGCAAGTTAAAAGGATCGCACAACATGATCAAGTGGAATTTATCCCTGTGATACTAGAATGGTTTAATACAAGAAAATCAATCTATATGATATAGTACATTAACAGAATATAGAATAAATAATCATCTCAATACATGAAAAAGCATTAAAAACCAACAACCTATCATGATAAAATATCTCAACAAGTAGGAATAAAAAGAAAGTACCTCAACATAATTAAGGCCATATATGAATAGCTCACTGCTAACATAGTCAGTGGTGAAAAACTGAAAGCTTTCTAAGATCAGAAGCAAGGCAGGGCTCTCAGCTTAGTGCTCTATGATGACTTGGATGAATGGGAGGCTCAAGAAAGAGGGGTATATATATATGTAAACAAAGATATATAGTTGATATACTTCATTGTACAGCAGAAACTAACACAACTTTGTAAAGCCATTATACTCCAATTTAAAAAGAAAATAAATAAGGCAAGGATGACCACTCTTGCAAATTAATATTGCATGTAGTATTAGAAGTCCCAGACAGGACAATTGGGCAGTAAAAAGTTATCCAAGTCAGAAAGAAAAAAGTTAAGTTTATTTCTAGTGCTCAACATTAGAGACCTATGACAAGATTTTTTTATATAGGAGACCCTAAAGATTCTACAGAGGATGAGATAGTTGGATGGCATCACCGACTCAATGGACATGAGTTTGGGTAAACTCTGGGAGTTGGTGATGGACAGGGAGGTCTGGCGTGCTGCAGTTCATGGGGTTGCAAAGAGTCGGACACGACTGAGTAACTGAACTAAACTGAAAGATTCTACCAAAAAAAAAAAAAAAGTCTATTAGAATTAACAAAAAAACATTCATTGACACTTCAGGATATAAAATCAAGATGCAAAAATCAATTTTGCTTCTATACATTAACAGTGAACTACCCAAAAAGGAAATCAGAAAATAATTTCATTTATAATAGCATGGTAAGGAATAAAATACTTAGGAATAAATTCAGCCAGGAAGGTATAAACCTTGTCTGCTTAACACTACATACCATTGCTGGAAGAAGTTAAAGATGAGTTGAATAAAGGGAGGACAACCTGTGTTTTTGGAGTATTAGAGTTAATATTAAAATATCTATTCTACCCAGAATAATACACAAATTCAGTGCAGTCCCTCTCCAAATTTCTTTGTCATTTTAGATAAATAGAACAAAAAAATCCTGAAATCCCTATGAAACCAAAAGGATCCAGAAAAGCCAAAATAATCTTGAAAAAGAACAACAAAGCTAGAGGCTTTCACTTCTTAATTTAAAAGATTATGGTACTAGATAAAGATATACACCAACAGAACCCAACGGAGAGCCCAGAAATAAATCCATGCGTATACAGATGGTTGGTCTTTGACAAGTGTGCAGAGAATAAACAGTGGAGAAAGGATAGTCTCTTCATTTCAACTAATGCTGTTGAGAAAACTAGATATCTACATGTGAAAGAATGAAATTGTACCTTAATCATACACAAAAATAAACTCAAAATAGATGTAATACTTAAATGTAAAATTCAAAATTGTAAGACTCCTAGAATAAAACATAGGAGAGAACAATGATAATGACATTCTTTGGGGCAATGATTTCTTGGATATGACAGCAAAAGCCCAGTTTACAAAGAAAAATTTTCCAGTAGTAATTAATTTACAAACTTAAAAACTTCTGTGTCCAAAATATATGGATAGCTCACACAGCTTAATGTCAAAAAACAACCACCACCAAAATGGGCAGAAGATCTAAATAGACGTTTCTCCAAAGAAGACATAGAGAAGGCCAAAAGGCACATGAAAAATACTTTTGACATTGCTAATAATTAGAGAAACACAAATCAAAACTAAAATGAGGTATCAACTCACACCAATCAGAATGGCCATCATCAAAACCTAAAATGCTGGAAAGAGTGTAGAGAAAAAGGAACCCTTCTACCCTGTGGGTGGGAATGTAAATTGGTACAGGCACTGTGGAGAATAATATGTAGGTTCTGTAAAAAGCTGAAATAGACCTACTATATAATCTTGCAATCCCACTCCTGGGCATATAATCAGAGAAAGCCACAGTTCTAAAACATACATGCACACTAATGTTCACTGCAGCACTCTACAATAGCCAAGACTATGTTGGTGGGAATGCAAACTAGTACAGCCGCTATGGAGAACAGTGTGGAGATTTCTTAAAAAACTGGAAATAGAACTGCCATATGACCCTGCAATCCCACTCCTGAGCATACACACTGATGAAACCAGATCTGAAAGAGACACGTGCACCCCAATGTTCATCGCAGCACTGTTTATAATAGCCAGGACATGGAAGCAACCTAGATGCCCATCAGCAGACGAATGGATAAGGAAGCTGTTGTACATATACACCATGGAATATTACTCAGCCATTAAGAAGAATACATTTGAATCAGTTCTAATGAGATGGATGAAACTGGAGCCCATCATACAGAGTGAAGTAAGCCAGAAAGATGAAGACCAATATAGTATACTAATGCATATATATGGAAATTTAGAAAGATGGTAACGATAACCCTATATGCAAAACAGAAAAAGAGACACAGATGTACAGAACAGACTTTTGGACTCTGTGGGAGAAGGCGAGGGTGGGATGCTTCGAGAGAACAGCATCGAAACATGTATATTATCAAGGGTGAAACAGATCACCAGCCCAGGCTGGATGCATGAGACAAGTGCTCAGGCCTGGTGCACTGGGAAGACCCAGAGGAATCGGGTGGAGAGGGAGGTGGGAGGGGGGATCAGGATGGGGAATACATGTAAATCCATGGCTGATTCATGTCAATGTATGACAAAACCCACTACAATATTGTAAAGTAATTAGCCTCCAACTAATAAAAATAAATGGAAAAAAAAAAGAAATACAATAGCCAAGACATGGAAGCAACCTAAATGTCCATCAAATATGAATGGATAAAGAAGCTGTGATGCATATATATAATGGAATATTAGAAACAATGAAATAATGCCTTTTGCTGCAACATGAATATATTTAGTGAAGTCAGACAGAGAAAGACAAATATCATATGGTATCACTTATATATGGAATCTAAAAAATGATCCCAATTAACTTATTTGCAAAACAGAAATAGACTTAGAGACATAGAAAATAAATTTACGGTTACTAAAGGGGAATATGGGAGTGAGGGTAGAGAGAGAAATTAAGAGTTTGGTATTAACATATATACAGTACTATGTATTTTATATATATATATATATATATATATATAACTGAATAAAAATAAAATTTTCTGCAGAGCAAAATAAATAATCAGTGAAAAGCATGCTATGGAGCCATTATCTGATAAGAGATTATTATCCAAAAACTATAAGAAACTCATACAACTCACTAGCAAAAGACACCCTGATTTTAAAAATATTCAAATGACTTGAATACATAATTCTTCAAAGAACACAAGCAAGTGGCACACAGGTATATAAAAATATACTTTGCATCACTAATTGTCACAGAAGTGCAAATCAAATCCACAATGAGACATTATCTCACACTTGTTAGAATAACTATTATATAAAACAAAAACAGAAAACAAGTGTTAAATTGGATGTGGAAAAATTGGAATCCATCGTGCACCATTGGAGATCATGTCAAATTGTGTCACTGCTATTGAAAACAGAAAGGATGCTTTTTTAAAAAAGATTAAATAGAATTACCATATGATCCAATAATCCTTCTGGATATTAATCTGCAATAATTGACATGAGGATCTCAAATAAATATTTGCACTCCCATGTTCATTGAAGTGTTATTTGCAGTAGCTAAATTAGGTGGAAATAATCTAAATATCAACTGATTGGTGAATAGATAACGGAAATGTGGTATACATACAGTGGAATATTATTCAGCCATATACAAAAATAAATGCTATAATATGCTGCAACGTGGATGAACCTTGAGGACATTATGCTCAATGAAATAAGTCAGTGACAAAAGGACAAACATTCCATGATTCTGCTTATAATTAGTTATCTGAAATAGTCAAACTCCTCAAAGCTGAAAAAAGAATGGGGGTTGTTTGGCTGGTGGGAGGAGGGGAGATGGGAATTGTCAAATGGATATAAAGTTTCAGTTACACAACATGAAAAAATTTGAGATCTACTCTTCAACACTGTGCTTATAGTTAACAATTCTGTATTGTATATTTACAAATGAATTGAGAGTAGATTGCATTATTTGTATTCTTTAGCACAATTATAAACAGAGAAAAAAGAACACCTCTCTATGCCTTCCAGATACACTGAGGAGCACTGGATGCCACTTAAAGGGAGAGGATCTCATTGCAAAATGTGCTTTACATACACTCCCTTCATAACCCTCTCACAGTGAAGGCTGAAGTCAGGAGGAACATGGGGTGGGATACATCTCCAGGATTCGCTGGGCTTTCGGTTAACTCTTGAAGGCACGTAAGTAACTGCTTACTTTGAAAGTTTAGTAACAGAGAATTTCTGTAATTATTCAAGCTGGATTTAGAAAAGGCAGAGGAACCAGAGATCAAATTACCAATATCCGTTGGATCATAGAAAAAGCAAAAGAATTCCAGAAAAATATCTACTTATGCTTTATTGACTACGCTCCAAGCCTTTGACTGTGTAGATCACAACAAACTGTGGAAAAATCTTAAAGAGATGGGACTACCAGACCACCTTACCTGCCTCTTGAGAAATCTGTATGCAGGTCAGGAAGCAACAGTTAGAACTGGACATGGAACAACAGACTGGTTCCAAATCAGGAAGGGAGTATGTCATGGTTGTATATTGTCACCCTGCTTATTTAACGTATATGCAGACTACATCATGCAAAATGCCAGGCTAGATGAAGCACAAGCTGGAATCAAGATTGCCCGGAGAAATATCAATAACCTCAGATACGCAGATGACACTACCCTTACAGCAGAAAGCAAAGAAGAACTAAGAGCCTCTTGATGAAAGTGAAGGAGGAGAGTGGAAAGTTGGCTTAAAGCTCAACATTCAGAAAACTAAGATCACGGCATCTGGTCCCATCACTTCATGGCAAATAGATGGGGAAAGAGTGGAAACAGTGACAGTTTATTTTGGGGGGCTCCCAAATCACTGCAGATGGTGACTGCAGCCATGATATTAAAAGACGCTTGCTCCATGGAAGAAAACTATGACCAACTTAGACAACATATTAAAAAGCGGAGACGTTACTTTGCCAACAAAAGTCCATCTAGTCAAAGCTATGGTTTTTCCAGTAGTCATGTATGGATGTGAGACTCGGACTATAAAGAAAGCTGAGCACAAAAAAAAATTGATGCTTTTGAACTGTGGTGTTGGAGAAGACTCTTGAGAGTCCCTTGGACTGCAAGGAGATCCAACCAGTCCATCCTAAAGGAAATCAGTCCTGAATATTCATTGGAAGGACTGATGCTGAAGCTCCAATACTTTGGCCAACTGATGCAAAAAACAGACTCATTAGAAAAGACTCTGATTTAGGGAAAGACTGAAGGCAGGAGGAGAAGGGGACGGCAGAGGATGAGATGGTTGAATGGCATCACTGACTCAATGGACATGAGTTTGGGTAAACTCCGGGAGTTGGTGATGGACAGGGAGGCCTGGCCTGCTGCAGTCCATGGGGTTGCAAAGAATCAGACACAACTGAGCGACTGAACTGAACCACACTCCTTGTCACTCATGCTCCAGACAAATTGGCCATTTTTTAGTTCAAAGTGCAACTTCTGGTCTTAAGATGGTTACGTGTGATCCTTTTGCCTGGAATGCTCATGCCCCATTCCTGGCTCTGCTTCTTCCTTTGGTATGGTCTCAGGTTTATTTTGAAAGAAACAGTCTAGACTATCCACTCTGCATCATATTCCCTGTTACTTTTATTTTACTTTGCTGTTCTCCTCATCACAATTTATAGTTACATATGTGTTTATTAATGTATTGATATCTATTACCTTAACCAGTCTGAAACCTTCACAAAGATTAGATACAGATTACTTTTTGTTGTTTCCTCTTTTCCATCTCAGCATGTGAAATCAAGCAGCATTTCTTTTTTTTTTTTTCCCATTTATTTTTATTAGTTGGAGGCTAATTACTTTACATATTGTAGTGGTTTTTGCCATACATTGACATGAACCAGCCATGGATTTACATGTGTTCCCCATCCCGATCCCCCCTCCCACCTCCCTCTCCACCCCATCCCTCTGGGTCTTACCAGTGCACCAGCCCTGAGCACTTGTCTCATGCATCCAACCTGGGCTGGTGATCTGTTTCACCCTTGATAATATACATGTTTCGATGCTGTTCTCTTGAAACATCCCACCCTTGCCTTCTCCCACAGAGTCCAAAAGTCTGTTCTGTACATCTGTGTCTCTTTTTCTGTTTTGCATATAGGGTTATCATTACCATCTTTCTAAATTTCCATATATATGCATTAGTATACTATATTGGTCTTTATCTTTCTGGCTTACTTCACTCTGTATGATGGGCTCCAGTTTCATCCATCTCATTAGAACTGATTCAAATGTATTCTTTTTAATGGCTGAGTAATATTCCATGGTGTATATGTACCACAGCTTTCTTATCCATTCGTCTGCTGATGGGCATCTAGGTTGCTTCCATGTCCTGGCTATTGTAAACAGTGCTGCGATGAACATTGGGGTGCACGTGTCTCTTTCAGATCTGGTTTCCTTGGTGTGTATGCTCAGGAGTGGGATTGCAGGGTCATATGGCAGTTCTATTTCCAGTTTTTTAAGAAATCTCCACACTGTTCTCCATAGCAGCTGTACTAGACTATACTACCCAAAGCAATCTATAGATTCAATGCAATCCCTATCAAGCTACCAATGGCAGTTTTCACAGAATTAGAACAAATAATTTCACAATTTGCATGGAAATACAAAAAACCTCAAATAGCCAAAGTAATCTTGAGAAAGAAGAATGGAACTGGAGGAATCAAACTGCCTGACTTCAGACTCTATTACAAAGCCATAGTCATCAACAGTATGGTACTGGCACAAAGACATAAATATAGATCAATGGAACAGAATAGAAAGCCCAGAGATAAATCCACGAACCTATGGACACCTTATCTTCGACAAAGGAGACAAGAATATACAATGGAAAAAAGACAATGTCTTTAACAAGTGGTGCTGGGAAAACTGGTCAACCACTTGTAAAAGAATGAAAGTAGAACACTTTCTAACACTATGCACAAAAATAAACTCAAAATGGATTAAAGATCTAAATGTAAGACCAGAAACTATAAAACTCCTAGAGGAGAACATAGACAAAACACTCTCTGACGTAAATCACAGCAGGATCCTCTATGACCCACCTCCCAGAATATTGGAAATAAAAGCAAAAATAAACAAATGGGACCTAAGAAACTTAAAAGCTTTTGCACTACAAAGGAAACTATAAGCAAGGTGAAAAGACAGCCTTCAGAGTGGGAGAAAATAATACCAAACGAAGCAACAAAGGATTAATCTCAAAAATATACAAGCAACTCCTGCAGCTCAATTCCAGAAAAATAAATGACCCAATCAAAAAATGGGCCAAAGAACTAAACAGACATTTCTCCAAAGAAGACATACAGCTGGCTAACAAACATGAAAAGATGCTCAACATCACTCATTATCAGAGAAATGCAAATCAAAACCACAATGAGGTACCATTACACGCCAGTCAGGATGGCTGCTATCCAAAAGTCTACAAGCAATAAATGCTGGAAAGGGTGTGGAAAAAAGGGAACCTTCTTACACTGTTTGTGGGAAAGCAGCATTTCTTAAGCTTCATTCTGCATAAAAATTTCCTGGGCTCTTTTTTTTCAGCTTCAATAGGTATGAAAGTGAAAGTGAAGTCGCCCAGTCATGTCCGACTCTTTGCAACTCCATGGACTGTAGCCCACCAGGCTCCTCAGTCCATGGAATTCTCCACGCAAGAGTACTAGAGTGGGTTGCCATTTCCTTCTCCAGGGGATCTTCCCCACCCAGGGATCAAACCCGGGTCTCCCGTATTGCAGGCAGATGCTTTACCATCTGAGCAACAGGGAGGCACTTAATAGGTATCATTGACAAATAAAATTGCAAGATATTTAGAGTATACATTGTGATGATTTTATATACATATTATATATCATGCATCAATTATATATATATATATATATATATGTATATATGACTCCATCTAGTTAATTAACATATCCATCACCTTACATCGTTTTATGTATTTACTTTTTCAAAACTTTAAACTTTTTATTTTGTGTTGGGGTATAGCTTATTAAAAATGTTGTGGTAGCTCCAGGCGAACAGCAAAAGGACTCCACATGCATGTGCAAATATGGCTGAGTCCATTCTCCCCTAACCCCCCTTCCATCCAGGCTGGCACATAACATTGAGTAGAGTTCCAAGTGCTATAAAATTTCCTTATTGATTATCCTTTTTGAATATAGAAACATCACCTTACATATTTATCCTTTTGTTTGTTTGGATTTGATGAAAACATGTTTAAGTTCTACTCAAAAAATTTCAATTACACAATACAATGTTATCAATGATACTCACAAGGTTATACATTAGATCTTCAGAACTTTTTCATTCTACAGCTGAAAGAACTCTGAGTTCTTGTTATAATGCATGTTCTGACTAGGTAGGTCTAGGGTAAGGTCGGTGAGGTCTCAATTTCTCACAAGCTCCAAGCAAATACATGGTGGTCTGTTGTTCTAAAGGACCACAAATTGAGTAGCAGAAATCTAGTGCATTTAAATGATTAAATAAATACATCTTGACTCAATTATTGAGTATCACTTGAGTGACAGTGAATAAATGAGGGAAAAAAGATCTCAACCATTTTCTAACCTTAAGAATATAATCAAGAAAGTTGATGGCTTTAATTATCACAACTTTTACTAGTAGTTCATTTGTAACAAAATCACAGCCACGATTTTTTTCTGTTAACAGCTCAGATATTATGTAGCTTCCAAGTAGCAATATTATAAATCCTTGGGTCAACAAATGAGTCAGTGGAAGTTATTTTTATAGTACCTTGAATAGAGAAGCAACATGGGAACTATATACTGTTAGTTTTGCTCTCCGAAATCAAGCCATTTATTAACTGTTCTAAATTTTGGCAACAACTAAAATTTAACTTTGAAATTCTAAAGGGTTAATTCCTTACCTAGTGTCACAATAAAATGGTTTTCCAAAATAAAGATTTCCTATTTTGATTTAATAAATGTTTACTGGATGAATAAATGATTAAGCACCTGTTATATACCAGAAAAACTTAGTGGTTAAAAATATATGGATTAATAGCACATAGTTTGCAACTCTTCTAAGATTTCACAGTCAAATAGGGGAAGCATAACATAATTCAACTGAAACCTTTTACAGCGGTATGAATAAGGTATCCTGGGAGAAACAAAAATAATTTACCTATGACTTGAGAGGTCAAGAGCTTTGTGAAAGAAATTACATTTAACTTGAGTTTTTAAGAATGACTCAGAGTCATTTTTAAGAATGACGTTTAAGGTTGACTAGACAAGGTTATGGAAATGCCATGACACAGAGGGGGGAAAAATGTATTGAAACAGAAAACAAGGCCACAAAGACCAAAGGCCACTGTGAAAGTAAAAAGCCTGGGGACTGCAGGAGCAGGGTTATTGGAAAGATTGGTAAGTTTCAGACCACAAAGAATATTTTGGTTCACATGAACCTTTTTGAACGTTTTCTTGCAAGTTAGCAGTTTTCAACACGTGTTTCTGCATGGCACCTATGACAGATGATATTTATGTACAAGACTCAGTGCCATGGGCAGAACCAAGGTTAGTGTAATTCCTTGTACTTCATCTATGAGGGTCCTTTACTATGTACCATAAGAAATCATGTCCAAAAATAAGCAAGTCAAAATGTAGAACTGCCACAATTTTTAACCTCCACAAGTTGATTTACTGAAGTAAACCATTCACTAAAATTTTCTTACTATATGTGTGAGCCTAACACATCATCACATCACTGTACCATTAAAACCATGGTGCTCTCAATTGCTACTGTGTTGAAAATAAGGCTCCACTAAAGATTTTAGGTAAGTTTGTGCATGATTACATTATTTTAAAGAAAGGACACCATGGTGACAGTGAGGAAAATGAACTGGTGAGTAACAGGAGTGGAATGAGAACCATCATTTAGCAATCGTCAATGTTAATCAGACACATTTCCCTAGAGTGACATGACAGGTATCAGAAATTGGCTGGTTCAGTTCTTATTTCTAATCACTTTCTTTTCTCCTAAATCCACCATCAGTTCAGTTCAGTCGTTCAGTCGTGTCCTACTCTTTGTGCCCCCATGAATCACAGCACGCCAGGCCTCCCTGTCCATCACCAACTCCCCAAGTTTACTCCCCATGTCCATCAAGTCGGTGATGCCATCCAGCCATCTCATCTTCTGTCATCCCCTTCTCCTCCTGCCCCCAATCCCTCCCAGCATCAGAGTCTTTTCCAATGAGTCAACTCTTCGCATAAGGTGGCCAAAGTACTGGAGTTTCAGCTTCAGCATCAGTCCTTCCAATGAACACCCTAGTGGATAATAAAAATAATACCCAGTGAACCTGCTTCTCTAACAATGAGTGGTAGACATGTGAGAGTCCAGGCCAGTAATATGTAAACATTAGGCTGTGCAAGACTTCTGGGAGGGCTTTCCTCATTAAATGGACATTCTGTTTGTGTTTCCTTTCACCAATTCTTTCTGTCTAGAAAAAGGAGGTGATCCCTGAGATGGCCTAAAACTTTGTGTCCATAATATCCAAGAAAATTGCTGAGAGCTGAGGTCTTTGAGTAGTTTATTGAAGCTCTCTTCCAAGATTCTTATGTTAAAAACAAAATGAAAACAGCTGTTTAAGTCATCACATGTTCAGTTCTTTGTTCCTTACACTTTGTTGTTGTTTGGTCACTAAGTCATGTCTAACTCTTTTGCAGCCCCATGGACTGTAGCCCACCAGGCTCCTCCATCCATGGGATTTCCCCCAGGCAAATACTGGATGGGTTGCCATTACCTTCTTCTGGGAATCTTTTTGACCCAGGGATTAAACCTTTGTCTCCTGCACTGCATGCAGATTCTTTACTGCTGTACCACTGGGAAGCCTCTCCATACACATAGTGGGAGGTATTTCTTTATGATATGATTTATTTATGAATATCCAAGTGAGACTTTTCCAAAGCTGTATGTGTGGGTGTTTAGTGTGTTCCTTTTCTATCCTAGTGAGGCATCTTTTATTGTAAATTACTGCTTTAACAACCCACTGTTATGGATGGGAGCATGTTATATCTTTCAGTACTGATAGGGCAGCAGGGGAAAAGCTCAGAAATCATCTGCTGCAAGGTTTTTAGAATAGGTCAGGTAAAATGGAAAAGGGCAACTATGCAAGAGTCACAGTGAGGATGTAAAGAAGGGAAATGAAGAGCAATAATTAGAGGAATAAAAGAAATACAATATTGGCTTTGGAAATTATAGAATTAAAGCATCTGTGGGATATTAATAAATGGTGTTTAATAATCTTCGGGGAATAAAATTCCAAAGCTCATGAGAGATATCAGACATTCATATGCTGTTGTGAAAATCTTTACCATTTCAATCAGGTGAGGTAAGCTTATTGTCCATAATCCAAATAAGTTCCAAATGAATCTACAGTTAAGTTTTAGCACATTTTAAAAAATAGGTTAACACTTATGGATGCGCATCTACTAGTAAAGAATTTTAGAACTGTGTGCAAATATGAAAAAGTTCAGTTCACTTGTGATGTACACAAGACCTACAATAAAATGGGAATGGTTTTTAATTTATTGGTAAAAGAGACACTGTGTGTTCTTACCAGTAGTAATCTATGAAACATGAAAACTAGGCTCATACATGTATTCACATATCCTTTAAACAAATAAGCTTATAGTACATAGTAGATATAAATACTAATCAAATAATTAATATAAAATTTCAACTGTTATAATCATGAAGGAGGTGATTTAGAAATATTGTGCTTTGAAACGAGAGCCTATTTTAATTAATTTAAGCTCAGAAGGAAATGAGGTATGATAATAAAAAATTGGCCAAGTTCTGAAAGTTAAGAGTTAAACTGGGGAGGGTATGAAGAGTTCCAGGCATAGAAGAAATACTTGCAAATACCTTGGAGCAGGAGGAAACATGGAAATAAGAGAAATACAAAAAGTCACCAGGACTCTCATGCAGTTAAGGTTAGAGAAGTTAGTGATGGCTGGGGATCTTGTGGGGCAGTTAGAGATTTTCTTCTTATGTTGGGAAAACTATTAAATATTTATAAGGATGATATTGTGGATCAGGTAATCATGATTGAATTCCCGTATAGTCTTAATTTGTAAAAAAAAAAAAAAAAAAAAACAAAACAAACAAAAAAAACTATTTCAAAGCAATATTAAAAACTACTATTTGCAAACTACGTAAAATTACTTGGAAAAAGATTACAAATAGGAAGAAAAAGTTATTTATTTTAATGATCATATTGATAAGTCATGAGAATCAATTAAGGATAAAAAGTCTGTTGCTAGTAATATGAATGAGTCAAAATAATTTGCACCTAAACTCTCTTCCCTTAAACATGGATAAGTTTTGGGTGGGGGGGCAACCTAAACTTTTTAGGAACTGAAATATCATGCATGTATAGTAGGGTACTAATTTTGATGCAATGCCCCTAATTTCTATCCTTTTCCTTTTTTGGGGGGACTAAAGCTGAGTGCCAAAAAATTGATGCTTTTGAACTATGGTGTTGGAGAAGACTCTTGAGAGTCCCTTGGACTGCAAGGAGATCCAGCCAGTCCATCCTAAAGGAGATCAGTCCTGGGTGTTCATTGGAAGGACTGATGCTGAAGCTGAAACTCCAGTACTTTGGCCACCTCATGGCGAAGAGTTGACTCATTGGAAAAGACCGTGATGCTGGGAGGGGTTGGGGGCAGAAGGAGAAGGGGACAACAGAGGATGAGATGGCTGGATGGCATCACCGACTCAATGAGAATGAGTGTGAGTAAACTCCGGGAGTTTGTGATGAACCGGGAGGCCTGGTGTGCTGTGATTCATGGGGTCGCAAGGAGTTGGACATGACTGAGTGACTGAACTGAACTGAACTGATGAGGTCCTTTTACATGTACATCAAAACAATAGTTAAGTATATTATACGATAAAATTCTGATTTCTTTGAAGTTGTTGATTGTGCTAGCCAGTTACTCTGTAAGCAAATAATGACAATTTTTTCTCTCACTTCATGTCTAATGTTTTCTCACACTGGATAGAGCAATCCTGACCACTGCTCTAATAATGGTGTTCGAGGACTTAATTTCCTATTTCTGGTAAAGGGGAATACATGACAAATTGCATTTCATTGTAATGCTAGCTGCTACTTTCCAGTATATACTCAAGTTAAGTATGTATGATCAAGTTAAGAATGTATGTCCTATGCTTAGCTGACTAAGATTTTGGATCAAGAATGAATTGTAATTTTATAAAATGTCTTTTGCATATCATTCCAGCTGATCATTTGATTTTTCTCTGAGACCTTTTGATGAGATAAATTCTATTGATAAATTTCCTATTATTGAGCCACTCATATTTTTGGAATAAAACTTAAATAAGTGAAACAAAATTAGAGAAACAAAAAGGACATCCAGGTCCAAGTAAAATGAGGAATTAAGATTATCACACCAACATATCTAAATATACAGTCAGAGAATGGATAAAGGAGGAGTGAATTAACTGAGATAGTAGGGACATCAACTTCCATACTCTGACTTTAAATAGCAGGGACATTGCTGCTTTGTACCTATAATTTGGTAAACTAAGATCAAAAGGATGATAATACATGCATTCAATTTTTATTAATTTACGTGAAAATGTTGTATTACAATATCTCAATGAATTATATTCTACAAGGGATATACTGCAAATACGTTACTTATAAACTGACTCAACTTCAGTGGAAGAAGAGATTTTGGAAGATGATAAAGAAAAAGGAGAGAAATTAAATTGCAATTATAGAAGATGTATCATGAGCATGGATTATTTTGTTAAGTTTGAATGTCTTTATTCATAGAATGTTATTTCAAAATGAATGTGAATTACCAAGCTTCTCTTTCATCAGTAGATCTTCATTTCAAGAACTGATAGATCACATTCTTCCTACCAAAATAATACACAGATATATATGAGGAATTGAATGAACTATCTGATTGTTTGCCAAATAATGGCACCATTTGGCCATACTTAATTATGAAACTGATGAAAATCACTCTAAAAGAAATGATAACCTATAGCTAGGGTCTGATTTTGAGATAAGTCTGAATTGAGATACATCCCATAATTCTTAATAGTTCATCTATTGAAATATTCTTCCACGTTTCCTAAATAGTGCTTATATTGAACATGAGAAGATTCTATTTCTATATGTACATAGAAAAAGTGAAAAATCATAATTTATTTACCACTTTCTGTGTGACATTATATTTAACTTCTATGCAGAGTATATCATGAGAAACGCTGGACTGCAGGAAACACAAGCTGGAATCAAGATTGCTGGGAGAAATATCAATAACCTCAGATGTGCAGATGACACCACCCTTATGGCAGAAAGTGAGGAGGAACTAAAAAGCCTCTTGATGAAAGTGGATGAGGAGAGTGAAAAAGGTGGCTTAAAGCTTAACATTCAGAAAACTAAGATCATGGCATCTGGTCCCATCACTTAATGGGAAATAGATGGGGAGACAGTGGAAACAGTGTCAGACTTTATTTTGGGGGGCTCCAAAATCACTGCAGATGGTGACTGCAGCCATGAAATTAAGAGACACTTACTCCTTTGAGGAAAGTTATCACCAACCTGGACAGCATATTTAAAAGCAGAGACATTACTTTGCCAACAAATTTTCGTCTAGTCAAGGCTATGGTTTTTCCAGTGGTCATGTATGGATGTGAGAGTTGGACTGTGAAGAAAGCTGAGTGCCAAAAAATTGATGCTTTTGAACTGTGGTGTTGGAGAAGACTCTTGAGAGTTCCTTGGACTGCAAGGATATCCAACCAGTCCATCCTAAAGGAGATCAGTCCTGGGTGTTCATTGGAAGGACTGATGCTGAAGCTGAAACTCCAATACTTTGGCCACCTGATGCGAAGAGCTGACTCATTGGAAAAGACCCTGAAGCTGGGAGGGATTGGGGGCAGGAAGAGAAAGGGACGACAGAGGATGAGATGGCTGGATGGCATCACTGACTAGATGGACATAATTTTGAGTAAACTCTGGGAGTTGGTGATGGACAGGGAGGCCTGGCATGCAGCAATTCATGGGGTCGCAGAGTCAGACATGACTGAGCGGACTGAACTCAACTGAACTGATAGGACATTATCTCCTAAACTTCTCACAATCACACTTAAGGTATCCTTATTTCCATCTTACTGAAGTAAATGAGACACAGAAAGGTCTTGAATAATTATCCAAGTTCACAGACCTGGTAAATAGTAGATACAGCTGAATTTGCATAAAACTTATTGTGATATTGCTTTTGAATTAGTTTTAAAAGGATCACAATTTAAATGGCCTGTGTATAAGCAGCAAAAGTCTCTAAATATTAGCAGTAACTGAAAATCAATAAACAATATTCAGAATGTAATCACTGAAAAGAAAGTCCTGTTTATAACCAAATTGTTTTCAAACAGATCCTTAAAAAGCAAGGTTGTACTTTTAACCTGTGATATTTCCTGAATATTGGAAGATTGGCCACCTGCAGATGAAATCTTTGAGCTTGTAAAGAACATCCTGTATTGAAATAAACATTTTCAAGTGACTGTGGCCTCTAAATTAAAAGATGATTTCTCCTTGGAAAGAAAAGTTATGATAAACCTAGACAACATATTAAGAAGCAGAGACATCACTTTGCCAACAAAGTTACCTATAGTCAAAGCTATGGTTGTTCCAGTAGTCATGTACAGATGTGAGAGTTGGACAATAAGGGAGGTTGGGCACTGGAAAATTGAAGCTTTATATTTGTGGTACTGGATAAGATTCTTGAGAGTTCCTTGGCCAGCAAGGACATCAAACCAGGCATCCTAAAGGAAATCAACTCTGGATATTCATTGAAAAGACTGATGCTGAAGCTCTAATCCTTTTGTCACTTGATTCAAAGAGCCAACTCATTGGAAAAGATCCTGATGCTGGGAAAGATTGAGGGTAAGAGGAGAAGGTGATGACATAGTATAAAATTGCTGGATGGCATCATCGACACAATGGATGTGAGTTTGAGCAACTCTGGGAAATAGTGAAGGACAGGGAAACCAGGTGTGCTGCAGCATATGGGGTGGCAAAGCGTCAAACACGGCTTAGCGACTGAACAATGGACAACAATGGAAGCTAAAGAGATGCGATCTGCATTTGCCAAGAGAGCTCTAAAGTTGCAAAACTCAGACAACTTCAAGCTATCTTCACAGAATCAACAAAATGCCAAATTTAACCAGCTAATTATGCCTTGGCTGGCACCCAGTACATGAAGAAACTAAATACACATGCACTGCCTATGGGTAGAATGTTCTAGGTCCCGAAGTACCAAGTGAGGTAAAGAGGACCTTGTGGCAACTCTGAACGGCTCAAATGGTATCCCATCCTAATCCCACTGAAAGCGGCTGCATGTACTCACATACTTCTGTCCTCCACCCCTTGGTCTCTTCACCCTTCCTCATCTCCTGTACCCTATATGTCCAGGAGGTTTGGGGCCCTTACAAAAACCATGTGAATCTCATATTCCATTCCCACCACAAGGGAGTGATGACTAGGAATCAGCATTAGCTTCTTTTAAAATATTAGTGAGGCAGCTATGGTGACTGGTTCACTTGGTTCAATTTCTTGCAGCGGTGACTGTGGGAATCCTTTGTGTAGTCATCCTCTTTATTGTACATCAACATGTATGAGACTTGACTGGAAGGTTCAAGTGACTGAGGAACCAGTCTTATTTCAAATACAAGTCATTTTATTAAACACCCTCGAAGCTGATGTAGTGTTAACTTGCAGAAGAACAATTTATAGATCAGTTTGTTCTAGAGGTTAATTTGTTTTGCAGTTTTTCACCCATTTACATCATCTGCCAAACAGCTCTGAGTCATTTAGTGTCACATGAAGTTTTTAAGAGTTTTCCCCAATTTTAGAGTTTTTAGAGTAGATATACAACTTTTACATGAAATATTATTCTCTGGATCAGAATATGGATTTACACTTTACTAATAAAGAAATAAAAAGTAGAAGTTTTACCACATTAATCATACAATATTATAAACAGAGTTTAGAAAACACAAAAATTGTATACCATAGTATGCTGATAATTCACATACTATAATTCACAAGACTGATGCAAACTTTATAACATAGAAAATGACATGAAATTCACTGCTGATTGAAACAATTATCAAAAAACATACTTTAGTGAATAAGTTAAAAATAGTCATGGTGATATTTCCTCCTAAAATGTTCAATAGATTATGGGAGGTATTGTGTTTGTTCACATGGGTAGCTTCCTCTTGTTTTCTAAGCCTATACTATTTAAATGTTTTAATGGACAGAGAAAGAACTGTCAGTAGAGAATACCCACCAACAAAATATATCTAAAGTTGAAAAGTCATAAATTGAATTACATGTATTCCCCATCTCCATGGCTAATTCAAGTCAATGTATGACAAAAACCACTACAATATTGTAAAGTAATTAGCCTCCAACTAATAAAAATAAATGAAAAAAAAAGAAAAATCATAAATTGTGGTTATCTTATGGACATTGCACTTCAGCACAATATTTAAGTCAAACTAAATTCATAATATTTCAATTTCTCTAACCACAACTGGATAGCTTTGTCCTTTGCTGATAATAACTACATCTCAGAGATAGAAAATTTTATTCAGGTAAAAGAAAAAGTTAATTCTATAGTTGCCAGATAATTTGTCATTGCATTTTACTAATTATGTATAGGTGAAGGTAAAGTCACTCAATCGTGTCTGACTCTTTGTGACCCCAGGGACTGTAGCCTACCGGGCTCTTCCATCCATTGGATTTTCCCTGTTTCCAATTTTACCAAACTATTTCTCTATTTATATATAAAAACTATATATGTATAAAAAAGGTATTACTCAACTCCTTTCATGATGTTGAAAAATATTGATACCAGAACCTGAAAAGGATAGCACAAAACAATAAAGATATTTTTATTTGTGTTTTCAATTTTTAAAATTCCTTTTACTTAAGCATATTTAGTAAAGTCATTAAATCAGAAAACTTCTAAGCAAAATGTCAGCAAACTAAATTCATAATCTCTACCCAGGTAGTAAAACACATGATGAAGTTCAACCATCCATACTAAAAATGATTTGTGATTATTTTTTCATAAAGATGAAAGCATTATTTTTAAAATCAGGTAAAATAATAACATGTCTTGCAGGTTCTTGAAAATATGAGTAAGTTTCAAAACTTTATGAGTAACTAAATGTATATGCTGTGATATTTTTACCTTTGATTAATATATGTTTTCATATATATAAATATATCTGTAGTATACATTAAAGTGTATAGTATGAGACATAAAATCTAATATATTAAAGTATATTATGGTATAAATGCAGCTCAGTTGAAATTTACAACTATAAATTTAGAAGTGTCAATCGCTCTATGAAAATGTTTTTCAGAACTAAAATAAGTTACTTTTTTTTTTAAATAAAAGAGAACTTATTTTTCAAAAGAGGCAATTTGCACTCCTTTCATTGAACAAGCCCAGATGGGACTCAGGATGAATATTACTGGTAGAGAATTTAAAGCTAAATATGATAATTGGCAGTTTTTCTAAAAGGGGTAGTTCATACAACCTCTAAGAAGTTTTAAAAATTCCATAAAACAAATGTTAATCAATGGGGAACAAGAAAAGTTCAATGGGGGAGGTATGGAAGACAAATTCATATTTTTATTTATCCTTCTTGCGATTTGTTCTGATATATGGTTTGTGTACTACCTAGCCAAGATTTCCTGCAAGGCTAGAATACTGTTTTATGTCTTGTGAAGTAGTGCCTGCATCAAAAATTCATGTCACCCCCGCCCCACAGCTTCTTACTCAGCTTTTAGACCTTTCCCCTCAGTTTCACTGCCTTGGGTGTCACATGCCCCAGTATAGCATTGTTGTTTACATGCTAAGTCATGTCCAACTCTTTTATGACCCCATGGACTATAGCCAACCAGGCTCCTCCTGACCATGGGATTTTCCAGGCAAGAATACTGGAGTGGGTGGCCATTTCCTTCTCCAGGGGATCTTCCTGATCCAGGGATGGAACTGGCATCTCCTGCATTGGCAGGAGTTCTTTACCACTGACCCACCAGAGTAGCCCCAGTAAAGCATCAGACTTAAATATCACTTCATGCTCAAGTCTCGAGGAGGCTAAAACTACCTCAGTGAGTACCAGAAGTGACTTGACTCCTTTTAATGATACTGGAGGTTTTGGAAAAAAAAAACAAGAAGGCTATAAACTGTTGCTTTAATCCATGATTATGAAAAGTATATTAAAAAGATGGAACTAACAGATTACCTTACCTGCCTCCTGAGAAACAAGAAGCAACAGCTGGAACCAGACATGGAACAATAGACTGGTACAAAAAATGGAAAGGGGTAGATCAAGGCTGTATATTGTCACCCTGCTTATGCAGAGGACAGCATGCGAAATGCTGGGCTGGATGAAGCACAAGGCTGGAATCAAGATTGCCAGGAGAAATATCAGTAACCTCAGATGACACCACCCTTATGGCAGAAAGTGAAGAGGAACTGAAGAGCTTCTTGATAAAAGTGAAAGGGGAGAGTGAAAAGGCTGGCTTAAAACTCAGCATTCAGAAAACCAAGATCATGGCATCTGGTCCCATCACTTCATAGCAAATAGATGGGAAAAGGGTGGAAACAATGTCAAATATCACTTTTTTGGGTTCCAAAATCAGTGTAGATGGTGACTGCAGCCACGGAATTAAAAGATTCTTGCTCCTTGTAAGAATACACTATACAGTGTATTAAAAAGCATAGACATCACTTTGCCAACCATGGAGTTGGACCATAAGGAAGCCTGAGCTCTGAAAAATTGACACTTTCGAACTGTGGTTCCAGAAAAGACTCTTGAGAGTCCCATGGACTGCAAGGAGATAAAACCAGCCAATCCTAAAGGAAATAATTTCTGAATATTTAATGGAAGGACTGATGCTGAAGTTGAAGCTCCAATACTTTGGGCATCTGATGCAAAGAGACAACTCATTGGGAAAGAACCTGATGCTTGGAAAGACTGAAGGCAAAAGGAGAAAGGGGATGACAGAGGATGAGATGGTTGGAATGCTTCACTGTCTCATTAGACGTGAGTTTGAGTAAACCATGGGAGATAATGATGGACAGAGAAGCCTGGCACGCTGTGGTTCATAGAGTCACAAAGAGTCAGACATGACTTGACAACTGAACAACAACAATGAAAAGCAAGTGAATTGAAAAGTACCTTTAGAGATCCTAACCCCACAGCCATAGGGAGGGACATGTTGAAAATCAAGCCCAGAATCTGGTTTTGAGTATGACTGAACTGCAGAGAAGACAGATTCATGTTCACCCTATGATATTCCTATGTCAAAGTCAGGACCTTGATAGGGAAATAGGGAAACCTGAGATAAGGTTTGACTTCTGGGTAAATAAACCTACCAATACTGAGTGTGCAAAATCTCTCTAAATTTTCTAGATCAATAGAAGCATATTATTTTCCTTCTAAGAGCACAGAAGGCTTTACACACATGAAGATATTTTGAATATCTCAACTCGTACTGCTTCCTGAGAAGATAATGCTTGTCCTCATGGTCTGCCTGTGCCTTCCCTCATTACTACATTAGATGTATGATAATAAACTTTATATTACAGCATAATCTAAGCAGGGAAATGCAGTTACTACCTATGGGGAAATAGCACATGTACCCAAAGAGTTGAAATATCTGGCTAAAGGGGCTATAAATCCTGAGAATTGAGTAAGCACCTTGAAGAACCTGTACCTGGACAGGGAAGCGTTCACTGACATGGGAGAACTCTTCTGGAATTTGTGGCAGAGACACCTGGAGCTGATTTCATTATATTGCTAGGATGGTTTCTTGAACCATGGGCACAATATCTCCTTCAGACTGAAGTGAATTCACCTTTCAGACAGAAATGCATTCAAGTTACCAGGTGGTACCTAGCCTAGTACTAAGCTACCACCTATAATCTGAAGGCACATGAAAACACTGATAACATAGATAAATATAAAAATACAGTATAAACGTTATATTTTTTGGTAATGCATCTTTTCCTTTTTTCTGATCTTTTTAAACATAACTTCATAAAGAAATAATTACAAATCCATGTAGGTGGGCTTATAATTTATGAAGATGTAATTTCATTCACATGTAATAACAGTAAGTATGGAATGTATAGGGAATAGGAATGTTTAGGCACACTTTAATGCTATTGTGATTAAGTTGGTTTTAATTGAATTAGACTATAATATATTAAAATTAGTATACTTGATTTTTAGAACAGTTTGATTTACCAAAAATTTGAGGAGAAAGTAAATAGAATTTCTATTGCTCACTCACATATAGTTTCCCCTATTACTAACATCTTCCATTAGTGTACTTCATTTGCTAATCTGATGAACTAATGCTCATATATTATTAACTAGAGTTTATAATTCACCTTAGGGTTGCCTCTTTGTGTCATACTGTTCTATGTGTTTTGACAAGTACATAATGTCATGTATTTATCACTGCCCTAACACTACCCCATGCTCCACCTATTCCTCCTTCCCTCTCACCCGCTGAACCTCTGACAACCAGTGATCTTTTTACTGTCTCCACAGTTTTTTTTTTCCTAAAAATGTCTTATCATTAGAATCAAGCAATATGTAGCCTTTTTCAGTCAGCTTCGTATACTTAAGTTTTCTCCATGTGATCTCATGGCTCGATGCCTCATTTCTTTTTTAGGTGAATAATATTCTATTATATATGTGTACCAGGGATTCCCTGGTGGTTCAGCTGTAAAGAATCTGCCTGCCAATGCAGGAGATGCAGGTTACATCCCTGGGTCAAGAAGATCCCCTGGAGAAGGAAACAGCAATCCATTCCAGTATTCTTTTCTGGGAAATCCCATGGACAGAGGAACCTGGTGAGCTACCGTCCATGGGGTCGCAAAAGAGCTGGACCTGACTTAGCAACCAAACAGCAACAACAATATATGTGTACCAGAGTATGTTTCTTCATCTTTCTATTGAAAGAGATCTTGGTTATTTCCAAATTTGGGACATTATAAATAAAGCTGTTACAAATAATCGTGTGCAAAAAGTAGATGAAGTTATACTTCATGACTCATTCTATATGACCAATTATTACTCAAATACCAAAGCCTGATCAGGGCAATACAATAAAACTATAGACCAATAACCTTCCCTCCAATAAATACAGACATAAAAGTCCTTAACAAAATTCTAGCAAACGGTATGTCAGCAACATGTAGAAAGAATTATACATCATGTCTATGTGGGGTTTACGCCAGAAATGCAAGTTTGGTTCAACATATAAAATCCATCAATGTAATAAACCATAGTGATTGAATATATGACACATCCCACATGATTAGAAAAATAAAATTTGACAAAATCCAAGACCCTTAATGATAAATATACCTACCAAACTAGGAGTAGGAGAAAATTCCCTCACCCTAACAATGGATATCTATCACCTCAAGATAAATAATAAATCACAGCTAATTCAGACTAAATGATGAAAGTTTAAAAGCTTTCACTCTAAAATCAGGAACTAGCCAAGGATGCCTGCTCTCGCCACTTTTATTCAACACTGTACTGAAGTTCTAGCCTGGGAAACTTGACAAGAAGATAAAAGACTTTAGACTGAAAAGAAATAAGTAATTTCATTTACATTTGAAGGTGCCATAATTTTATATTAATATATCAAAAGTACCAAAGAATCCACAACTACTAAGCTAACAAAGAAGTCCGGCAAGGTAGCAGGATACAAGATCATTATACAAAAATTAATTTCTATACACAAATAATGAGAAATTCTATTTATACTTTTGTCAAAAATAATGTAAAACCATTAAAATATATGATGAAAATTTAAAATTTTAAATAAAATTTAGTTCCCAAGTCACACTAGTCATATTTCAAGTGGTCAACAGCCATATGTGGCTGGCAGCTACATTCTTGAAATAGAACAGATAGAAAACCTTTCCTTCACTGCAGAAAGTTCTAGTGAACAGTGCTAATCTAGAGCACTTGGCTGGTAAAACCTTATTCATCTGGGGTCCTACAACTCAGTGCCAGTCACACAGCAGGTATTCCATAAGTGAAGGATCCATTTATGAAAGCTGAGCTGGGATTATCATAAATGGGAAACTGATGCAGAAAGAAAAGAAAAAAAAGACAGTTCTTCACACTTTGGTGTTGGGCAATTATCTTCCAACTGAAGACAGACAAACAGTTATTATACTGGAGGTTTTTGAGCTTGGTGTTGCAAAGAGCAACTACGAATTCTGTTTGTTTTTCCCAACTACTTCATCTAAACAAGAATTGGTATAATGGACTTTTAGACCTAAGCAAGTGCAAAGGCTGTCTTTAGAAGGCAAGGACCCAGTGTAAACTGGGTCCCACTGGAGGGACATGATGGTTGTCCACTAGTGGCAGTTGAGGGCAGCAGAGAGCTGCCAGGGTGGTGAGCTCTGGGGAGACTCAAAGTGTGAGTGAACTTAAGTTAGGTGAAGCTAAATCAGGGACTCACAGACCAAAAGGAAAGCCAAGGCTACAAAGCACAGCCTTAGGAAGGCTGCCACATCCAGTTGGGACCAAGTTATAAACAAAATGCCAGGATCTGTGGTTTCCCATCCCACCTTAGAGGGAGGGTTGGTCTTCTTTTTATTTTCATTTAAATTATAAGCAAATAGAAGAAAATTAAATTCACTATTAACCACACAGATGTGTGTACCCAAAACACTGGTTTAAATTTTTGGTGTATTTCCTTGCCATATAATCATTATTTTAACGGATGCTTTATTTTGTAGGTTGATTTAAAAAAAACCTTACTATTCTGTAAACATCTTTCTATTTCTTTACATATTCGTAGTATTCTTACACATCATTTTTAATGGTCCTTTTATATTTGGTTGTTGTGGATTTGTTCTGTTTGATTTAACCAATTGCCAGTTAGAACACACTAGGGTTATTCTAATTTTTAACCATTTGAAACAATATAAATACTAGGAAAATCTTTGTGCATTATCTATAATGATCTTAGAATAAGTTCCTTAAGTAAAATAGTAGGTGAGAAGCTCATATCTACAAGCTTTTGTATTTAATTGCTAGATCCCTCTCTTGAAGGCTGTAACAGTTTACTCTCTTCCACTAATATCCATTTTACCAAACCCTTATCAATTCTGGTAATATTAAAAACTACCAAACAAACAATATCCACGATAGCCAAATACTTCAAAACTTTGCCAACTTGATTGGTGAAAAAAATGACATCTCATTTTTTTAAAGTAGCATTTCTTTGTTACTGCAGGTGCTGGACTGTAAAAAAAAAAATTGGTCATATATTTGTGTGTGTCGGTGTGTGAGAGTATGCATTTGGTTGGCCTGCCTATTTTTGTTATCATCCATTTTCTATAAGATGTTTACTTGTAGAATTTTGTAAGTGCTGTCTACATAGTTAAATATATGTTGCAAATAAAAAATAATAAAATACTTAGGTATAAAAATAAGAAAATAAGTCAAGACTTGTACAGTGAAAACTATAAAATACAATGGAAAGAAATTTTTAAAGATTTAAATAAATAAGGCAATATCTGATGTTCATCAAGTGGAAGACTTGTTAAAATGGCAATACTCCCCACATTCATCTACAGATTCAACAAAATTCTCTCAAAATCTTAAAATTCAAACAAAATGCAAGGGATTCAGAATAAACAAAACAATTGTGAAAAGCAAAAACAAAGTAAGAAGACTCATGCTTCCCAATTTCAAAACTTTCTGTAAGTCTACATTCATCAAGGCTTGTGGAACTGCTATAAGGATAGATATATAGATCAATGGGAGAAAATTGTGAGTACAATTATCCTGTACATTTACGGTCAATTACATTTTGACAAGGGTGCCAAGATAATTCAGTGAGGAAAGAAAATTTTTTACAACTTACAGTGCTGAGGACAACCAGATATCCATATGCAAAAGAAAAATGTTGTGATCATTCATCACAGCACATAAAAAATTATCTAAAAATGGATCAAAGATCTAAATGTAAGAGTTAAAAGTATAACTTTCTTAGAAGAAAACATCAGTATAAAAGTGTGTAACCCTGGATCAAGCAATGAATTCTTAGATGTGACACCAAAAACAACCAAAGGAAAAAAGATGAAATTGTCCTCATTAAATTTTAAAACTTTAATGAAAACTTTAAAACTTAAAATGAAAAAGTCTTAGAATGGAACTCATAGAATGGGAGAAAATATTTGCCAATCATACATCTGATTAGGGGCTAGTATCCAGAATATATAAAGAACTATTATAACTCAACAGTAAAAAAAAAAAAATCCAGTAACTCTGAAATAATGGACAAAGTATTTCGTTAGAATTTTTTTCAAAGATGTACAAATGGATAATAAACATATTCAACATCAACGGTCATGGTGTTATTACACATCATAATGATATTGGAAACTTCACAAATTCTAAGATATTTATAATTGAAAGGACAAACTATAATAAGTATTGGCAATAATGTGGAGAAATATAAATTCATGCATCACTGGTCAGAAAGTGAAATAGTGCAGGCACTTTTGAAAACAGTCTGGCAGTTCCTCAAAAAGTTACACATAGAGTTACCATATGGCCCAGAAATTCTAATTCTACATATATATCCAAGAAAATTGAAAACATATGTCCATACACAAACTAGGAGTTGAATGCTTATAGCAGCACTGTTCATAAAAGTCAGAAAGTGAAACAACACAAATGTCCATCAACAGATGAAGGGACAAATAAAATGCACCATATCCATAGAATAGAATATTATTATGCTTAAAGAAAAAGAGTGATTCATGTTACATGATGAATCTTTAAAACATTATAATAAGTGAAGGCAACAGACACAAAAGGCCACATATTGCATTATTCTTTTTATGTGAAATATTCAGAATAAGCAAACTCAGTGATGCAGAAAGTGGATGACTGCTTCAAAAGACTGGAGGGGATGAAGACTGACTGCTAGTGGGTACAAGTTATAAATACCAGGAATCAAATAATTGCCACAAGTACACTACTCTGTGAAGACCACCAGCTCGCACACTTCTAAAATGGTGAATATTTTAGTATGTGAATTATATTTCATTTTTCTTTAAATTTCAGCTGGTTAGGCCAATGCCAAAGAGGTCAACTTTGGCATTGTGGGAATTTAGGGAAGACTCTACCTAACCAATCGCTGAAGCCCCTGGAGAAGGAAATGGCAACCCACTCCAGTACTCTTGCCTGGAAAATCCCATGGATGGAGAAGCCTGGTAGGATACATCCATGGGGTTGCAAAGAGTCGGACACGACTAGGTCACTTCACTTCACTACCTAACCAATCACTGAAGTACTAGGCTATTTTGAAGTTAACACAGTAGGGGGCAGCGAATAATGCTGAGTTAGAGAGAAATGATAGCTTTAAGTCACTACTTTCTCTTGGCAAAAAAGAGCTGAGTGACTCATGGATGAGAAAAAAGTGATCCTCCTCATCTGTTCTATGTAATAGTGTTTAAATTGAAGCACTGAAGTATTTAATAAAACAAAATAATCATGGATTAAATGCTGAGTGATAGGACATGAATGCAACCTGATACAACCTGGTTCTGTAGGCGTTCAGAAAGAGCCTCTCCAACATGCATTACTTTTGCATAAGGATTATTTTGAGCTAAAGGTGAATGATATCCTGTGAGTTCAAGAGAAGGCCCTCTTTTAACTAGCTAGAAGAATTTAAATTGGGAATTTTTTTCCCAGAAAAGAGTTATTACAGAAGATAAATTTTATCTAAGTGGCCCCCTCTACATAGCAGGGCAGACATCTAATAAGTAAATATCTCCTCCTCACATTATCATCCTGTGAATAACTTTTCTATCCTTGGAAGCCCCAGGTCCCTATTCTATTCCTTAGCTCAGGATGACATATATGCTTCATTTTACCTTTGTCTTGGAACCTCTCATGTATATGAGGTTCCCATATGTACAAAATTAAATTTGATTTTCTCCTGTTAATCTGTCTCATGTTAATTTAATTCCTAGACTAGCCAAAAAACTAGCCAAAAGGGAAGAGAGAAGTTTTTCCTCCCCAGTTTTGTCTCTCAAAGACTCACAGCCTAGAAGGTAAAGCAGATCTTATTTAAAGTATAAACATTGTATGCCCTTGCAAAACAGTTTGCATGTCTGCATCCTTACTCTTCAATATATAGCAAAGGTCCTAAGACTGTCATGAAATAATTGAAGTTGAAACTGGCATGCACTTTGCACTAAGTTCCAATAGCAAAATCTATCTCAAAGTGCCAGAATGGCAGAGAAACAATCAGACGAATCTGGTAATATCTGATTTTCAGATGGCTTGTGATGGCAATGCTGAGGTAGAGAATGTGAGAGTGGGGGAGAGCCTTCTGGGGACCAGGGGTAGAATTAGATATACTTGGAAGGAAACATGTACAAAATGATCCCCCAAATTCAAGGAGTACCAAGCTAGGAAACAAGGCAATAACTCAGAGATAGGGCGACGAGAGGGGGACACAGCTATTTGAATCTCCATAGGAGGTCAAAATGAGCCCGATATTACATCTGATTCTCCTAAGCTACTAATGTCAAGCTACTTGAAAAATCATTTCTTATTCACTATTATTTGCTGCTCCTTCATCAACTGAGAGGCTTGAAACAGGCCAGACACTCAATAACCATTTATTGAGTAAGTGAAACAAAAAAGGATGAAATGACCCCAGTTCTGACAGAGGGATTTAGGGGCAGAAAGCTAAGTATACCACAATACTTGACTATCTTTATGTAGCCAGGCCTTTTAATGACATTAATAGCTTTCACGAGGTCAATAAACACAGTGTGGAAAATTATTCCTTAATTTTTGCAAATTACTACCAAGAATCGTCATTCAATTACCCTTTAATGTGGTCTCAGGCTTCACTGTAATTGTAGAAGAATAGTTAACAAAGAGTTTCCAGAGGTAATGCAAGCAATCTGGCTAGGATTCCTTCTTCAATAGAGCATTCTAAATGCTGCTTACCTACAGGTATAGGCTATTAGAAGAGTAATGCCCAAAGTAAAATTCACCCTACAGTGCCAAATTCCTTATATTTCCAAAATTATTGCAATTGTCAGTACCAAATATTTACTTGGGGGTCATTGATGTATTTACACCATATTGATAATGTTATCTATATTTTAAAAACAGAAATCCTAGTACCTTGTGATTTTCTTAAATGAACATTTAAGTTCCTAAAGGAGATCAGTCCTGAATGTGCACTGGAAGGACTGATGTTGAAGCTGAAACTCCAATACTTCGGCCACCAGTTGTGAAGAGCTGACTCATTGGAAAAGATACTGATGCTGGGAAAGATTGAAGGCAGGAGGAGAAGGGGATGACAGAAGATGAGATGACTGGATGGCATCACTGACTCAATGGACATGAGTTTGAGTAAACTCCGGGAGTTGCTGATGGACAAGGAGGCCTGGCGTGCTGCAGTCCATGGGGTCACAAGAGTGACTGAGGGACTGAACTGAACTGAACATTGAAGTAGAGCCCCCAGGGTGCTCAACAGTTCAACAAAGACTTGCAGGCAGGGTGAGATAGATAAGATTGTTACAGGTCCTGGAGGTATGGACATGCCTACAGGGGTTATACAGGGTGATCAAGGTAGGATACAGGCAGAGAGGGAGCTCCAGGATCTGAGGCATATGCCTTTAGTAGGGTCTGCGGGCAGTTTTTTGGGGCTTGTTGCTGGCCTAAAGTCTGTATTGGTCAATTCAAATGAAAAAGAGCTGGGTTTTTGGTAAGCTGCCTAGGGCTGGGTCTTCATCTAAGGAGCCCACAGAGGATGAAAATGAGAGACAGAAGAGACCATCACTGCAGACTTGCAGAAGTCACATCAGGAACTTTACACTTTCTTGTGACCCTGTTGACTCTTTTCTAGGACATGTACTGGGGACAGGCTCTGGTCAGTTCTAGGGCCCTGCAATATTTTAGTCACAGAAAAATGGACAGAAAGTCAGCGATGTTATGGAGTAGTTTAAACTCAATTTACAGATGCTGCTTTAGTTACTGTAGCTTCTTAAAGAAGATAAAGAGATGATCTAAGTAGTCTTGGACTGCAGTTTGCAATTTATCTAGATTTTAATATCACAACATAAACTTCTTAGTATAGATTTTTTGGTTGGACTCAATGATTGAGGACACAGTTAAAATGCATTACTTGATTATTGGTGAAACACTCCTTGATATTTTGATCAATCTTCTTTGACAAATAATACCGATATGAGAAAATCCTTGGTAGTTATGGTTACTGAGCAACTGATGTCCTGGTTTCTACTTGCTGTTTAACATCCATAATAAACAGGAGATAATAAAGTTGAGATAACGATCATTCTCAGTGAGAATTTATTCCTCTAATAAAATGTTTAAAGACCAGGAAATTGAATAATTCTCTTTGATGTATTAAAATTATTCCTACATTGAAAATTACCATGTATTCATTCAACAAATTTGTGTTATGTGTCTTCTAAGTGGCATGCACTTAGTGGTATATGTGAGAGGAGAAATAGTGAGCATATTACCCAGAATGGAGGGTTTTCAACAATGTTTAAGAGCTAATGAAAAGATTTTAGAAGAAGCACTATATAGGAAATTTTCAAATGTTGTTTTTCAAACAGTAGTAATATTTTATAAGGCATATAGATAAGATAATCAAAAATTTAAAATCTTTTATTTATTTTTTTGTAGAGTTTTACTCCCTGGCCAATCAATAGTGTTAGATACTTAGACATCACTCTTCCAGTCCTCCTCTGGCTTACTCCTCCTTATATTAGAACCAGAGTCATAACTTCCAAGACATTTTCCTACATTTCTGTGCAAAATAAGTGCCATAAATATTGGAATAATTTTTTTTGGCTGCCTGTTATCAGGGCAATAATCAAGTTTTCTTTTTGTACTATCTATTCATTAACACATTTAGACTCCCCCAGGACAGAAAAAAGGCAAAAAACTAAAAGGCAGCTATAAATATATTTTACACTATAAATACAGAGTGCCATGAATATAATACAAGCCAATAAAATTTTGAATAAGCTAATGGCTTGCACCTTAAAGGAAGTTTTCTGGGAACACTTTAACAAAGATAAAAATTACTGAAATCCAATCATGTACATAAAGATAGATTTTCTTGTATTGTTTGCTTAACATATGTTCTCACAACTGACAAGTTCCCTAGAACTGCTAAAATTTGTATTTAGTGTTATTACTGCAGAACAAAGCATCAAGCTACTTGTGCAAGAGCCTTGTTCTAAGAGTCAGGGGTTCAGGTTTGTGTGGACTTGGGCATATCTTTCACTTCTCTCCACCTAGTCTATGATGGTTCATTTTATATGCCAGTTTGACTGGACTAAGATGCCCAGCTAGTTGGTAAACCATTATTTGCGGGTACGTCTGTGAGGACGTTCCCCAAGAGACTGGCATTCAAACTGGAAAACTGAGCAAAGCATGTGCCCCACCCCAGTGTGGGTGGGCATCAACCAATTCCTTAGGGGCTCAAACAGAAAAAAATGTGGAGAAAGGGTGAATTCCCTCACCCCCCCTCTCTCTCTCTGAACTGGGACACCCATCTTCTCATGTCCTTGGACACTGGCCCTCCTCAAGCCTTTGGGTTCAGAATGAATGACACCAACTCGCAGAGGGCAGACTGTGGGACTTCTCAGTCTCTATAATCACATAAAACAATTCCTATAACATATCTCTATCTTCTTTCAGCAGGATATACATCTCCTATTGATTTGGTTCCCTAGAGAACCCTAATACATAGTCCAAGGTAGTTGTACTTGATGGACATGCAAGTTTCTTCCATTTCTAAAATGCTATGACACATCATGATGGAATGGCTATTTCCTTTATGTTAAAAGCTTTATTTAGGACCAAAAGCATAAAGGTAGGATTTACTAAAATTGATCATCTGGCACCTTATGTGATATAAACTATTCATAGGATACATTGCTAGTCTGTCACATGTGCTGTTCTAAATAGTTTTCCCTAATTGTCAGATATTCAAAGGGCTTCAATAAACATGGGAGATGGGCAATGCTACCTGCAGTACATTTAGTTATCAATATTCTGGTCTGCACTTTGAAGATTCCCAAATGAACCTAAGTTTATTTCCCCTTCTATCATTATAAAGGGTTGTAGGACCAAAGTTAAACTTAAAGGATAAGCACTCTCTCCTTTAAGTAGAAAGTGATCATTGTTGGGACACTTATCATGCTTGCTATCCCTTCAATTTTTTTACATTGTATTGAATACTCTTTACAGGAATCACCCTGAGGAAGTCCAAACATGAAGTCTGAAAGTTTATAGTTACATTGAAGATGCTGTAGCACTCATCCTGATGTAGATTCAAAGCCTCAGATAAGTGTAAAAACATTTACATGAGAAAGTTTCTCAAGGATTTTCAAAGGATAATTATGTGAGAAGCTTTTGCAAAAAGCGACTCTACACAGCTCAGGACAACTGCCTGATTCATATCAATGGAGGTAGAATAGAATCAAATCAGAGGATATAGCGTGATAACTGTTTGCTCTGAAACCTTACATTCTTTCTCACCCTAGTCCAGAGTGCCATGACAATTGACTCTTTAGTTCAACAAGAGTATCTGTTTTCCTCAAAACACATAGGCATTCAAAATTTGATAATTTAACTACTTGCCAGTGTTTACATTCTAGTCTTTGACCCCTGTGTCAAAGGGCTTGCTGCTCCCAGAATTTCCACCATGCCCTTCCTGCCTGAAGTCTTCTGCTATTTCCATATCCCTCACAAATACTTACTATTTTACCTTTTTGCCCCCGTCTGCTATTAAGATGATACACTCCTTTTCTTTTCCCACTCTCTTCCTATAGGAGAAATAAAATCTCAGCATTTGTAGTACTTCTCTGGATACCAGTCTTCCTTTTCATAATGGAAGGCTCCCAATCCAAAAGAAGGAATTGTGTCATCTTTCATAGTGTCTCAAGCCTAGCTTGACAGCTTGCACATGGCAGGCACTCAACTAACGTTTCTGAATATCTTTATTCTGTAAGAGGTAAAACCAAGACTCACAGAGACATAGCTTGTCTAAAGCCATTCAGCTGTTTTGCAGGAAGCTGAGTCCCGATTCTTGTAGGTCTATCAATCTTCCCACAGAACTAGATCACAAAAGACAAGGCAGTTGGCCCAGGTATATTCCTGCTATTTCCATTTCCTTCTATCTTCCCTAAAATAATATCCTAAGCATATTTGCTCTCTGAACTCCTGAACACCAAAACTTAAGATTCTCCACGAATGTCCACCTTTGTCCCATCTGGTGGGCTCATTTTGCACACTTTAGCATCTTGCCTATGCTCTCAGAGCTAAGCAGTCTCACTATTCTAATTGCCTGAGTGTCTGCCCCATGGCCATTAGCCATATAATCCCAAAGCAGCCAGAAAGTAAAATTTCACTTACCACGTATTTCATCTTTATTGATATACAGTGTGATTATACCTCTGAAGAGGTAATGCTCCAGAAATATTAGGAATGTTCATATGAGATCCATGAGCCATTTCAGATGATAAAAAAAAAAGTACCACTTTATGGAATTCGAACCACTCCATTAACTTTGCATTGCATAAAACTATCAGGTAGAATTTTTAATTGAACAGGCTTGAACTTTCTTAGTGCCTATTTCTTCCTTCCTTTATTAAAATCTCACCCTTATTGCTTCTGAATATACAAGCATGCATATAGATATATAAACACTCCACTTAATTAAAGCTAGAAAACTCATTCACTTAATTAGTTAGTATGAATAAGGCACCCTTTGGAAAAGATGCTATCAACTTTTGACACTCTAGAAAAGCTATTTAACACGTAATAGTGACTCTGACTCTCTTTTGCTCTCTATAAATTGTGTTCTGAAATGTGTCAACATTTACATGCACACATATACTTCAGATGTCACAACAGGATTTTTAAACAAATTTATAACATATATAACCAGGAATAGTCATTTGCTGGAAAAGAAATATGAGTAAAGAGAACATCTCAATGATTCTATTAAAATTTCCTCTGTAGTTTAATAATAAAATCTATTGAACAATGAACTTCAGACAAACTTAATACTTCACATGGAATATTTTGTCAGTTCTTACAGCAGCCTTACATGAGTATGCTACCCTTGCCTCCACATATAGATGAGGAAACAGGTACATACAGGCTAAGTAATTTGGCTAAGTTTTCATAACTAGTGAGCTGAATTTCTAATCCACCATGCATTAGAATCAGAAGCCAGAAGGAAATGGATGATCCAAGTTAAAGTGATCACTTAGTACCAAAGAGGAAAGACTGGGTACAAAAAAACTGACAAGGATTTGTGTTATTAGAATGTTTAATGATAAATATTCAAAATGATGACCCATGTTTTCACTAAAGGGCTAAAATGTGTTTAATCTCAGTAATTTAGAAAAATACACTGTACAAAATAATATATTGTGGAAAAATGTAGTTTAAGTGGATCAAAATCTTTTAAATAGTATATGAGGGGGAATTTGTAAAAATTATGTATATGAGATATATAGTTTAAAATAAGTGCTATCTAGATGAGGTGTTACTGTAGTTTCCTATTGTCGGATAAACCGCTACCTATTTTGTGCTATATATAGGTTATAGACAAGTTTTGTAGAAATCGCACTCTGCCATTCAATTCTTTCTATTTTCTGCACAGAGTGTAGAATAATTCATTTGCATATTAGCCCAGCTAACACAACTTTCTTGGCTGTCTATCCCATTACCATGATTTCCATCTACTCTCTCCATCACCTGAAGCTGAGTCAATCCTACCTGTAAGCTATTTACTTGAAACTCTTTTTTTTGTTTGGTTCTCAAAAACAATGCTCTCTTTTGCTCATTTGCCTGCCTGGTTTTGATTGCTCTGATATCTTTGAAAATACTGAATCTCCTTGAGGATGCTGCCATAAATGCTAGTGATAAAAGTAAGCCAGCCAGGAGACAGATTCTAATGGATAAGCATTAAGTGTCAACTGTGATAGAACTTTCCCAGCTATTTTGGGGGGTTTACATATTGTGAAACGCCTTACGTTTTTGGAAATATATAAAAGTGACACAAGCAACCAGGAACCACATCATCTTCCTCTATAAATGACTAATTTCTATTGGATAGGAATATAACTCTATTATTGACAAACAGAATTAAAGCAAGCATTCAATCTTTAGAAATAGGCAAGTTGTTAATTTATAGCATGATATTAAAGTACAGACCCATGGCTAAGTATTTCAAGTCAATTTAACTGCTAATGTGGAAAACTATAAAAGTGGAAAGGTGCTCCCTCAATGTCCAAGCAATGCAACTACAAAATGGATAAAAAATAAATGGCAGAGGAATGATAAAAGGCAAGATGTAGAGGAAAGGAAAGGAAATCAGGTAAGAAAACTGAGTCAAAAAATCTGAGAAAGGAGAAAGAGAAGAGAATAGAACAAATCAAAGACAATTAGAGTGGAGAGGAGATATTAGCTTTTGGAAAAAGTAAATTCCGAGATATTCATTTGGACCATTTACAAGTTTGTTTTCGATGGGTTTAAACAAATGGCAAATGTCCATTAAATAACCCTGAATATTTTAGATCTAATACAGTCAGGGGAAAAGTGAACTTACCTGAGTGTGAGAAGAATGAAGTTAAAATTTTAAATTGTAATACAAATAATAATAACAATAAAAATGACCAAAAAACATTTAAAATATTTAATTATTCTGTACCATGTACTGCCTTCAATGCTTGGCATGTAATACATGGTAGATTGGCATATTCAATATCCATTTCAACTTCCTTATAGTATGAGTTACCATGGGCTTCCCTAGTGGCTCAGAGGTTAAAGGGTCTGCCTGCAATGTGGGAGACCTGGTTTCGATCCCTGGGTCGGGAAGACCCCCTGGAGAAGGAAATGGCAATGCACTCCAGTATTCTTGCCTGGAGAATCCCATGGACGGAGGAGCCTGGTAGGCTACAGTCCATGGGGTCACAAAGAGTCAGACATGACTGAGCGACTTCACTTTCACTTTCACCATGGGCTGAGAAGTTAAAATTACATTTTAGATCCTTTTATAGATAGGATTCCAGGTTTGATTTAGCATCCACCCAGCATATACTCTCACACATGATTTGAATTTGAAACTGCAAAGTGAGATGAGATGCAGAGTATGAGACTTCACTTTTTCCTGAGAGGCAACATAGCTCTGTGTTGAATGACCACTTGTTTGGGAGACCACTTAGCAACACTAAGTTTCCTTATTGCAGCAAAGGAGAATAACTTCAGAGTAACCAGCTTTCAGATTTTGAGCCGTTGGAGCTCAATCCTGCACCATGATCCTGAAGATTAAGAATTGTTCTGAAGTTTGGCCTGAAGTCAGTTCCTTTCCTTCAATGATCTTGTTAGCCAAGAAATATCTGGCAATGAATCTTTTTTTTTTTTTTTTTGTGGGTTTGGAAAAGTTGGGAAAACCCCATCCAAATGCATCATTTGAGAAAGAAAGGGTTAACACATCCACTGACAAAGTAGAAAGTTCATAATTGAAACAGCAGTCTTGATATTCAGTCTTTCTTAAAAGAGAAAATAAAACTCAAATTTATTGCCTCTCTAATGTAATGGCGGAGTTTAGGACATGCTACCCCAAAATACGGCACCTTGGCCTATTGAAAATATTAAAAGAAAAAAAAAAAAAGAAAGAAAGAAAATCTTAAAAGAATTTGAGAAATTGGCAAGGCAGGAAAGGAACACTCTGACCTCCCTCCACTCATTCTTCTTCCCTGAAAACAAAATATAGATCTGCAAATGAAAGTTTCCTCCCTGTATTAGGAGAAAACAATACATTCTTGTCACCTGAGATAGGGAATTTGGGACCAAGAAGTCTGTGTACAATAAAGCTTGCTACATTTACCCCTATCTTCCTAGTTACTTCTTGACCACGTACTATCCCTAACCCCATGCTCCTTCGTCTTGTCAATATTTTTACAAATTTATTATTTCTTTGTATACAAAGTATAAGACTTTCTTGCACTGGTCACCATTTTGTGTCTTTATTCTCTTGTGAAGGCCTCCATGTATATGTAAAATTCAATAAAATGTATATGCTTACTGCCTGTTGATCTTTGTCAGTTCAATTTTCAGACCTGGCTAGTGACCCTGAAAGGGTCAAGTCAAACTTTTCTCCCCTTTAGTAAAAAGAAGCAAACCACACCACTTCCTGATATAAAGAAGCAGAATAGGGTATTCAGAAATGGGAGAATCTAGCATTCACAGGAGCACTAGGACTGCTGGAAAAAGAAAGGAGATCAAAGCGACAGACTCAGAAGTTGAAACTTGATTCTGTTTCAGTCTCTCCATGTTTCATCCCACAGTGGAACATCAGGTAAAATCCTGAAATGCAAACACTGAGCCTTTGTCTCAATTTACATCTGGAATTCTGGAAAGAGATTCCTTTGATGGTTGCCCTATAATAAAATCTTGGGTGTGGGTATGTCAAAAGATTCTTAATGAAATGCTAATTAAACTGGAAGGAGGGGAAGAGTGTTGCTTTGCTGAGCACAAGTGATATTGTGATTATAATAAATATAATAAATGTATATTTGGTCTTTGTCCCTGTTCCTTGTGTAAAGGTCCTAAACGCCTTGGAATTTCCTAAGAGAGGGGCATTAAAATATCTTTTGTTATTCAACAACTGCCTTTCAACCACACTTGAGTTTATATTAATGAGGTGACTTTTGGAACACTTCCTAAGTAAGCAATGCAAAGAAATAGAGGAAAACAATAGAATGGGAAAAACTGAAGATCTCTTTGAGAAAATTAGAGATACCAAGGGAATATTTCATGCAAAGATGGGCACAATAGAGGACAGAAATAATATCCACCTATCAGAAGCAGAAGATATTAAGAAGAGGTGCCAAGAATACACAGAAGAAATATGCAAAAAAGATCTTAATGACCTGGATAACTATGATAGTGTGATCACTCACCTAGGACATGCTACCTAGCTACATGCTACTTCACATCCTGGAATGTGAAGTCAAGTGGGCCTTAGGAAGCATCACTATGAACAAAGCTAGAAGAGGTGATGGAATTCCAGCTGACTTACTTCAAATCCTAAGAGATGATATTGTTAAAGTGTTACACAAAAATGCCAGCAAATTTGGAAATCTCAGCAGTGGCCACAGGTCTGGAGAAGGTCAGTTTGCATTCCAATCCCAAAGAGGGGCAATGCCAAAGAATGCTCAAAGTACCACACAATTGCACTCATCTCACATGCTAGCAAAGTAATGCTCAAAATTCTCCAAGAGAGGCCTCAGCAGTATGTGAACTGAGAGCTTCCAGATGTTCAAGGTGGATTTAGAAAATGCAGAGGAACTAGAGATTGAATTGCCAACATCTGTTGGATCATAGAAAAAGCAAGGGAATTCCAGAAAAACATCTACTTCTGCTTCATTGACTATGCTAAAGATTTTGACTGTGCAGATCACAACAAACTGGAAAACTCTTAAAAGATTTGGGAATACCAGGTGACCTTACCTACTTCCTGAGAGGTAGAGAAGCAAAAATTAGAACTGGACTTGAAACAATGGACTATTTCCAAATTGGGAAAGGAGTACATCAAGACTATGTATTGTCACCCTGCTTATTTAACTTATATGCAGAGTACATCATGCAAAATGCCAGGCTGGATGAAGCACAAACTGGAATCAAGATTGCTGGGAGAAATATGAATAACCTCAAATATGCAGACAATCCCATTTTTAAGGCAGAAAAGAAGAAGAACTTAAGAGCCTCTTGATGAAAGAGAAGAGTGAACAAAACTGGCCTAAAACTCAACATTCAAAAACTTAGATCATGGCATCTGGTCCCGTCACTTCATGCCAAATAGATGGGGAAAAAATGGAAACAATGAGAGACTTTAGCTTCTTGGGCTCCAAAATCACCATGAACAGTGACTGCAGCCATGAAATTAAAAGATGGTTGCTCCTTGGAAGAAAAGTTATGACCAACCTAGACAGCCTATTAAGAAGCATAGACACTACTTTGCCAACAAAGGTCTGTCTAGTCAAACCTATGGTTTTTCTAGTAGTCATGTATGGATGTGAGAGTTGGACCATAAAGAAGACTGAGCAGCAAAGATTTGATGCTTTTGAACTGTGGTGTTGAAGACTCTTGAGAGTCCCTTGACTGCAAGGAGATCAAATCAGTCAATACTAAAGGAAATCAACCCTGAATATTCCTTGGAAGGTCTTATGCTGAAGCTAAAACTCGAATACTTTGGCCACCTAATTCAAAAGACAGACTCATTGGATAAGACCCTGATGCTGGGAAAGGTTAGGCAGGAGAAGAAGTGGACAACAGAGAATGAGATGGTTGGATGGCATCACTGATTCAATGGACATGAATTTGAGCAAACTCCATGAGATAGGGAAGCCTGGCATGCTGCAATCCTTGGGGTTGCAGAGTTGGACACGACTGAGCTATTGAACAACAAAAACAAAAACAACAACCGCAACCAACAATGAATGATAATTTCTGTTGCTTTGGATTCTTGCCAGTAACTCATGTTCTCATTTTTGAGATTTGGCTATTCTGATAAGTGTATGGTAGTATCTCACTGCTGTTTTAATTTTCATTCCTGATGATACATCTCTCCACATGCATATTTTCCCTCTCTTTCTCTTTTTGGTGAGGTATTTGTTAAGGTCTTTGACCCATTTTCTTAATCTGGGCTGTTTCTTTTCTTATTGTTGAGTTTGAAGTAGACTTTGTATACCCTGTATAACAGTCTTTTATCAAAAAAGAGGAAAACATATTCTTGTACAAATATTCTCTCCCAGCCTGTGGCTGGTCTTCTTATTCTGTGGACATTGTCATTTTCAGAGCAGATGTTTTCAAAGTTAATAAAGTCTAGATGTCAATTACTTCTTTCACGGATTCCACATTTAGTGTTGGTATCTGAAAAGTTATCACCACACCCAGTACCACTCACAAGGTTCTCAGATGCGGACCATGGATGTGGAATCAGCAATATAGAAGGCCATCTGTAAAGTTATACACAGATTCTTCATCTGCACATGATGCTGGCGCCCCTAATCTCTGCCTTGTTCATGGTCAACTGTATCTAGATCAATGCTATAAATTTTCATCTAAGCACTGCTTTAATTCAGTCCCACAAATTGTGATTAGGTCATAGTCTCATAGGCAACAGAATGGTTAAAGTTCATTGGAGTTGGGCATTTCTCTTCCCTAATGTCAGTTAGATTTTGAAAATAGTCCATCAGGTTAGGCTCTGGTTAACTGGTTTCTCCTGAAGGCAGCCTTTGTTAGGAGAAACAGAGCACTCTGGCATTGTTCAAATGATTCCCCCAGGATCCTCTGTCCATGGAATTTTCCAGGCAAGAATACTGGAGTGGGTTGCAATTTCTTTCTCCAGGGAAGGAAACAAGAGGATATTTTTCTCTGATTTTTTTTTTTTAACTGTAGGAACCTGGTTGATTTCTTAGAATTAAACTCCACTGCTTCCCTGGTGGCTCAGAGGTTAAAGCGTCTGCCTCCAATGTGGGAGACCTGAGTTTGATCCCTGGGTTGGGAAGATCCCCTGGAGAAGGAAATGGTAACTCACTCCAGTATTCTTGCCTGGAGAATCCCATGGACGGAGGAGCCTGGCAGGCTACAGTCCACAGGGTCGCAAAGAGTCAGACACGACTGAGCGACTTCACTACTTCACTATACTAGGGTGCCACCTTCTGAAGGTCCTGGAGTTTTTAACTCTCAGACTTATCCACACTATAGTTCCAGCAATTTGTCAATCAGAGTTCAGGTTTTCCTATCTCAGCACAGGTTTCTGTTTGTGTGCTTCTGCTCTGGTAAGCTAAGACTCCCTGTATTTGTCTCTCTGCCTCTAATTTCGATGGCCGTGGTTTGCCCTGTGTCCTCCTACAGAACACAGACAAGTTGTTGATTTTCAGTTTGCTTAGCTGTTTACTCATTAGGAAGGAGAAAAGACTTTCAAGATCATTACATATAGAACCAAAAGACAGAAGTCACCAATTCCTTTTAATGATGTACTTTAAGCATTTCAAGAACCCATTTTTCTCTTCTCATTTGCACAAAAATTTCTATATCTAGATCTATCTACACAGGTCATTTGCATTATTATCATAGCTTATTTAAAGTTCAGAAACCTAAAATAAAAAAAAATTAAATTGTATGAAAACACAAAAGACCCTGAATAGCCAAAGCAATCCTGGGAAAGAAAAATGGAGCTGGAGAGATCAGGTCTTGACTTCAGAATTTACCACAAACCTACAGTAATCAAAACAGTACGGTACTGACATAAAAGTAGAAATATAGATCAATGGGACAGGATAGAATGCCCAGGAATAAACTCATGCACCTGTGGTCAATTAATCTATAACAAAGGAGGCAGGAATATACAGTGGTGAAAAGACAGTCTCTTCAATTATTGGTACTGATAAAACTAGAGGGCTACATGTAAAAGAATGAAATTAGAACATTCTCTAATACTATACACAAAATAAACTTGACAATGGATTAAAGACTTAAATATAAGGCCAGATTTTATAAAACTCTTAAAAGAAACCATTGACAGAATGTTCTTTGTCATAAACCTCAGCAGTAATCTTTGGATCCACCTCCTAGACTAATGAAAATAGAAATAAAAATAAGCAAGTAGGACCTAATTAAACATAAAAGGTTTGCACAGCAAAAGAAACCATAAATGAAATGAAAAGAGAACCCATAGAATTGCAAAAAGTATTTGCAAATGAAGCAACCAACAAGAGGTTAATCTCAAACATAGAAACAGCTCATGCAACTCTATATCAAAAAAAACAAAAATCCAATCAAAAAGGGAGCAGATGATCTAAAAAGACATTTCTCCAAAGAAGACATACAGGTGGCCAAAAGGCACATGAAAAGATGCTCAACATTACTAATTAAGAGAAATGCAAATCACAGCTATAATGAAGTATCACCCCTCATTGGTCAGAATGGCATCATCAAAAATCTATAAGCAATAAGTGGAAAGGGTGTGGAGAAAAGGAAAACCCTCCTATATCACTGGTGGGAATATAAATTGGTACAACCACTATGGAAAATAGTATGGAGATTCCTTAAACTAACAATAGAGCTCCCATTTGATCCAGCAATCCCACTCCTGGAATGTATCTGGAGAAAACCATAGTTCTAAAAGATACACGAACCCCATGTTCAATGCAACACTTTTTACAGTGGCCAAGACTTGGAGCAACCTAAATGCCCATGGAATGGTGAATGGATAAAAAAGATGTGGTACATAGATACAATGGAATATTGCTCAGCCACATAAAAGAATGAAATAATGCCATTTGCAGCAACACGGATGGGCCTAGAGATTGTCACACTGAGTGAAGACAGACAGAGAAAGACTAATATTATATGGTATTGCTTATATGTGGAAACTTAAAAAATGGTACAAATGAACTTTTTTACAAAACAGAAATAGAGTCAAAGATGTAGGAAAAAAACTTATGGTTACTAGGGGATAAGGAAGTGAAAGTTGCTCATTCGTGTCCAACTTTTTGAGACCCCATGGACTATATAGTCCATGGAATTCTCTAGGCCAGAATACTGGAGTGGGCAGCCTTTCCGTTCTCCAGGGCATCTTCCCAAACCAGGGATCAAACCCAGGTCTCCCTCATTGCAGGCAGATTCTTTACCAGCTGAGCCACAAGGAAGGAAAGTGGGGACAAATTGGGAGACTGGGATTGGTATGTACACGCTGGTGGTGGTGGTTTAGTCACTAAGTCATGTCCAGCTCTTGTGACCCCATGGACTCCTATGCATAAAATAGACAATGAATAAAAACCTGCTCTATAAACAGGGAACTCTACTCAATGCACTGTAATGGCCTACTTGGGAAAATAATATTAAAAACAACATTGGTATATGTCTGTGTATAACTGATTCATTCTTCAGTACACCTGAAACTAACACAACATTGTAAATCAAACATAAACACTCCAATAAAAGCTAAAAAATAAGGTGAAAAGGAAAGAGAAAAAAAAAGACAAATGTAATGTGATAACACTTATATGTGGAATCTAAAAAAAAAAACAAAGGTACTTACTTACAAAACAGAGTCACAGAGTTCAAAAACAAACTTATGGTTTGTTTGTTTTTTTTTACCAAAGGAAAAAAACCAAAGTTTTTACAAAGGAAAAATGTAGCGGGGAGGGATAAATTAGCAGTTTGTCATTAACATAGACAATAGACACACTACTATTTCTAAAATAGATAACCAACAGAGACCTACTGTATAGTGCAGAGAACTCTGCTCAGTATTCTATGATAACCTAGATGGGAAAAGAATCTGAAAAAGAATGGATATAAGTATAACCAAATCACTTAGCTGTATACCTAAAACTAACACAACGTTGCAAATCAACTATACTCCAATATAAAATTAAATATAAAAAGAATCATTTACAAATATTCAGACTGAGAAAGAAAAATTGTTGTGAATCTGGTCAAGGGACTCTAATTCAAATTTAACATCAAAAATAAAAATTTCCCTCTTTTGTATTTTTCCATTCCATTCTACATTGCTATGAATATTTTCCTCAATCAAAAATTTCATCATGTCACTCAAATATTTATAAATCTTTGTAAGATATAGTAAAATATCTGCATAGCAATGAAGCCTAGTACATAGAAGTCACCTTCATATATCAAACATTATACTACTCTTTACTGGTCAAACTGGCCTCATTTTTGATTTTAAAATTTAGGTAGAGTGAAGGAGGTGGAAAAGGGATCTAATGGTTTAGATGTGACAGTTTATAATTTTATATAGTTACAGTTTTACATACATAACTATTTCATAGAAACTTTCTCTATATAAAACTCTATATAAATCAATTATCTATGTCCTTGAAAAATTATATCAAAACTGTCTAAACAGGACTGTACAAAGGTCAAGCATTGTCATAGGCATCAGACATGTAATTTGAAGGAAAGAGTATCTTTGGACAGTGGGAAATGATAGTGTGTATGTTGAGATTGGGGAGAGGTTTGCAGGAAGCATAAAGTTAAGTAAATGAGGAAAAATGCAGAAAATATTGAAGTGACAATTAGGGCTCATTTTAGTTAAGGGTTAGCTTGAATAACTGATACAATTTTGAAATTTAGTAAAGTGATGAGAACCAGAACATTTGAAATGTTCTTCCGTATTAAGAAATGAAATATAAGAATCTTCCATAATGCTCAGTCACTCAGTTTGTGTCCGACTCTTTGCAACCCCATGGACTGCAGCAGGCCAGGCCTCCCTTTCCATCACCAACTCCTGGAGCTTGTTCAAACTCATGTCCATTGAGTCGGTGATGCTATCCAGCCATCTCATCCTCTGTCATCCCCTTCTCCTCCTGCCCCCAATCCCTCCCAGCATCAGGGTCTTTTCTTAAAATCAAGTGATCCATAAATGTTATTGTAGTGTTATGTTAAACAGAAGTCTACAGGTATTCACTGTAGAATAAATTTTAGCTCTTTTATCTGGGCCTGACTCTCTTTCTGTGTATCTGTAACTATGAATTGGGCACAACAACAGAAAGTGAGATAACATACCACTTTTCTTGGCTATAAATGCATCAGCTCCTTAATATAGTTTTATTTTTCATACTGGCATTTTAAGCATTGAGTGAGTGAAAGTCACTCAGTCGTTTCCAACTTTTTGTGACTCCATGGACTATATAGTCCATGGAATTCTCCAGGCCAGAATACTGGAGTGGGTAACCTTTCCCTTCTCCAGGGGATGTTCCCAACCCAGGGATCGAACCCAGGTCTCTCGCATTGCAGGCGGATTCTTTACCAGCTGAGCCACAAGGGAAGCCCAATAATACTGGAATGGGTAGCCTATCCCTTCTCCAGCGGATCTTCCCAACCCAGGAATCAAACCAGGGTTTCCTGCATTGCAGAAGGATTCTTTACCAACTGAGCTATCAGGGAAGCCCCCAATTTAAAGATTCAGTCAGTTCAGTTCAGTTCAGTCAGTCAGTCATGTCTGACTCTTTGCAACCCCATGGACTGCGGCACGCCAGGCCTCCCTGTCCATCACCAACTCCCAGAGTTTACTCAAACCCATGTCCATCGAGTCGATGATGCCATCCAGCCATCTCATCCTCTGTCGTCCCCTTCTCCTCCTGCCCCCAATCCCTCCCAGCATCAGGGTCTTTTCCAATGAGTCAACTCTTCGCATGAGGTGGCCAAAGTACTGGAGTTTCAGCTTCAGCATCAGTCCTTCCAATGAACACCCAGGACTGATCTCCTTCAGGATGGACTGGTTGGATCTCCTTGCAGTCCAAGAGACTCTCAAGAGTCTTCTCCGATAACACAGCTCAAAAGCATCAATTCTTCAGCGCTCAGCTTTCTTCATAGTCCAACTCTCACATCCATACATGACCACTGGAAAAACCATAGCCTTGACTAGACAGACCTTTGCTGGCAAAGTAATGTCTCTGCTTTTTAATATGCTATCTAGGTTGGTCATAACTTTCCTTCCAGAGAGTGAGCGTCTTTTAATTTCATGGCTGCAATCACCATCTGCAGTAATTTTGGAACCCAAAAAAATAAAGTCTGACACTGTTTCCACTGTTTCCCCTGAAGTGATGGGACCAGATGCAATGATCTTAGTTTTCTGAATGTTGGCAATGTTTAATAATAAGATTAATAAGTTATATGTGTATTAGTTTTCCACTTAGACCAAACTGTCCTTAGTTTGCATATTTATTTTCATCAAATCTCACAAAAACTGGAAGTGCTCTTTTCATGAATTGAGATGCTTATTTTCAAATGGAAGGGGAGCGATGTGTACATAAATCTAGTTAAGAAACTATTATGTGAGTTGAACTTAGATGTGAAATTTTCTGAATTTGTAGTTGAAACAGAAGGAAACTATTGAGGTCAATTGGGGCAATAAAAGTTGCTTCTATTCCAGAGTCATTCTTGAAAGGGAATCTCTTACAAGCAGAAAGCCTCAGCGAGGCACCCATCACCTCTTTCAACCCTCATTGCCACCTCTTCCACCTCCAGATTCTTTGTGCGTTTGCATGTTTTGGTTAAATCACTGACAAGGAAACCACCAGCCTTATGTTTTCACTAATGTTAGGAACAGCACACAGAATTTGTAATGTTAAGCACAGCAGCTGATCATACTACAGAGGAGTAGAAAAGGAGAAAAAAATGATGCCATTAACCATGCAAATGTGTGCCACATCTGTACTAAATTGTCATTTGCATGAATACAGCTAAGGCAAGCAGGATTACTGTCATTAGAGCAATGCTGTTTGCACTGCTATATTGTACTTAAGGTTGTGTGGGTGTTTCCATTTATACTGCCCCCCCTTCTTTTTAGGGGTTTATAATTTGGTTGTAATAATCTGCTTTTGGATGAAACATTACTACAAGTTCACAGAGGGGGAGCAATTTTTAATTATAAAATTGGATTCAAATTGGTTCAGCCATATTGTAGCTACAGAAAAGCATTTAAGCACACAAACCAAAAAAATATGTTTTCTTTTAAAATACAAGTCTTTTGAATTGAACTGTTTTTTAAGTTCAAGGCAGAAAACTATTTTTACCATAGCATTTTATGTTTGTTGATTTTGTGTGTCGTGTCCCACCAGAAGATTGATATTATATACACAAATTGTCCACTTTAATTCTCAAACTTCCAAAAGAGGTTATTTCAAGTACATGTTTTATTAATTATTTTAAATATACAGTTTTATTGTACCCACTCCTGATAAACTGCATACTGCAATAGGGTCTCTTCAGTCCCTAATAAGAAACAAGAGAGCTTACACATGCTAAAGAATAATTTTACAATCAGTGTTGCCTACTTATGGATGAATAACAAAATACATGAGCAACTTCTCAGTGGCAAGTAGCTCAAGTTATATAGAATTAATTTTTTTAGTAAAAGGTGCTTGTCTTTTAAGTATATATATATGTTATACATATATATATAATTTGAATAACTATATATAATTTATATTTATAATTTGAATATATATAGATATAATTTGAGTAATGAGTGTATTGAGTTTATATAGGCATTGGTTGACAAGAGATATTGGTTGTGCGAGGGTTATAATCACTTTCAGCTACTTTAAATACTGAAAAGGAAAGATATTTATATATACCTGTGTCCGTGGAATTCTCCACGCAAGGATACTAAAATGGGCAGACTTCCCCTTCTCCGGGGGATCTTCCCTGACTCATGGACTGAAGCTGTGTCTTCTGCATCACAGGCTGATTCTTTACCATCTGAGCCACTAGGGAAGCCAGGGTCTGGGTTATATAGTAATGGCTAAAAATAGCACCTAAGCTAATGCTCACAGCACCGTCAATAGTACTATTGGTGACTGAACTATTACAGATTGTTTCTACAGTCCTCCTGGGAAAAGATATTTATCTGTTAGTTTATGTAAGTCCCCAAGGCTGTTGAGTATTGTCAATTTGTAGTTATACAATGACGACGTTTATGTGCCCCAAAAAACATGCATGTTTTTAGAAGTATTATAATTTGGGATCCTTTTGGAAAGCAGATGACACAATCAAATAGGAAACACGTTAAGAGTTTTAAAGTTACTATCATTGGCATGTGTAGAATGGGGAATGGCCGCAAGAAATAGTGTGGTCTCTCAGGATTAGTAACAAAAGAGATTTAGTATCAGACCTAAGTCTGAAGGGTTAGGAGGAGAGGGGACAGTTAGCGGAACTAGGAGAGAGAGATGGGAAGAGGACTTCCTGATGGGAGCTGTGACATTTGGTCAAAAGAAACAACGATCCCAAGGTAATCTGTCAGAGAATGAGCCAGAAAATTAAACACTTGGGCCTCAATTTACTCACTGAACCTAATCTTCTTATAATGTACATCCTTGGCAATGAGGGGACAAACAGAAGTTCTTCCTAGGCCACTGGAGGAACAATCCAGAACAATAAGTAATGATAAATGTAATGAATTTAAATAGATGCAAAATCTTAACAACTTAGGTTATTTTTGTTCATAAACATGTCAGTGCAATATATTACTTTAGTCAAACTGTGACTAACTCATCAGTTCACAGATAACTTATGTGGAGTCTATTACATAAAACACAGGCAATTAAGATAGGCATGACGTGGTCTGTGCTATGTGTGAAAGGCACTCAGTCTTGTCCAACTCTTTGTGACCCCCTGGACTATATAGTTCCCAGAATTCTCCAGGCCAGAATACTGGAGTGGGTAACCTTTCCCTTCTCCAGGGGATCTTCCCAACCCAGGGATCGAACCCGGGTCTCTAGCATTGCAGGCGGATTCTTTACTAGCTGAGCCACAAGAGAAGCCTGAGAATACTGGAGTGGGTAGCCTATCCCTTCTCCAGGGGATCTTCCCGACCCAGGAATTGAACCCAGGTCTCCAGCATTGCAGGTGGATTCTTTACCAACGGAGCTATCAGGGAAGCCCAAAATATGATGGGAAGATAGCCCCGTACACAAATACCTATAATTCTGGCATACGCGCTATTTCAGTGGTGCCAAATAATTGCTATCAAGAGACGGGCAGTAGGTGCTTCATTCCTGAGAGATGTGGAAAACGACATATAGAACACACGCCTATTGATGTAGGTTTTAAATGGTTGTTAAATTTCTGTCAGCAAAGTATGGATTTTCCTGCCTGAGGAAAATTATCTTCGTGGTATAAGAGCTAGAAAGAACTGTTTCAAAGAATGTTTCACATGGGGGCAGCGTTAGTTACCAAAAAAAGGGAAGACTAATATCTTTTAGGAGGGGAACTTAAATGCCAGTCTATGATATTTGTATTTTGTTGAACAGGATGGGAAGGTCTCTAAGTTTCAGAAGAAGGAAGTAATGTAGCCACAGCAGCTCATGAGACACATCAATCTAGCTTCCCCAATTAGCTTGGGCTAGAGATTAGGGTGATGGACAATCTACTCACAACATCAACACACTAATATTCACTTAAGAGGACAAGGATTGAGATAGAATGCAGGCAAGGAAACAGAAAAAAAGAAGGCATCAACATGAAGAGATTTAACAATATATTTCAATGCTATATTTAAATTCGAAAGAGCCATCTCAGATCAACTTAAAAGAAAAAAGAAATATTGAGATTATTAAATGTATCACTGTCTGGTATCATGTCCTCCTGAATGTAAGTTTCTTCCCAATATGCTTTTACAAAGCCAAGGGAGGCCGATTGCTTTTTCCTTTGCCTCCCTGCCGTTCCAACAAGTATCATTATCTCTAATCCCAGCCTTGCTCATCCTGCTGAGCATCCAATAGCTATTAAAGATAGCTTTTTGCAGTGTTAACTGAAGCCCTCAGTCCAGTGGCGACGTGTGGATGTTTTGGCATATTTTAAACTGGGCTTTTTTTGAGTGGTTTATAGTAATTTATCTAAGATATTTTGATTTTAAAAACTTGCTCACCTTATCTGACTTGGAACACAGGGCCAGAAAGTGTATTTTGTATGTTGTTCTTATTTCTGAATTCTTATTATGGAAATTTGTCTATTACACTTGTTTGTAAGTTGGTTTTGTGAAATCAAAATTTATTCATAATCATGACAATAAAGGCATCAATAGTGCTGATAATATTTAAGATTTATGAATCAGGAAAAAAAAAAGCAGAACATTACTAGAAATAACACGTGATGCCTTCTTAAAAGTTCACATAAACGTGAATTCTTAGTGCAACTATTAAGGATGACATCCTGTCTTTATCCTATCAGGTAAGGATGCTAAATTACAAATTTTTTACTTTGAAAGTTCTGTAAAGTGGCCCATGAACAAATCCCTCTGTGCCTCTATGACTTCCCATTGCTATTTCTGTTAAATTTAAGAGTTCGGCTTGTGGATTCTGACACTCTCTTCCAGACCACTGGCATAATTTCTTAATTCACCTTCAAATGTGCTTGTGTTGATAGTATGAGGGAAGGTTCGGAAGGTAGTGTTCGAAAGGTAAATGTGTTAGATATTCTCAAGATAAATTTGGGAAATTACCGTGTTTCATAATGACAACATATGATGATAAAGGTTTTGTCTTCATGGAACCAAGCAGGGAAGAAAAAATTACACATGTACACACACACACACACATACACGTATCGGTCACTAAACATATTTTCAAATAACTGGATCTCTTACATTATGGAGACCAAAATGTCCAGATGTTTTCCCTGAGTTTTAGTGCTAGGCATATTTTCAATACATCCACTGAAAATCAATATAACTAGATCACAAAGAAGAGTGCATGTATGGTGTGTGTGTGTGTGTGTGTGTGAGAGAGAGAGAGAGAGAGAGAGAGAATTTCCAGGCTCCTACTCCACAGCGTATAACACAAAATATCCTACAACCACTTCACTGAAAAAGGAGTGAGATTCTCCATTTCTCTAGCTTAATGTCATCTTGAGTTCAGTCTCAATTTTAAAGGGTTTTTCATGACTTTCTGTCTACATTAACAAAGAATATTCATTTCAAATATATTAGTCTGTAATTGAATGTGTGTGTGTGCATGTGTGTGTGTGTTCACAATGTCTCATGACTTACCCTGTATTTTATTTAACTTAAGTTCTTGCTCTCAAATATATGCAAACCTGCACTATCCTTTTATTCCTCACTGTGTGTGTGTTGGAAACAGGTGGAGAGAACCCTTTCAAGTAAGCTGCAGGACTACTTGGGTCACTAAAGAAGTCTGCTTTCCTGACTTGTCAGTTTGAGTTACTGTAAAAAGAACAGCTCTTAAAAATGCATGACTTCATGTGGTCAAATGTGTCAAAAATGGTTTAAAATAATACAGTCCTAAGAACCACAGGGGGTGGGAGGGAACAGCAAAAACAATTACTGGTATTTTCCTCTCTTATATCCCATATTTAGAGCCAGTGCCATAAAGGCACACTAGGAAAACATGTGAGATGCAGTCATTTTCTCCAAATCAGTTTTGCCAAAATTACTGCATGTACTATGGTTATACTTATTAATTATCTCAATATGTGTTTCTGGAGGGTCTATCTCTAAATGCTCATGTGCTTTGACTTGGAGGAGATTCTTGCTCTAATCAAAATATAAGGAAAGATGCTGTGGAGTGTGACTTCTGAATGCTATGGTGTAGCCTTCTGGGAGTAGTCACAAGAGAAATCACACTCTTGGGGGGATTGTTTACAAGTTTTAAGACAAATCTACCCTTTTACCTTAAACGAAAAGTAGCCTAGAACAGTATTGAATAACTAAACACATTTCCTAATCATGCTGACTCTTTTCCAAAGTTTTCTAAGTGTACATTTCACTGGGATGCTCTGAGTTACATATAATCTTAAGTCAAAGTTTTATGAAGTAGGAAATATTTTTAGCTTTATAATCTTTGGATCAATTATTGTGTATATTATGCACCTAATCATGAGGGCAATGGCCATTATTTACATTCTAAGAAGGTCGATAGTTGGAACATGTTTTTCCTCTTCAAACATGTTAATTTAATTTTGTAGTTTGAACATCACATTGCGTATCCTACACATTATTCCCCGATGGTACCAAGTTCAGCAAAAATATGTGCGTTAACTTATGTAAGTGAAGCTATGTTTACTGATTCAGAGTACGCAAACTGGTGAACAGTAAGGTAACCTGCACCCTCAAAAGTTCCTCGGTGTGGCTGTTTGGGTTCTGTTCACAAACCGGTGCATTGCAATTTTGCAGGTACAGATTTGGAAGCTCTTTCAAAAACATGCCACATCATTTTATTCTTGAAAAATGATTAGCATGTTAGCTTAAAATTTTCATATTGCAAATTGTATTTTAATCTGGAAATTCATGAAGGCCTAAATTTAAATAGATTGTCATCATTTTCTTGGTCCAAAAGCACAGAACAAACTAAATATATCTGAAGGTATTTTTCTTTGGAAATCCAGGCCTGTAATATCTGTTGAGGATAAGTAAACAGTTGGCAAGGAACTCCCTCTTGTGGTCAAACATTTTTAATTAGAAAAAAAAAAAAAGATTTGTACTCGACCGATGGTCTGGATTATTAAAACGTGGGTCACTTGTAACCATTAAGATTAACAATACTGATATAAGTGGTTTTACTGAAGCAATTCACTGCAAATTAGAGCTGAATTCTGAAACATATGCTCTTAATTTTTCCTAAAACAGGGCTTTGCCCTGCTGTTCAGGATAAATCCACTTTGAATTTCAATTTCCCAGGTTTCTTGTTACTTTTAAAATACATAACATTCTTTTAAAATTATGTACACACACACATGAATACATACATATAATAACATATATATATCATTGTCAGACACACAGTGGAAGGCGTTTATGAATTCTGTATTGTAAGAAGCTCACATCCTCTTTGTTTTGATCTCAGCACTTTGTTTTCTCATAATTTCTAAAACTGTAGGACTGCTAAATGTTTCTTCAAGCAGCAGGAGAAACAGTTCCCGTATGCTGTTAACCAATGCTCTCCCAGAGCACAGGTGGCAACAATCTATTGTCAGAAGTAATAAATTCCTGACGTCTAATCAGAAATGTTCTAAACACTTATTATGAATGAGGCAAATTACCAGACACATAATGAAGCTGACAAATTCTGATTTTTTTCCTGATTGTTCCACCTGAGCAGTGCCTCCAACCACTTCACGAGATAGGTAATAGGCAGTCACTATCTGTCCTAATACTGAGTATGCAATTCATTTCCATGATATCAAATTAAAACCTGATGCCAAGAAGCCTGGGATTTAACTTATCTTCCGACAGCACATCAAAGGTCGGGAAGAAGGCCCTGTGCTCAGATCAGGTCACTGCTGCCAGTTCAAATAGTAACGATACAATCTGAAACAACTTCTTGGGGAATGACTTTCAATATGAGCAAAAGAAGGCTCCAAAGTTCAATCGAGTCATTATTTAAGGGTGTGAGAGAGAGATCCTTATCATATAAGTTCTCCAGTTTGTGCAAGGAAGGTCTACATGTGGAGAGAGCTATTTCTATACACGTGCTGGTTCCAAATCCCTTTGCCTGCCCAAAGTGAGACACTCAGTTAATCATCAATCAAATAATACACGTATGATTTTTTTACACAAGTTAGGAAAGAAAATGTGTGAGAGGACAAAACTGTTTGTCTTTCAATTTTTGTTCATATTTCCCAGCTGTTCTTTGTTAAGTTCTGTTGAATAAGGTGTATTTATGTTAAAAATAATTGTCCTTTTCTATAGATACAAAACAAGGTATATTCACTCTAGGAAAATCAGAAGTGCACACATCTTTAAGTATTAGAAACATAAGCATTTGTGTTTCTCAAAACATGGGTAACTCTGTAGTAGTTTTAATAACCTTATTTAAAGGACACTAACTAATTTTTATGTTCATAGACAGGCCTGTTTGTTTTCTTAATGTTTTAAACATCAGCATACTCTCTCTATTGTATGAATAAACTATTATGTATTTACTCAAACCACCAGTGAAATAACTTTGCAGCTTTTCAATATTAAGACAAAATTGTAAATATCCGCAGTCATATCTTTACTCACTCATCTTTAACAATACAATGTATTTTCAAATTTATGAATTATGCCAGATAAAAGGTCACAGTTTTTCAATCTATGTGTTTTTACTCTCATTTTAAAATGTATATTTTAATGAACTTGTAAATCTATTCATGGATTTTTTCAATTAAATCAAGTATAAAATGTATAAAATTTATAATATTGTTAAAAGAATATAATTTAATGATATTTTCTCAAAATAAGTTTCTTAACACCAGGAAAGCTGTAATCACTGAGCTTAAACTCAGGTTCTGTGCAAATGATGTAGTATTATTCATCGATAAAGTTTTAGGATACTTTTGGAATGCTACTTTTGGAATTAAAAGGATGCATTCAAAATGCTGAGTTCTTTCCTTATTTAGGTAGAAATTTAGCTGTTCTTAAAGGTAATTATAAGTTTGTAATATGCTTTCCTAAAATATATATATTCTAGAAGGGCAATTTATTTCATGAGGAAAAAACGTATAGTAACAGACATATATATATATATATATATATATATATATAAAATCATTAAATAAGTCAGTCTCTTACTTACTTTTATAAGTATCTTTTAATAGTATTATAGTAAATGTAAGATCCCATTCACTGTAGAATGTACAATGACTTTGGGTACCAGTGAGGAAGAAAATCACCAATTATAGTCATAATGTGTCTTTGATTATAAGTTCTTTAAAAGAAGTTAAAATTTAGAATCAGCATCCTTGAATCAATGCATATATAGTCAGAAATATATAGTATATAAAGAAATATTAATATTTACATAACTATAATAATTTACAGTAATAAATAGATACAGATATAGATATAGACTGCAAGACTCTAGCCATGGTTTTAATGATTTCTTTAAAAAATTAACCGATTTAACTTATTTGAATTTAATAGGATCATACTTTACATCTTTGTATTTTTTCCTGTAGTATGTAACTGTTTCCCTGATGGCTCAGACAGTAAAGAATCTGCATGCAATGTAGGATATCAAGGTTCAAAACCTGGGTTGTTGGGAAGATCCCCTGGAGAAGGGATGACCAGTATTCTTGCCTGGAGAATCCCATGGACAGAGGGGCTTGGTAGTCTAAATGAGGTTGCAAAGAGTTGGACACCACTAACACACACTCTAAGTTATAAAATAATACATAAATGCACAAAATATCTGCAGGTAAGAAAAAAAAAGACATTTCTCTACAGTAAACCTATGACTTTTACAAATATTTCATAGACCCGGGAAGGTTTCTTTCATACATTGTATGAAAATTGAAGGCTGGTCTATATGGTCTCTTCTGTGCCTATGGCAGAGATTTTCACCATGTTTCCTTGACTTTAAGATCCCACTAATATTCAATACATCACTATTTCAGGTTGATTTTAAAAGCAAAAATAATACTCTCAATTAAGACTGTGACATGTCAGTGATTGTTAGACGTACCTCAAATCCAGAGAAGGAAATGTATTGAACCTAGCATATATGAAACATTGTAATGAATCATGACATTCTTCTCTATCTGAATACAGCCTCGGATTATTTTACAATACAATAGTCCCTACAGGCATACCAGTGGGGAGAGGTAATTCAGTATGGGAATGATTGGATGTTGAGAATTATCTCTGAAAAGTCATGGAAATATGAAATCTTCTAATAAGTAAAGAGATATAAGTCATGCTATATGATAAACCAAGGATATTGTTCACCAACCTAGTCCTATCTTTTGAAAGTTAATTTACTGAAGAATTTGCCATAAATGCATTGTGCTCGTTCTCTCTTTCTGGCTTTCAACAATAAGCTAGAAAGTATATGGGGAGAAGAGAACAAATAGATAAAGGAAGAAAGAAAAGAACGTTAACCAAGTTTCCAAGCATTAGGAGCCATATGTATGTACTTCATGCCTATTTTTTACTGGATAATTCCAGGAACCAGAAAAACTTTTAATTGTACATTTTTTATAGGTAAGGAAACTGAGTTTATGTTAGTGAATAACTTATTCAAATTCACACAGCCATCAGGGGTGCAATTGTTGGGATTAACATCTAAGTATATAGATTCCAACTGATTTGTCTTCTCTATGACCCCAGAACAGTGCTGCAAAATTTACTTTGTAGGCACTTTGACTCCACAAATTATTCAGCAAAGGAAGGGATACCTGTACACAGAATTAGAATCAGTTCTAGTTCTATCTAGGGCAAGATATAATACTTATATTTAATTTTATCTGATATATTATGATTATTTCTTTATGCATGGAACACTTCATAGAGAAAAACTTGCTACTGACCCCTGATCATAACATGAACTCTCAGGAATATTCACATTCCTCCTTCATCTTTGGCTGTATACTTATATGGATTGTGATTCATTTCAAGATCCTTTGCTATCTCCTTTGGTTTGACTTTATCACACACACACACACACACACTTAAGGAGACATTAATGCACCTGTGTTCCTGGTCTGACTTATATTATCCTTCATAGTTAGAGCTATGCCTTTCTTTTAAAATATATTAATAGTGTATCTCCGTGAATAAATTTTTCTATTTTAGAATTACTGAAACCCTTCTAATAATGTCATTGTATGTCAAGGTGAAGAAGATTTAGGCCAAAGAGAAATGGAAATATCAGCTAATCACAATAGTTTTGGAGGAAACAATCTGCACTTTCAGCCAAACCTTACTTGTTCATTCTAAGGAGACACTTTGTTCTGTGGAACAGGCTACTTCATTTTAAGGTTTTTTTTTTCTGTGAAGAAGTTGTTCCCTCTGGTGCCTGAAACTACTGCATCAGTCTATTGTGATTGTTCTTTTGGTGGAAACCACGACTCTCTTGGGTGTATTACTCTGGTTTAAAGTGGCCCTTCAATTGTAAATGATCAAATTGCTACATGGACCATTTATACAGAGGTATTTCTTTTTGGAGCAAGAGTGAAATCTAGTGTTTTTGTGCCACACCAGGGACTCAACATGCTCCAATAGATAAGCCACTGGCCTAAGGATGTAAAATCCTTCATATTTTCACTTTAGTCATATTCTTTGTTATCTATGTAGAACCATGTAGTTAAATCTTACTAATGTGAATTCTGAGACATTAAAAACACCAAAGGAAAGGATTCAAAAAATTAGATGTTTCTTGTTAACTGAAATTGAGCAAGTACTTATACAACTTCTTTTTTGATTAAAAAAAGTGAATAGAAATATTTTATGATTCTTAAAGTAGAAAGGGTATCGTGAGAACAGAAAAATAAACAAAACTCCTTTTATAACAATGACTTCAATATAGAAGTCCAAGTGTTTGCAAGTGGTGAAACCAGTAAAATTGGTCTCCAAGTTCTCATCAAGATATTAGAACTATATAATGGACAGTGAAATAAAATGTTAACTTCCTTGATTTTGACTAAAATTATGTCAACTTAACTATCATGACACCATTTTTATAATGCTCAAAACATTTTACTAGTAGTTATGTCATATTTAATTGTAAAAATAGAAATATATTAGCTTATCAATGAAGATTGAACAGCAAAAAATATTTTTGAACATGGGACCAACGAGGGGAAAAAAATAAAAGGGCTAATTTACAATAAAGGTGTTTGAGCTTCAGAAATTCATAATTTACTTTCTTTGACTTAAGCTATTGAATAAGGAGAAGACTTTTAAGATTACAGAATCAATAAATTCATGATTTAAGGAACTAAATACTAATATAATTGGTATTTCTATATGTAAGTATTAAAATTTCTTCAATCATAAAAGATGGAATATATATTATTTTCCATTGTTATCTTGCTTTCTGCATGGATATACTTTCATCCTTTTGAATATTTTACACTGAGTGTATATAATATAAATTTGCAATTGATTTAAGCTCATGCACTATTTGATATGAGAGCACTGAACAGGAATCCATGCATTATTGCTTACTGTAAAGAGGAGGAAAGACAGCTTTCATAATAATGTGAAAATGCCAGGAGCAATTGCTTTAAGTCTTTGTCAGCTAAGACCAAAAAAGAAAGTCACTCTTTTGATCAATAAGAATGAATTATAATTATCTCCATTGCAACAGCATTAGGGGATGCAGCGTAACTAAGAGAACCAGAGGCCAAATCTGGTGAGCCAATCCAATCCTAACTTGAAAGTAATTTTGAAAAAAAGCTAAATGGGGGAACACATGTCAAAGTTACCTGGTGAAGATTTAGATGTCATTTTCTTCTTGATCAACTGGACTCGCATAAATATTACTTAATTAGGTTTTATGAGAGCCTGCAAAAGGGTGACTCTTTGTAATACTTTCAATGTGAAACATTTGTAAGATCTGTAATACATGGAAGAAATAAAGACTAGTTTGTCCTAGAATTTCTAAGAAGGAACTTTACTCATCTTTAGCTTTAGAGTCTAATTTTTATCATTTTCTGATTTACTTTGAAGACAATAAAATGATTACTGCTTTTTTTTTCCCCTAGAAAGTTGGGTTTGTCCTTCCCATGAACTGTCAGCTACATAAAGACCTTAGAGATTCCTCTCAGAAACTGTCATATGTCTGTTCCTGGCTGACTGCAACTCACCTGCAATCATTTATAATTAATGATTATGTTTCCCAGATAGAAAGGGAAAAAACATGTCATCAACATCCCACTGGAAAAAAGGTTGCTTTTACTTTTAGTTTTCTGTTTTTCTGACTAGGTGAGATTTAAGATTAAACTGGGAAAGAGTATTTGAAAAAAGATTTGAAGATATGCAGTATTTCACAGTTTTTAGAGCCCAGAACTAAGAGACAGATTTCAAGGGTTCAACGCTCTGATTCCTCACTGGTCAACTGTATGACACTGGATAAATTAGGCGTGTTTCAGTTTTCACATCTGTAAAATGGGGAGAACACAACAAGTTAGTGCATATACTAATACTGTTAGTAAAAGTATGTAGCTTAGAGCCCCAATTTCCTCATCAATAAAGACAGATTTGATTAAATAATCTTTACTTCTGAATACATTTTGGAAATTTTATGTTAAAATTAGTTATATATGACAGGCAAAGCTTTAAAAATGATTTTTTAACATACCTGTCAGATAAATTTCATTCATAGTTAAATATTTAGTAATGTCATATAATGATATCTATATTTAAGTATTTATATTATATAAATACTATATAGCCATATAGTTATATTGCTATGTTATGTAAATAGCTATATAATAATATTTACTCTGCCCTAGCATGAAGTTAACATCTTTAGTGTAACAGGTTTTCATAAATTTGAAGATGGTATTCAATGTGTTTAAAGGGAATACATGCAGAAAATCTGGAATCAGTTATCTTCTGTATTGGAAGGTATAAAATACAGGAGATAGGGTAAGGTATATTTGTAAGAGAAAATATTTAGACAGTATTATAGAAAGATGGAAAAAGAAAATGAAACAGAGAAAGACTATGTAGCTGATGAGGCAAGACTGACTGGAGAAGGCATGTGAGAAGTGCCCCTGAGTGAAATGTTCTAAACGTCTACTACTTGTAACTCTGAATAGCCCAATATACTTTAAATAAATAATTAACAAGAATAACTAATTAACCCAAAAAGATGTGGAGCTTTGGTAGACAGTTGAAGTTAGGTTGTTACCACCTTATAATAGACTAACTATAAGATTTCTTTTTTATAAGTGTCATGGTAACTACAAAACAAAATCTATAGTAGATACACAGTGGATAAAGAGAAAGGAATCAAAGCAGGAAATAATCAAAAGACAGAAATGAAAGATCTATGAAATACGCAGAAAGCATTAACAAAATGACAGTAGTAAGCCCTTACCTAGCAATAATCACTTTGAATTTAAGTAGATTAAATTCTCCTATCAAAAGACAGAGTGGATAAAGCAGTGAAGACCCAACCATATGCTGCCTACCAGAAACTCATTTCAGCTCTAAGTTTTCATACAGGTTTAAGGTGAAGCAATGAAAGATATTTCATGCAAGTGGAAATCAAAAGAGAAGAGGTTAGCTATACATCATCAGAAAAAACAGATTTTAAGTCAGAAACTGTAACAAGAGACAAAGGTGTACATTATATAATGATAAAGGACTAATTCATCACAAGGATATAACAGTTGCAAATATGCATCAATGTGGGAGCACCTAAATACAAAAAGCAAATACTAATAGATTGAAAGGGAGAAATTGAATTATAATAATAGTAGGAGACTTCAAAACCCACTTTCAGAAACAGAAAGGTCATTGAAATAAATAATCAATATGGGAAGAAACATTCTGAACTATACATTAGACCAAATAGACCGAACAGACATACATTTAATAGCCAACAATGGCAGAATTCACATCCTTATTAAGTTCATACAGAATATTTCCTAGGATAGATCATATGTTAAGCCACAGATAAAGTCCTAACAAATTTAAGAAGACTGAAGTCAGATCAAATATTTTTTCCCCAATCAGTATGCTATGAAAAGAGAAAGCAGTAATAGCAGGTAACTGGAAAATTCACAAAGATGTGAATATTAAACAGTATGCTCCTGAGCAACTAATGGGTCAAAGAAGATGTCAGATGTTGTCTTGAGACTAATGAAAATGGAAATACAACATATCAAAACTTATGCAGAGCACCAAAATTAGTGTAAGAGGGAAGTCTGTAGCAATAAGTGCTTACTTAAAGAAAAAATGAAAAATCTCAATCTAACTTTACATCAAGACACTTAAAAAAAAAAAGAAGAAGAAACTAAGTCCACCATTAGTAGAAGAAAGGAAATAGGATCAAAGCAGATAGGAATGAAATAGAGATTAGAAAGATAGTAAAAAAAACAAGCCTATTTTTTAAAATATGAACAGTATTGACAAATATTTAGCTGGAATACTTAAAAAAAGAGAAGACTCAAAAACAATAGATATGACAGAGGAATAATTACAACTGATAACCACAGTAGTACAAGGGATTATAAGAGACTACTAAAACAATTGTATACCAACAAATTGGATAACCTGGAAGAAATGGATAAATTACTAGAAACATACTTACCAAGACTGAATCATGAAGAAACAGACAATCTGAACAGACCAACTACTAGTAAGGTGGTTGTTCTTTGGGGAGATTTTTGATGACTGATTCAGACTAAGACTAGATGGCTTCACTGGTAAAGTCTGTCAAACATTTCAAGAAGAAATAATGCCAATCTTCCCCAAACTCTTCCAAAAAAATTAAAGAAGAGGGAGCACTTCCAAATTCATTTTATATGGCCAAAACCAGATGAGAACCAAAACCCAAAACCAACCAAAGCAGATACCAAAACCAGATGAGAACCACCAAAAGAAAAGAAAAGTATAGGCAAATAAAATTGAGAAACATAGTTGCCAAGATTCTCAATAAAACATGAGCAAAGCAACTAAGCTGAACATTATTAAAAGGATCATAGACTGTGCTCAAGTATGATTTAATCTTGGGGGATGTAAGGATGGCTGTGTGTGTATGCTGAGTCAGTAAGTCATGTCTGACTGTTTGTGACTGCATGGACTGTAGCCTGTTAGGCTCCCCTGCCCATGTGATTTTCCAGGCAAGAATACTGGAGTGGATTACCATTTCCTCCTGCAGGGTATCTTCCTGACCCAGGGATTGCACCTGGGTCTTTTGCATGTCCTGATCTGAGAGGCAAATTCTTTGTCACTGCTCCACCTGGGACCTCGTAAGGATGGCTGCTGCTTCTGCTAAGTCACTTCAGTCGTGTCCGACTCTGTGCGACCCCATAGACAGCAGCCCACCAGGCTCTGCCGTACCTGGGATTCTCCAGGCAAGAATATTGGAGTGGGTTGCCATGGCTACATGTCCACAAATAAAGCAATGTGATACACCACTTTAAGAAATGAAGGATAAAAACGTAATTATCTAAATAAGTGCAGAAAAAGTATTTGATAAAATTCAACATCCAATCATGATCAAAACTCTCAAATTAGATATAAAAAAAAGCATATCAACAAATTATAATGATAAGCCCATAGTTAATATCATACTCAGTGGTGAAGTTTTCCCTTTAAGGTCAGGACCAAGATAAGGATGCCCTTGTTCATAACTTTTACTCAACATAGTGCTGGAAGTCCTAGCTAAAGCAATTAACAGGAAAAAGAAATAAAAGTCATCCAAATAAGAAAGGAAGAAGTAAAATTGTCTCTGTTTGTAGATGACATCATCTTACATAAATAAAACTCTGAAGACTCCACCAAAAAATTTGTTAGAATTGATAAATGAATTCAGTAAACTGCAGGATACAAAGTCATCATATAAAATAAATCAATGGCATTTCTATACAATATCAGCAAGCCACCAAAAAAAGAACTTAAGAAAACAATGCTATTTATAATAGTATCAAAAAGAATAAAATAATTAAAATTACATTGAACCAAGGAAGTAAAATATCTGCACACTTATATAAGACACTAATAAAGGAAACTGAAAGAAACAAGTGAAAATATGGAAACATATTTCATACTTATAACTAGAAGAATTAATATTGTTAAAATTAATAGCATGAAAAATGATCTACAGATTAAATGTAATGTAAAATTTTGGAACTCAATAACAAAAAGTAAAATTGAAAAAAACTAAAAACCACCCAAATTAAAAATGATCAAAAGACCTGAAGAGATATTTTCAACTCCCCCCCCCCCCGCCCCGCCCCCCGCCAAAAAAAAAGACATACAACTGGCTGGTAGAGATTTGAAAGGTGCTAAACATCACTAATCATCAGGGAAATGCAAACCAAGACCACAACAAGATGTTAACATGTTAGGATGTAATCAAAAGGACAAAAAAAGGTTGTCATCAAAAAGACAAAAAAAAAACAAAGACAAGAGGTAACAAGTGCTGGCAAGGATGTGGAGAGGAGGAAACCCTTGTACACGTCAATGGGAATGTAATTTGGTATCGCCATTAAGGTAAGCAAATGCAGCTTCCTCAAAAAATTAAAAAGAGAACTACCATACAATGTGGGAAATAATCTGCCGGTGGATGCAAGAGACTCAGGAGACATGGCTTCAACTCCTGGTTTGAGAAGATCCCATGAAGGAGAAAATGTCAGCCCACTCCAGTATTCTTGCCTCAATAGTCCCATGGACAGAGGAGCCTGGAGGGCTACAGTCCATGGGGTCGCAAGGAGTCCCACATGTCTGAGTGACTGAGTGTGCACCCTATGATGCAGCACTCCCACCTCCCTTTATATATCCAAAAAAATAAAATCACTATCTGGAAGAGGTACTAGACTCCTATGTTCAGGGTAGCACTATTCACAATAGTCAAAATATGGAAATAAATGTCTGTTGATAGATGAAAGGATAGAGACAATCTGCTATGTGTATGCACACTCACAATGGAATATTACTTGGTCTTAGAAAAAGAAGGAAATCCCTCCATTTGTGACATACGGATGAAAGTAGGGGACATTATCCTAAATGAAATAAGTTAGAGAAAGTCAAATAATGTACGGTATCACTTATTTGTCAATCTCAACAACAACAATAACAAAATAAAAACAAATGAACCCATAGAAACAGAGTAGAATGGTGGTCGCCAGGGATTGAGAAGTGGGGAAAATGGGTAAATGTTCAAAGGGTGTGAAGGTTCAGTTATAAGATGAATAAGCTCTGAAAATCTAATGTACGTGGTGACCATATTTAATAACATGTATTTGTACCTGAACTTTGCTAAAAGCATAGATCTTGACCATTCTTCCATACACAAAACTGTATAAGGTGATGGATTTGTTAATTAACTTGATTGTAATCGTTTAAAAATGTATATCAAATACTCACCTTTTTCACCTTTGAACATATTATGGCCTTGTCAATTATACTTCAGTAAAGCAGGGAAAAATCTATATCTACACATTTGACAACTTAGATAAAGCAGACTAACTTTTTTAAAGATATAATCCACCACTCACAATAACTGATAATCTGAATGGGTCTTCTCTATTAAATAAACTGTATGAAAAATTAATACCCACCTGAAATAGTAACAGACTGATTTTGTTTCACTGCTGAATGCCACAAGCTTTTAAAGAAGTGACAAGACATTGCACTCGAAAGTATGTAGGTTATTTTCAAATAGATTTTGATATTGACTTTTAATAGAATTCCAAAATTATAAGAGAACAGATTCTATGATTTCAGTACCTTTAGACCATGAAATTTTCCACCTTGTTTTGTGTCCCTGGATATGTTTCAGTATCTTCTAATTTATAGTCTATGGAAACTTGAATAGAATTTGTATCCTACTGTTATATGAAAATTGTATAAATCATAATTATGTTGAATTGGTTCATGGTGGTTTTCAAGTCTACTATATACATCTACTTTTATGTATATTCATTCTATTAACTTCTGAGAGTTTGATTTTAAAATTCCAACTAGAAAATCTTATCTCCTTAAAAATCGTAATACATAATGGAACTATATATAACTGTTTTTTATTTTCCAAGTCTCCTGTAAATGTGTTATCATACTTTCATAATTTAAAAAAGAAAAAAAAGGAGAAAAAAATAAGTGAATTTTCTGCAAACTCTTAAATAAAATAGATGCAGAAAGGAAACTTCCTAACTCAGTCTGTGAGGATACACTTACCCTAACACCAAAACAAAACAAAGAGAACAAATTACAAATGATTATCTCTCCTTAACACAGACATAAAAATTCTCAGCAAAATGTGAGCAAACTGAATCTAACAATGTATATAGAAAGATATACACCATGCACAAGTGGGATTTACTTAAGGTGCACAAGGCTGGTTCAACATTAGAATATGGGTTTAATGTAACCCATCACATCAACAGGCTAAAAAAGAAAAGTCTTATGATCCATCAGTAGGTGCAGAAACAGCATTTGACAAAATTCAGTATCCATATACACATACTTGATAAAAGCTCCCAGCAAACTAGGAATAAAAATGAATTCCCACAGCTTCATAAAGAACAATTATGAAAACTTAGAGATAGCATCATACTTAATGGTGAGATGCATAATGATTTCCCCCTAAGATTGGTAACAGAGTAGAACTATTTCTTCTCACCATTTTTACTGAACATTATACAGGAAGTTCTAGTAATGCAATAATAAAAGAAAACGAATAAAAACAGATATTTGGAAGGAAGAAATAAAGCCATCTTTGTTCACAAGTAATATGATGGTTTAAGTTCAAAATCCCAAATGACTGACAAAAGAAAGAAAGAAGGAAACAAAGAACCTCCTGGAATTAATAAGTGACTATAGCAAGTTTGCAAGATATAAGGTAAATATACAAAAGTCAGTCCTTTTCCTCTATGTCAGCAGTGAAATTAAAAACATCATTTACAAGAGGGGGTAATATTTGTGGAGTAGGAAGATCCTAAACTGGGCTTCCCAGGTGACTAAATAGTAAAGAATCTACCTGCCAATGTAGGAGATGCAGGTTCAGTCCCTGGGTCAGGAAGATCCCCTGGAGGAGGGCATGGCAATCCACTCCAGTGTTCTTGCCTGGGAAATCCCATGGACAGAGGAGTCTGGTGGGCTACAGTCCATAGGGTTATAAAGAGCCAGACATGACTGAGCAACTGAGTGTGCAAGAGCTCACCTCCTCCAATGGGCACACCAAAATTACAACTATTTACAAGGCAACTTTTGATGAGAAAGGTATGAAGTCTAGCAGAAAAGATCTTCTACAACTAAAGATATAAAGATGGACCCACGACAGGCAAGTAGGAGGGACATGGAGTCAAGACCCACATCACTAGTGATCTACAAACAAGAAGATAATTACAATTGCAGAGGTTCTCCTCGAGAAGTGAGGGGTCTGAGCCCCACATTGAGTTTCCCATATCAGACATCCTGCACTGGGAAGATGAGCCCCCAAAATATTTGGCATTGAATGTCAGCAGGATTTACTCTTGGGACAACCAGAGGGCTGTGTCATATATAAAATCTCACATGATCTGGGATTCACGAAGCAGTAATCTGAAAGGAGCCTGAGTTAGAATCACATGTTGAACTTGGAGATCCTCCTGGAGAAGTGGGAGTCAACTGCAGCTTACCCTGGGGGGCTTGTGATACCACAAGGACACTGGTGTTGGCAAGCATCATTTTGAAACCCTGCTTATTTGTGTCAACACTTAGTCCCACCCACCAGCTGATCTGGACCAGTAGTGGGATCCCTCAGGCCAAGCAACTAGTTGGGCAGAGACACAACCCTACTCACTAGAAGAACTGTGTCTTAAGACCTCCTGAGCTCACAGCCACTCTAGAACCCAGCTCTATCCCCCAGAGGGCCCAGGACTCAATCCCACCCACCAGAGCACTGGCAATAGCTCCTGAATACTCCCGGGGAGCGTCAGCCCCACCCACCAGTGTGCAGGTAACCATCCCAGAAACCCATGGACCCTGGTCTGTGCACCGTCAGGCAGACACCAACTCTTGGATCTCTATGGCCCTGAAACCAGAGACCTCAGATCTTGGCTCTGGGGTACCACTCCCAGGATACCCTGGGCTGCAGCATCAGCCACCAGCGGGTGGACACCAGCACCAAGACCACGATAGCCCACAGCCTGCGATGTGAGGACTCAGCCCATCCACCAGCAGGCCTGCACCAACCCCAGGACCACCAGGCCAATACTAATTTGGGGACACAGTGGGCTCCTCAACCAGATGCCCTGGGATATGGCTCCCCCACCATTGAGCTAAGACCACCTTTAGGACACTCCAGACACACAGCAGCCATCACAAGGACTGACTGGACTCAGTGACCAGCCAACACCAGCTCTGGGACCCCTAGGGTCCTGCAGCCAGAGATCCTGGGACCTGGCTCCATTAAATCATAGGCTGGCATTAGCCTTGGGACCCTTTGGAGCCTGGCTCCACCCACCAGCAAGCTGACACCAGCTCCAAGACACTCTAAACCCCTAATCCAACTCTGTCCGAAACTAGCACCACCACCAGCAGGCCCATGCTAGATCTAGGACCTCAGCCCTTTAACCTCTCACCCTAGATCCTGACCCCACCCACCAATGGGCCAGCACTAACCCTGGGCCCCCTGGGATGCTGCAGTCAGCTGCCTCGTGACTCAGCCTCACCCACCAGCAACTGTCAGAATCCTTGCAAGAAGCAGCTTGGCAACCAACCAGACTGGGGCCAGCCACACCTGACTGATTGCCCTTAGTAGCTCACCACAACAGAAGAACTCATGAAGCCAATACAGGAGGTGCCCCTAGAGCGTCTAGTTCTGGTGTTCAGAGGGGTGTTGCTCCTGGGATACATAGGAGGTCTCCTATAAAATGCAACTTCTCCAAGGTTAGGAAATGCAACCATCTTACCAAAAAACAAAAATAAAAACAGCAAATTAGGCAAAACACAAAGGATCATAAGAGATTGTGTGTGTGTGTCTGTGTGTGTTCAGTGACTCAATTGTGTCTGCCTCTCTGTGTCCCCAGGGACTGTGGCCCGCCAGGCTCCTCTGTCCTTGGAATTTTCAAGGCAAGAATAATGGAACAGGTTGCCATTTCCTCCTCCAGCGGATCTTCCTGACCGAGGGATCGAATCCACATCTCTGGCATCTTCTGCATTGGCAGGCAGATTGTTTACCACTGTACCATCTGGGAAGTCTTCATATGATTCCTATGAAAATTATAAGCCAATAAAATGGACAACCTAAAAGGAATTAACATATTCTGAGAAACGTATAATTTCCTAAAATTGAACCAGGAATAAATAGAAACTATTACCAATAATGAAAATTAGTAATGAAATTTACCAGTAATGAAACTGAATCAGTTAAAAAAAAAACACCTGCAAACAGAAGTTCAGGACAAGATGGCTTCACAGGTAAATTCTACCAACATTCAGAAAAGATTTACCACCTATCCTCAAAATATCACACACACACACACACACACACACAAATTGCAGAGGAAGGATCACTTCCAAATTCATTCTACAAGGCCAGAATCAGCTTGGTTCCAAAACTTGACAGATGTCACACAAAAAAGTAAATTACAGGGCAATATCACTGAGGAAAAGATGCAATAATTCAACTATATATTAGCAAACTGAGTTAACAATACATTAAAAGAATAAAACATGATGATCAAGTGGGACTTAGCCTGCTGACGCAAGTACAGTTCAACAACCACAAATCAATCAATGGGATATTCCACATTAACAGATTGAAGGCTAAAAATCACATGATCATATCAATGTGTGAATAAAAGTTTTTGACAAAATTCAATAACCATTTAAAATAAAAACTCTCCAAAGTGGTAACAGAGGCAACATATTTAAACAAAATAAATGCCATATATGACAAGCCCACAGCTAACATTATACTCTATGGTAAAAAGATGAAAGCCTTTCCTCTATAATCAGGAATGAGACAAGGATGTCCATTCTTAAAACTTCTACTTAACATAATATCGGAAGTCCTAGTTACAGAAATCAGACCAAGAAAAGAAATAAAAGGAAACAAAATAGGAAAGGAAAAATGAGTCTCACTATTTGCAGATGACATGCTACTGCCCATAGGAAAACATGAAGATGTCACAAAAAAGCTATTAGATCTCATCAGTGAATTTGGTAAAGTTGCAGGATACAATACTAATATATAAAAATCTTTTGCATCTCTATACACTAATAGCAACTATTACAGAAATTTTTTAAAATCTCATTTACAGTTTAATCAAAAAGAATTGAATATCTAGGAATACATCTACTGAGTTAAAAGACATATTCAGAAAACTATAAAACACTGATGAAAGAAATTGAGGACAACAAAAACAGATGGAAAGACATACTGTACTTATAGATTGGAAGAATCGATATTGTTTAAAAGACCATATTACTTAAGGCAATGTACAAATTCAGTGCAATCCCTGTCAAAACACAAATGGCACTTTTCAAAGAACTAAAACAAATAATTCAAAAATATGTGTGGAAACACAAAAGACCCTGACTAGCTGAAGTGCTCTTGAGAATGAAGAACAAACACGGAGGTATCATGCTCTCGGGTTTCAAAGCACACTATAAAACCACAGTAACTGAAACAGTATATAAGTGGCACAAAAACAGACACTCACATCAGTGGAATCAAATGGAGAGCCCAGAAAGGAACCCACACTTAGATGGGCAGTTAATCTATGACAAAGAAGACAAGATCATATAATGGAGGAAAACACAGCCTCTTCAATAAACGGTATTGGGAAAACTGATCAGTTATATGCAAAAGAATTGAACTGGACTACTGTTTCATACCATGCATGGAAAAAAATTCAAAATAAATTAAAGATTTAAATGTAAGACCTGATATCATAAAAATAGGCAGTAAGCTCTTTGCCATCAGCTTTAGTTATTTTTGATATATTTCTTCAGGAAAAGGAAACAAAAAGCAAAACAAAACAACAACAAAAAAATGGGACTATATGAATCCAAAAAGCTGTTGAACAGCAGATGAAGTTATCAACATGAAAGAAAAGACCACCCACTGAATAGGAGAAGCTATTTACAAAAGATATATCTGGTAGGGGGTTAATAGGTCAAATATACAAAGACATCATACAACTCAACATCAAAAAAAAAAAAAAAAAGAAAAACTGAAACTGATTAAGAAATGGATAAAGGTTCTAAAGAGACATTTCTCCAAAGTAGACAAACAGATGGTCAACAGGCACATGAGAAGATGCTCAGTATCACTCATCTTCAGGCAAATGCACATCAAAGTCACTATGAAATATCCCCCACAGCCTATCAGAATGACTGTTCTCAAAAAGACAACAAGTAACAAGTGCTGGTAAGAATATGGGGAAAAGGGAATCCTCGTGAACTGTTGATGGGAATGAAAATTGGTGCAGCTACTATGGAAAATTGTATGGAAATGACTCAAAAAAATAAATAAAAACAAAACTTTCTTGTGACCCTAGCAATTTAATTCCTTGGTTTTTAACCAAATAATAAAAAACCACTAACTAGAAAAGATATCTACTCCTATTTTCATTATAGCATTATTACTCTAGCCAAAATACAGAAGCATCTTCACTTCCATGGATCTGTAAATGGATAAAGAAGGTGTGATATACACATACTCACTGGAATATTACTCAGCCATAAAAAGAATGACATCTTGCCATTAGCAACAATCTGGAGGGACGTAGTTTTAGGCTAAGTAAAATAAGTCAGAGGAGGAAAAATACTGCATGATTTCACTTACACGTAGAATCTAAAAAAGAAAACAAATCAACAAACAAAATAGAACCAGAATTTTAGATACAAAGAACAAAATGAGATGGAAAGAAAGAGGTACAGAGGTATGAAATGTACAATGTGAGGAATGTAGTGAATACTATGTAATATCTTTCCATAGTGACATACCTGGATTTTATCGTGGTGATCATTTTGAAATGTATAGAAATATTGAATCACTATGTTATATAATAGTAATTAACATAGTTTTCTAGGTCAATTATACTTCAAAGACAAAGAAACTCACAGAAAATGAGATCAGACTTGTACAGCTGGTGACAGGAGGAAGGGGAATTGGATGAAGGCAATCAAAAGGTACAAACTTCCCATCATAGAATAAGTACTAGGGATGTAATGTACAGCTGATAAAGATAAACACTGCTATATGTTATATGAGAAAGTTGTTAAGGGAGTAAATCCTGACTGCTCACCAAAAAGAAAAAATATCTCTTTCTGTTTATTTAATTTTGCATAGATGATGAATGTTCACTAAACTGTGAAAATCATTTCATGATGTGTATTTGTCAAATGACTATGCTGAACACCTTAAACTTACACAGTGCTCTATGTTGATTATGTTTCAATGTGGAAGAAAAAATATTCAAAAGAGTATCATTTACTTTTGCACCATGAAAATGAAATAGTTATATATCTAAAAAGATATTTTCAGAATCTTTATGTGGAAAACTGCAAAAACTGATGAAAAAAATGAAGGAAAACAAATAAATGTAAGGATGTTCCATATTCAAGGATAGGAAGAGTTAATATTTTATTATGGCAATTCTTCTCAGCTTGGTATACAGATTCAATATAATCCAATTAGTCGGGGAATATTGACAAAATGAGTCTAACAAAAGTCTAAATGATTCTTTAAAAATTCTAAAATTTAAAAAAAAAAAAAATTCTAAAATTTATCTAAAGTTTATATGGAAAATCAAAAGTCCCAGTAAAGCTAACACAGTAATAGAGAAGACCAAGTTTGAAGAACTTATATTACCCAACTTCAAGACTTAACATAAAGCTCTAATAAGAAAATGTGGTATAAGGAAATAAAGGATAACTGATCAACAGAACAGAAAAAAAAAGCCTATAAATTGACTCATACAAATATAGGCACTGATCTTTGACAAGTGACAAAAGCAATTCCAATGAGAAATAACATTCTTCTCAACCCTCAGTGCTGGAGCAACTGAATATTCAGAAGCAAAAAAAAAAAAAAAAGAAAATTAATCTAAATATAAAATCTAGATTAATCTAGATTAACACTCTGTACAAAAATTAACTCAGAATGGAACATATACCTAAATGTAAAATTCAAAACAATAAAAATTCTGAAAGATAATCCAGAAGAAAAGGTAGGTTTGATGATTACTTTTTGTATATGTCCCCGAGAATATGACCTACAGGAGAAAAAAATCAGTTATGCTGGATTTCATTATGGAAAAAAATGCTCTGTGCAAAACAATGTTAAGAGAAGCCACAGATTGGAAAAAATAGTTGCAAACACATATCTGATATGAGACTTGTATACAAACTATGTAAAGAATTTTTTAAAAACTCAACAAGAAGAAAACAACAACAAAAAAACAATTTAAAATTTGGCAAAATATCTGAACGAATACCTCATCAAAAAAGATATGATGGCAAATAAAAATATAAAACATGCTCAAAATCATGTTATTAGGAAACTGAAATTTAAAACAACAAAGAAACAGTGCTACACACCAAAGCACTAATAATACCACTTGCTGCTATTATGTAGCACAACAGGAACTCTCATTTTCTGTTGAAAATGCAAAATGGTTTAGCCACTATGAAAGGCAGCTTTTACAGATTCTTACAAAGCTAAATGTAGACTTACTATAAGAGTCAGCAATTAGGCTATTAGGAGTTTACTCAATTGTCTTGAAAAGTTATGTCCACACCAAACTTACACATAAATGTTTACAACAGCTTTATTTATAATTGCCAGGAACTGGAATAAACCAAAAATCCTTTCAAATGTCAGTTGATAAATATACTATTTTATATCCATGAAATAGAGTATCATTTAGCTATAAAAGAGTTATCAAGGTAAGAAAAGGCATAAAGGAATTTTTAAAAATTCATATTTCTAAATGAAAGAACCCAGTCTGACAAAGATACATACTGTATTATTTCAATCATTTAACATTCTGGAATAGGCAAAACTATAGGGATATAAGTGATTGCTGAGGGTTAGGTGTTAGGGTGATCAGTGGTTCCCAGGGGTTTGAGGGAGGGAGGAACAGGTGCAGCACAAGAGGTTTTTGGGGAAATGAGACTATTCTCTATGATACCATAGTGGTGGACACGTGAGAGCATGCACAAGTTAGAACTGTATAACACCAAGAGTGTAAACTATGGACGTTAGTTAATAAAACAATATTTGAAGTAGGCAGAATTGAAGAACCACAGATCAAATTGCCAGCACACTCTGGATCATAGAAAAGCAAAAGAATTCCAGAAAATCATCTATTTCTGCTTCATTGACTTTGCTAAAAGCTTTGCCTCTGTGGATCACAGCAAACTGTGTAGAAAATTCTTCAAGAGATGGGAATACCAGAACAACTTACCAGCCTCCTGAGAAACCTGTATGCAGGCAGGTCAAGAAACAACAGTTAAAACCAGACATGGAACGACAGACTGGTTCAAAATTGGGGAAGGAGAATGTCAAGGCTATATATTGTCACCTCGGTTATCTAATTTGCATGCAGAGTACATCATGTGAAATGCTGGGCTAGATGAAGCACCAGTTGGAATCAAGATTGCTAGCAGCAGTATCAATGACCTCAGGTATGTAGATGACACCACCCTTATGACAGAAAGCAGAGAGGAACAAATGAGCCTCTTGATGAATGTGAAAGAGGATAGTGAAAAAGGTGTCTTAAAACTCAACATTCAGAAACAAAGATCATGGCAATGGCATCTGGTCCCATAACTCTACATCAATAGATGGGAAACTAAAGGAACGAGTGACAGAATTTATTTTCTTGGGCTCCAAATTCACTGTGGACAGTGACTGCAGCCATGAATGTAAGAGATACTTGCTCCTTGGAAGAAAAACTGTGACAAACCTAGACAGCATATTAAAAAGCAAACACCATACACAAAAATATACTCAAAATGGATTAAAGATCGAAATGTAATACCAGAAACTATAAAACTCTTAGAGGAAAACATAGGGAGAAAACTCTCTGACATAAATCACAGCAATATCCTCTATGACCCACCTTCCAGAGTAATGGAAATAAAAGCAAAAATACACATATGGGACGTCAGTACAGTTCAGTTCAGTCACTCAGTCGTGTCCGACTCTTTGCGACCCCATGGACTACAGCACGCCATGCATCTCTGCCCATTACCAACTCCTGGAGTTTACTCAAACTCATGTGCATTGAGTTGGTGATGCCATCCAGCCATCTCATCCTCTGTCATCCCCTTCTCCTCTCTACTTCAATCTTTCCCAGCATCAGGGTCTTTTCAAATGAGTCAGCTCTTCACATCAGGTGGTCAAAGTATTGGAGTTTCAGCTTCAGCATCAGTCCTTCCAATGAACATTCAGGACTGATTTCCTTTAGGATGGATTGGTTGGATCTCCTTGCAGTCCAAGGGATCTCAAGAGTCTTCTCCAACACCACAGTTCAAAAGCATCAATTCTTCGGCATTCAGATTTCTTTATAGTCCAAATCTCACGTCCATACGTGACTTCTGGAAAAACCATAGCTTTGACTAACGAATCTTTGTTGGCAAAGTAATGTCTCTGCTCTTTAATATGCTGTCTAGTTTAGTCATAACTTTTCTTCCAGGAGCAAGCATCTTTTAATTTCATGCCTGCAGTCACCATCTGCAATGATTTTGGAGGCCTCAAAAATAGTCTCTCACTGTTTCCATTGCTTCCCCATCTATTTGCCATGAAGGGATGGGACCAGATGCCATGATCTTAGTTTTCTGAATGTTGAGTTTTAAGCCAACTTTTTAACTCATTTTTCGCTTTCATCAAGAGGCTCTTTATTTCCTCTTCGCTTTCTAACATAAGGGTGGTGTCATCTGCATATCTGAGGTTATTGATATTTCACCTGGCAATCTTGATTCGAGCTTGTGCTTCCTCCAGCCCAGCGTTTCTCATGATATAAGTTAAATAAGCAGGGTGACGATATACAGCCTTGACGTACTCCTTTCGAGATTTGGAACCAGTCTGTTGTTCCATGTCCAGTTCTAACTGTTGCTTCTTGACCTACATACAGGTTTCTCAGGAGGCAGGTCAGGTGGTCTGGTATCCCATCTCTTGAAGAATTTTCCACAGTTTTTTGTGATCCACACAGTCAAAGGCTTTGGCATAGTCAATGAAGCAGAAATAAGTGTTTTTTCTGGAACTCTCTTGCTTTTTCAATGATCCAACGGTTGTTGGTAATTTGATCTGTGCTTCCTCTGCCTTTTCTAAAACCAGTTTGAACATCTGTAAGTTCATGGTTCACATAGTGTTGAAGCCTGACTTAAATAATTTTGAGCAATTTGAGTAATGCTCAAATGCTCGAGCATGTGAGATGACTGTAATTAACTTTGAAACTTTTGCACAATGAAGGAAATTATTAGCAAGGTAAAAAGGCAGCCTTCAGAATGGTAGAAGATAATAGCAAATGAAACAATGAACAAGGAATTAATCTCTAAAATATACAAGCTGCTCATACAGCTCAATACCAGAAAAACAACCCAATCAAAAAGTGGGCAAAATAACTAAACAAACACTTCTCCAAAGACGACATACAGATGGCTCATAAACACGTGAAAAGATGCTCCGCATCATTCATTATTACAGAAATGCAAATCAAAACCACAAGGAGATATCACCTCATTTTGGTCAGAAGAGCCTCCATCAAAACATCTACAAGCAATAAATGCTGGAGTGGGTGTGAAGAAAAGGGAACCCCCTACACTGTTGGCAGGAATGCAAACTGGTACAGCCACTATGGAGAAGAGTGTGGAGATTCCTTTAAAAAGTAGAAATAGAACTGCCAAAAGACCCAGTAATCCCACTCCTGGGCACACACACCAAGAAACCAGAATTGAAAGAGACACATGTACCCCAATGTTCTCTGCAGCGTTGCTTACAATAGCTAGGACATGGAAGTAACCAAGATATCCATTGGCAGATGAATGAATAAGGAAGTCGTGGTACATATACACAATGAACTCTACTACAATAAGGAATACATTTGAGTCAGTTCTAATGAAGTGGACAAAACCAGAGCCCATACAAAGTGAACAAAGTGAAGTAAGTCAGAAAGATAAATACCAATACTGTATATTAACGCATGTATACGGAGTTTAGAAAGACGGTAACAACAACCCTATATGTAGGGCAGCAAAAGAGACACAGATGTAAAGAACAGGCTTTTGGACTCTGTGGGAGAAGGCAAAGATAGGATGAGAGAATAGCCTTGAAGCATGTGTATTACCATAAGTAAAATAGATGACCAGTACAGGTTTGATGCATGTAGCAGGGCACTCAAAGCCAGTGCTCTGGGAAACCAAGAGGGATGGGATGGGGAGGGAGGCAGATGGGGGTTCAGAATGGGGGGACACATGTGTACCTGTGTCTGATTCATGTCGATGCATGGCAAAAACCATCACAATATTATAAAGTAATTATCCACCAATTAAATAAATTAATTAATTAACAACAACAAAAAGCTGAAACATTACTTTGCCAACAGTAATCCATATTGTTCAAGCTATGGTTCTTCCAGTAGGCATGTATGGATGTGAGAGTTGGACCATACAGAAGGCTGAGTGCTGAAGAATTGATGCTTTCCAACTGTGGTGCTAGAGAAGATCCTTAAGAGTCCCTTGGACTGCAAGGAGATCCAACCAGTTGCTCTTAAAGGAAATCAACTCTGAATATTCATTTAAGGACTGATGCTGAAGCTGAAACTCCAATACTTTGTCCACCTGAGGAAAGAACTGACTCATTGGAAAAGATCCTGATGCTGGGAAAGATTGAAGGCAGGAGGAGAAGGGGATGACAGAGGACAAGATGGTTGGATGGCACCACTGACTCAATGGACATGAGTTTGAGCAAGTTCTGGGAGATGTTGAAGGAAGCCTAGCATACTGCAGTCCGTGGGGTTACAAAGAGTCAGACACAACTGAGCAACTGAACAATAGCAACAAATAGAACTTGTTGAATATAAAATCAATTACATCATCACTTTCAAGATGTCCAATAAACATTCTTAATTGTACATAAAAGTGGAAAATTCAAAAAACCTTGGTAAAATACTATCTACTAATATTTTGTTTTTCAACTGACTAAAGTTAGAACTATTTACAGTAGTATTTTTATTATCTTGGAACTCAATGTGTTATGGGCTGAATTGTGTATGTTCCCTCCTACCCAATTCATATGTTGATGTCCTAACCCCCAGTACATCAGAATGTGACCTATTTGCAGACTTTTTTAAAGAGGAAACTATGCTAAAATGAAGTGATGAGGGTAATCCCTTATGCTATAACACCTTTAAAAGATGATATGGTACATATATACAATGGAATGTTACTCAGTCATAAAAAAGAACACATATGAGTCAGTTCCACTGAGGTCGATGAACCTAGAGCCTGTTATACAGAGTAAGTCAGAAAGAGAAAAACAAATGTAGTATATTAATGCATATTTATGAAATCTAGAAAAATTGTATGGATGAACCTATTTGTAGGGAAGGAATGGAGAGGCAAGTGTAAAGAATGGACTTGTGGACACAGTTGGGGAGGGAAAGAGTGGGACAAATGGAGAGAGTAGCATCAACATGCACGCACTGTCAGGTGTAAGATGGATAGCTCTTAAGGAGTTGCTGTGTAGCGTAGGGAGTTCAGTCAGGTGATTTGATGACTCGGAGTGATGGGAGAGGGAGAGAGGATAGAGATGAGGTATGTATAGTTATGGCTGATTTGCATTGTGCATGGCAGAAACCAACACAACATCATAAAATTTAAATATATATATATAAAATAAAAATAAGACAGGAAGATTAGGACACAGACATGAACAGTGTGGATGTGCTCAGTCAAGCAGTCATGTCTGACTCTTTGTGATCCCATGAACTGTAGCGCGCCAGGCTTCTTTGTCCAGGCTGTATCCCGGGCATGCATACTGGAGTGGGTGGTCATTTCCTACTCCAGGGGATCTTCCCAATCCTGCACTGGCAGGCAGATTCATTACCAAGTGCCACCTGGGACGCTCCAGTCATGAACAGAGTGAAGACAAATTCAGGCATGGAAAAAACAAACAAACAGCCAACTGGAATGGAAAGAGGCAAAGAGGAAGGCCTCTGAAAAAACTAACCTTACTGACATTACCTTCCTCTCAGAGCTAGCCTCCAGAACTGTGAGAAAATATGTTTGCTTTTTAAGTTACTTAATTTGTGATACTTTGTCATGGCAGCCCATGAAACAACTAGTCAATTTAATCTAGTACAGCAAATGCTTCTATTATCACAGTGAAGCTTACTAAAGTCATGTTTTTCATATGCTTGTTAAGTTTCATCTTGCCCTGAAGCTCAAGGCTTTCAAGTATTTTGATGATAGGCTATCTGTAATTTATTAATCATCTTTAGGTTCACGATATTTGAAAGAGAACTAATGATATTTATAGTTTTATCTAGCATATCCCAATATATATTATTTTTATAAATAGATGTTAGTTTCCTAGAGATATTTTACTTTTCAAACAGTATCACTTATTCATCCATTTATTAATTTATCAAGTTTGACAATTACTAGATTGATGTTGAGCATGCAAAATTAAATGAAAAGGCTTTTTCTTTGAAGCTGTGGTAAGGGAAATATATTCCATTCCAAGAGGATTCAGTTGTCTGAAGGACATAAGAGAATGAGGATGTGTGGGGAAAAGGCTAGAAATGGAGAAAAGGATCAGGCCTTAGAGAGCCTTCATGGTGCAGGTATTTTATTTTATTTATTTTACTGCATTTTAAAAGTGAGGTATTTTATTCTGTGAATAATAGATAGGCATACCTTTTAAGTTTGGGGACAGAGAAATAACATGCTCACATATAAATCTGTTAGCAGGATTTAAGGATGTGCTGATATTGGAGATGAATTTTATTAATATTGTTAAAGTACAGGTGATACATGATAAAAATCATAATCAGACAATAGTAGTAGAGAATAGTGTAGAATTGAAATAGATGAAACTGTGAAGCATGAGAAATGGCCTGGCCAGGATAAGATTAGAGACAGAACAACAGAAGGTAGATTATGCCCAAAACTACTGTTGACTTGCCCAAGAACATAGAAACACACAAAATGGGGAATTCAGTAGATAGAACAGGTGTCAGGGGAAAGATGACTAATGGGATTATTCATGGAATGTTAATGTCATGAAACATCTATGGCACCTGTTCCCTCCCTCATCAAGAGTCTAGAGTTTGTATAGTGGCCTAATCTAATAGATAGGTATAGAACTTCCCCACAAGTCAGATATATGTCAAGAAACTGGGACCCATATAAATGTGGCTTACAACGTTTGGAGTTCAGGGTTTAAGGATCTTTATCTCAATTTTAGTACTGTAAAATATAACTGCTGTTCAATAAAGTCTAAACTTTTTTTGTTTGTTAAGCATATTTGTTGTAAGCAATATAAAAATGACAAACATTTGTTCCTTCCCTTTTAACCAAAACTCCTTCTTTTCTCCCATCTATCTCAATTTAAATTTATCTATCTGTCCATACACCAATTCACCCATCCATCTATACACCCATATATCAGACACAAATGCTCAAAGGTCCAGGAAAATGTTTCCAAATTATTACATTCATCAGAGATAACACACTGCTTTTTTTTAAACAGGAGATAACATAATTTTCATATTTAAAAACTTGAAAATGTGGTAGTACTTCTATTAATATTTTAAATTATATAATTCAAATAATTTATTCCAGCCATTATAGATATAGTACAGATTTATTATGCCTTAACCTGTACTAGTATTTCAAAAATTATTTTTAAATATGTGTGATATAGCAAATGTCCTGAAGAGTCTGAATAAAAATTCTTTCTCTAAATCCAATTTTCTGTGTCTAATAACTCAGATTTCAAGTTACAGTTACAATTCAAATAAGCAGTAGAATGCAACACACTCACACAATACAATAATTAACTCAAAATTCCAAGGAATCTTAACACCGAAACACCTGCAAAAATGCCCAAAGGTGTATTGATATACTGCAGTTGGAGGTTGCCGTCTTCATAAACTCCATTCTCATACTCTAAAATCAATTGTCTTCTACTTCTTTATGCACCTATCGATTCTACAGGAAAATGCTTTTATAAAAATCAATGTGTAAAAGACTCTTTTTATGGTCTTTTCTTTGTCTATCCACAAGGTTGTTTGATGTTTTAAGGTGAATACTAAGTGCTCCTAATAATCAAAATGTAAAAGTTGGTCCTAATATTTTACAAATGATATAAGCATGATATTATCTTGAGGTCATGAGATATAGTATAACATCTATATAGATACAGATGTCAGATCTATATCTGTATAGATATAGATGATGTCATGTCACTATATTTATCTTTTGCATGTAAATATAGTATTTAGGAATTTATTTACCTGCATTAGGATTTATTTGTGAAAAATTATATATGCCATTTTCATTCCAACAATCATTTAATGAATCTGAATTAATAGTTATTAGCCACATTTAAGCCTCCCACTCCCCAATGTACTGTATGAGACACTTGATGAATAATGATTACTATAAAGCACTTTTTAAAAAGACAGTATATAGTATTTCTTTGAGAAAACCTAGTTTAAACATATAAAGTCCTTGGGAGGATTTTCTGTTTAAAAATACAATAATCCTCTCTACCATACATAGATTTAGACAATACTTTTGGATCAGTAACTAAAAGCAAGTCCTATGAGAATATCCAGCACATGAAAAGTTCTGATCACAAAGCATTATATTTGCTTAATTAAAAAACTTATTCGAAAATATGGATTTTCAAATACAACTCCAAAACCCAACATTCATATATACACTTTAATCACATATACCTGGACATTGCCTTAGGTAGCCGCTTGATGTCAGATGTGTGTTTTTTCAGTATTCATTTATTTGGTCAATTTCAGCTCAGTTCAGTTGTTCAGTCGTGTCCGACTCTTTGCAACCCCATGAATCGCGGCACGCCAGGCCTCCCTGTCCATCACCAACTCCTGGAGATTACTCAAACTCATGTCCATCGAGTCAGTGATGCCATCCAGCCATCTCATCCTCTGTCATCCCCTTCTCCTCCTGCCCCCAATCCCTCCCAGCATCAGGGTCTTTTCCAATGAGTCAATTTGCAGTCTAAAAAATCTACCCCAAACTGACTTTGCCAAAGGAATACTAAAAGAACTTCAACTGAAACCACATAAAGAAAAATGTAATTTACTCTCTAAAATAGTGAGTTATCTCTAAAAGAAAGTTCAAGGAAAAGTACAAAGCGCTTTTCTGATTAAACTTTAATTAATACACCTGCATTTCCTCCCTACTCTCCTTTTTCTCTTTCTGTTCTCTCCCTTTCCTATTCTTGCCTTGAGAACCTTGAAGAGGCATAATGATATGACACTGAAAGATGAACTCCCCAGGTCAGTAGGTGCTCAATATGCTGCTAGAGAAGAGTGGAGAAATAACTCCAGAAAGAATGAAGAGGCTGAACCAAAGCAAAAGTAATGCCTAGTGGTGGATGTGACTGGTGATGGAAGTCAAGTTTGATGCTGTAAAGAACAATATTGCATAGGAACCTGAAATGTTAGGTCCATGAATCAAGGTAAAGTGGAAGTGGTCAAACTGGAGATGGCAAGAGTGAATAATGACATTTTAGGAATCAGTGAACTAAAATGGACTGGAATGGATGAATTTAATTCAGATGATCACTATACTTACTACTATGGGCTAGAATCTCTTAGAAAAAATGGAGTATCATTCATAGTCAACAAGAGAGTCCAAAATGCAGTTCAGTTCAGTCTCTCAGTCGTGTCTGACTCTTTCTGACCACATGAACCACAGCACGTCAGGTCTCCCTGTCCATCACCAACTGCCGGAGTCCACCCAAACCCATGTCCGTAGAGTCGGTGATGCCATCCAACTATCTCAGCCTCTGTTGTCCCCTTTTCCTCCTGCCCTAAATCTTTCCCAGCATCAGGGTCTTTTCAATTGAGTCAGCTCTTCTGGATGCAATCTCAAAAATGACAGAATGATCTCTGTTCATTTCCAAGGTAAACCATTCAATATCACAATAATCTAAGTATAGGCCTCAACCAGTAATGCTAAAGAAGCTGATGTTGAAGAGTTCTATGAAGATTTACAATACCTTCTAGAACTAACACCAAAAAGAAAAAATTCCTTTTCATCATAGGGTACTGGAATGAAAAAGTAGGGAGTCAAGAGATACCTGGAGTAACAGGCAAGTTTGGCCTTGGAGTAAAAAAATGAAGCAGGGCAAAGGCTAACAGAGTTTTGCCAAGAGAACACACTGGTCAGAGCAAACACCCTCTTCCAACACACAAGAGATGATTCTACACATGGATAGCACCAGATGGTCAGTACCAAAATCAGATTGATTATATTCTTTGCAGTCAAAGATAGAGAAGCTCTATACAGTCAGCAAAAACTAGACTGGGAGCTGACTATGGCTTAGATCATGAACTCATTGCAAAATTCAGACTGAAATTGAAGAAAGTAGGGAAAACCACTAGACCATTCAGGTATGACCTAAATAAAATCCCCAACAATTATGCAGTAGAAGTGACAAATAGATTTTGTCTGAGAAAAGAAGAGAAGCTAAAGGCAAAGGAGAAAAGGAAAGATATATCCATCTGAATGCAGAGTTCCAAAGAAGAGCAAGGAGAGATAAGAAAGCCTTCCTCAATGAACAATGCAAAGAAATAGAGGAAACTAACAGAAGGGACAGACTGGAGACCTCTTCAAAAAAATTAGAGATACCAAGGGAACATTTCATGCAAAGATAGCAAAATTAATGACCAAAACAGTATGGGCCTAAGAGAAGCAGAAGATATGAAGAAAATATGACAAGAATACACAGAAGAACTATACAAAAAATATCTTCATGACCCAGATAACCATGATGGTATGAACTCTCACCTAGAGCCAGACATCCTAGAGTGTGAAATCAAGTGGGCCTTAGGAAGCATCACTATGAACAAAGCTCGTGGGAGTGATTGGAATTCCAGCTGAGCTATTACAAATCCTAAAAGATGATGCTGTTAAATTTCTGCACTCAATATGCCAGCAAATTTGGAAAACTCAGTAATGGCCACAGGACTGGAAAAGGTCAGTTTTCATTCCAATTCCAAAGGAAGACAATGCCAAAGAATGTTCAAACTACTGCACAATTGCACTCATCTCACATGCTAGCAAAGTAATGCTCAAAATTCTACAAGCTACACTTAAATAGTACATTAACTGAGAACTTCCAGATGTTCAAGCTGGATTTAAAAGTGTGGAGGAACCAGAGATCAAATTGCCAACATCCACTGGACCATTGAAAAAGCAACATAATTTCAGAAAAACATCTACTTCTGCTTCATTGACTATGCTAAAATTTTTGACTTTGTAGATCACAACAAGCTGTGGAAAAGTCTTAAAGAGATAGGAATACCAGACATCCTTACTGGCCTCCTGAGAAATCTGTATGCAGGTCAAGAAGCAATGGTTAGAACCAGACATGGAACAGCAGACTAGTTCCAAATTGGAAAAGGTGTACATCAAGGTTGTATAATGTCACCATTACATGCAAAGTATGTCATGTGAAATGCAGGGCTGGTGGAGCACAAGTTGGAATCAAGATTGCCGGGAGAAACATCAATAACCTCAGATATGCAGATGATACCACCCTTATGGCAGAAAGTGAAGAAGAACTAAAGACCCTCTTGATGAAAGTAAAAGAGAAGAGTGAAAAATCTGGCTTAAAACTCAACATTCAAAAAATTAAGATCATGGCATCAGGTCCCATCACTTCATGGCAAATAGATGGGGAAACAGTGAGAGACTTTATTTTCTTGGGCTCTAAAATCATTGCAGATGGTGACTGCACCCATGAAATTAAAAGATGCCTGCTCGTTGGAAGAAAAGCTATGACCAACCTAGATAGCATATTAAAAAGCAGAGACATTTTGCTGACAAAAGTCCATCTACTCAAGGCTATGGTTTTCCAGTAGTCATGTATGGATGTGAGTTGGACCATAAAGAAAGCTGAGCACAGAAGAATTGATGCTTTTGAAGTGTGGTGTTGGAGAAGACTCTTGAGAGTCCCTTGGACTGCAAGGAGATCCAACTAGTCCATCCTAAAGGAGATCAGTCCTGAATATTCATTGGAAGTCCTGATGCTAAAGTTGAAGCTCCAATAGTTTAGCCCCCTGATGTGAAGAACTGACTCATTGGAAAAGCCCCTGATGCTGGGAAAGACTGAAGTCAGGAGAAGAAGGGGACAACAAAGGATGAGATGATTGAATGGCATCACCGACTCAATGGACGTGAGTTTGAGCAAGCTCCAGGCACTGGTGATGGACAGGGAAGCCTGGCATGCTGCAGTCCATGGGTCGCGAAGAGTTGGACTCGACTGAGCAACTGAACTGAACTGAATTGAACTGAATTCTAAAAGTAGAAGTCTTCTTTGCTTGTTTCTTTGGGTTTCATTTTGGTTTTGGAAAAGTTTTCTTTGTTTTCTTTGAATTCTTTCATCTACTGTTTTAATAAGCCTTAATCACATACAAGAAGGAAGGCACAATTCTGCACACTGGAAATATAAGCAGTGAGCAAAGTAGACAAATTTGCAGCAAACATTGTTAGGCTTAGAAAAGGACACAAGATATTTCTGGTTATTCTTTCAATGAAATGCTCTCATTGACTAGTAGACTCTCTGGAAATTATCTGACTCTACTGAAATGTATATTTTTAATTGTCTTTGAAATACTGTATAAAAATTGCATTATAGAAAATTGATAACACAATTGATTTCTCTTCATGACATTGCAAATGAACGACAACAGTAGTAGTAAATGTAAATCAAATTTTCATTCCAGCAGATAATATGCTAGAAGTTCCCTCATTTAATCAAATGTCTTTGATTAATTAAAACCTCCCATGTTCAATTTTTGACCCATGTTCAATTAACATTTGATGAGAGTCTTGATTTTACCATTTTGCATATTTTATTTTACCAAGGTATTTGTCTCTTGGCACTCATATTCTTGTTGATTTTCTACAAATGCCTAAAGTTAAAAAGAAAGTGTTCTTCCATCCTCTTTCATTATAGTAGGATGGCTTCTACAGGACGGCCTCATTTATGTCAGAAAAAAAAAAATGTAAGTGGAGAATATTTTTCAAGTGTTTGGGCTTCTAAAACAAACCTATCCATTTGAAAGTAAGAGTGTGCTGTTTCCTTGGTCTCCTGTGCATTTTAACTTGGCTTGGAACAACAAGATTGTACAGATTTTGGGTAATGATTTTTGCTAGTTAACCTGAAATGAAAGTATACATATTGTTTGCAGAGTTGATGGTAAATATAGTTGAACACCCACCGTGAAGTTTACAGGATCCAGCTGGTTATTATACGCCTTTATGAATAGTCAATAAAACTTAATAGATACCCATTTCTAGTACCTTACTCCCAGAGCCACAATCAGGTAGAAAATCAGCCCACTTAATCACAAACCCTGAAAAGATTAGGGTCTGGTATTCAGTTGTGATATCTGTGAAGGATAAAGCTTGATTACTGTGATAACTGAATGTATTCATATAAAATTTTTCTAAAATGCCTGAAATTTTACCAAATCCTCTTGAACACTTTTTTTAAGTTTCTTACATTTTTGTTATACAATTAATTAGATGGTAAGGAATTCATTACATTATGAAATGCTCAGAGCATCAATTTAGTAAGATTTCTTATTCAAGGAAAATTTTACACTTAAACCCTTATAACCAAGTATATGTTATTCATTTTTTTAACTTTAAAAATTCAATTTTTTCCAACTTATTTATTCATAAGTACTGAGTGTAGTTTTTATATTTGTACTTTTCCAAAATCTTAAGAATTATGGCTATAAAATTTGTTGTTTGAAACTTCCAATTCACCCAAATTTGCTAATCATTTAGTGAAATAATTGAACCCTCTCTCCTTTTACTCTCAGCATATAAATAGCATTTTATTTTCAAAACATATTGCAAACTGGATTATGAAATATTTCAGAAAGGCTAAATAAAGCAGCTATTAATATTTAGTGATGGCTATCACTACACTTCACTTGGAGGAAAAAGATTAGAACAGAAATATCAGGTATGTTGAATTGTACTTTGGAAAGGGCAAACTGGTATCAATAGCACCAGCAGAATACAATTAGAGATTTCTAAGCTGCCTGCCATTCCCTTTGCAGAGGGGACTTTAAAACCTAAAATAAGAACAACAATAGTATTAATACCGGTAGCTAAGATGATTGGTTGTCTTTCTAGTATGAGGAAAACAAAAACAAAGGCAATCATATGTTTTTAAATTTTTACTGTATCAAGCCACAACATTTTCTTCAAAAATGAACATAGGTAGAAACCAAGCACCAAATAATTTATCTGGGCCCTGTAGTAGAAATGTTTGTTTTCTCTGCCCATCAATTATTTCATCTTTATCTGGAAATATCCTTGGACTTTGCTTTCTTTTTTCATTTATAAAAAGTTTTTACTTAGTTTGAAAGAATTATAGTTTTTAGGAAGTTGCAAAGATAGTATAGAGAAGTCTCCCCCAGTGGTTGCATCTCATGTAATTAATTACACAAGATCCCCTTTAGGTTTGACTTATGATTTTTCCTCTTAATAATAGTGTGAAAGTGATAGCTCATTCAGTAATAACCATAGTAAAATTTATTTTAATTTTTATCTTTTCCTAGGCTAGGGATAAAAGGTATGTACTCTGATGCTGGACAGCAACTAGGAGCCACAGCTCATTTCATCACGCATTCACCAGGACGAACAACCAACACACTGATAGTCACTCTGGACCCGTACAACCGTTCTCCATTTCCCCTTCAGTGCAGTATTTCATACTTGAGTTATCCTACACGGGAGTACAGGAATATAAAGCAATCTTGTTAAACATTTTAAAGGTATTTCCCCACTAAAAGGACTTGGATAGATGAACATTTTTATTTACCTGGGATAAAATCTCACAGAAATTCCTGGGCTATTCCTAAAGAAAGGCCGTGAGATCATGACCTTATACATAGGCAAAAGTAAGCAGTTCCTTCTTGGTATTTGTTAAAAACCAAAAGTAATCATCCTGTCCTCCAGTGTTTTACTAACCATATAAATTCTTAACCACTGGACCACCAGGGAAGTCAGCTAGCAACATAAATTCTTTTAATAGAAGGTAATGGTATTCTGGAAACAGCTGGGAATAAAATACAAATACCTCTACAGAAGAAAGTGTTGTTTGGCATGAAACATATTTGTATATATCTATACTTATACTTTTATTTATATTCAATATATATGGTGGCTCAGATGGTAAAGAATCCACTTGTAATGCAGGAGACCCGGGTTCAATCCCTGGGTCAGGAAGATTCCCTAGAGAAGGGAATGACAAATCACTCCAGTGTTCTTGCCTGGAGAGTTCCATGGACAGAGGACTCTGGTGAGCCACACTCCATGGTCTCACAGAGTTGGACATGACTAAGAGACTAATGCATACACACACGTGTATCTAACCTGCACTACCATAAATCTACTCCATTTCATTATCTATCATACTCAATTCCATTTTATTCCATTCCTTTTTTGTTGTCTTTAATGTTAATTCTCTCCCTGCAAATTACCTTGTTTACCCTCTAATGGATTGAATCTGAGCATATTTACACATATGTTTATGTGTAAATATTGATATGAAACATTTGTGGAATTAGAAACTGAGCATTTTTTAAAGAGGAAAAATCAGTTCTTGGAGGTCAGAGCAAAGAGCTAAGGGCACAATATGATAACCCTAAAGTAACTTTTATCTTTGACTGGTTTTATATCAAACTAACTTTCAGCAAGAGGTTTTGATGAAAGTGAGAACATATTTTAATGCTCATAAATATGAAAGTCACATCATGACTGATTTCTTCAAATCCTCAGACCTGGTGTCAAAAATAACAGAGTAGATGGTCACTACATAGTTATCGACTGGATAACAGACTCAATGGATGAGAAGTGAGGAGCTTCAAGTCAATCTGAGGTGATCATGGCTTCTTTGAAATTTTCAAGTTTGCTTTGTTTTTATTTGTTTGTGTTTATTTGTTTTTATTTGTTTGTCTTGGCCATGTGACACGGGGGATCTTAGTTCTCTGACCAGAGATCGACTCTGTGCCTCTGCAGTGGAAACACGGAGTCTTAACCCCTGGACAGCCAGGAAGTCCCCAGTTTTTATTCTTGATTATCTACATATTATTTGGCTAAACTGAATTTCCCTGTCTAAATTGAAACATGATTGGCAACATCCCTATTAGAAAGTTTTTCTAGAATAATAACTTCTCAATTCAGGTCAAATTGGTTTGGACCTATTTTAAAGATACCCGGCATATGTCCACAGCCTCTAAAATCTACTTTCCACTTTTTGTTAGTTGATTTTTGATAACTGCCACTTTGCTCCTGCTGGTGACCTACAGGCAGTGAGAGCTGCTACTAAGATTAATGTTCCTATGAGTTTGATAATGGAATAACTGACAAAGACAGTGGACTCAAGCACAGTTGGAATATATGCGAGGAGAAATGGTGGATTAGAAAAGGCTTGAAACACAAAATGTGTCCAATCCCTTACCTGCTACAGCTTTTCCTGTCTTAACTGTAATCAATCACCCACCTGGCAGGAAGGTTATTGGCAAGATCGAAGATACAAAATATTTTTGGATTAATTTGTGGAAACTTGTATTATTTTGATGACTTTCTGTTCTGTGTAGTAAGTTATCAGATTCATTTTGAGTTAACATGTGTTAAGAAGTCATTTGAACCATAGATGCAAGTGCAAATAAAAGGTGACAGATGATATTATATTATTCCCTGTGTATAACTTAACTGTACGTCTTTCTATAATTACCAGATTTGCTAGAACAAGGTTTTCTTTCAACATTTATTGTATAAATTTATTTTAAACAAAGAAATACAAAAATGTATTTCTCTTATAAAAACATAAAGTAACAATAAAGTTTAAAGTCACTTTCTTATGATCCTTAATCTGGGTTCTCATTTCCTTGTCTCCCATCACTAATCATGTTAATCAGCTTGATAATTATTCTTCTAGATAACTGTCTATATAGAAATATATATGTGTGTATATAAACTAATTTTTCTTGATATGAGAGTTATCTGAACTGGTTTTTCATTTGAGTCTTCTTTTTTTAACTTAGTTTAATCACCTTGACCATAACAAAGTTATAGACTAAACGAGAATGAGCAAACAGGATCTTAACCACTCTAAAAACAGAGAACTTTGAGTATCTACACTACAAACTAAAAATAAAAGTGATAATAATTGCAAAGTAATATATGTTAAAGCAAAAACATGACAAAATTATATCTTAATGCAAGTTTAACATTCTGAAATAAAGTTAATGCATAATACGATCATGATAAAGTTTAAAATGAGTCTCTAGACATCTGTCTATTGCATAGTAGGTCCTTAATGTCTTACTGTTTTTCTTAATGAGTTATTAATTGTATATTTTAGGGTGCAAAAAAGGAATATATATAAAATAAAGGTTTATATATTACAAGAAATCATTGTATCATTATTAGCCAACATACAGACAGTCATTTTTTAAAAGTGTTAACATTCATAGAAATGAGGGCATTTAGATTAAAGTTATCTATCAAAGAAGTCTGAGGGGATAAAGTGATATAGCATCCTTTGTAATCTAACCCACTGTGCTGGAGTATGTTTTGCAGCTTCATTGGAGTCATCTAAATTTCTTGGGCAAATAAATATTTAAGAACACTAAATATGCTTTTAGCAACATCTACATATTCTCTGCAAAACAGACACTACTCACAGAATCAGAAACTTATCCTTCAGCTCAAGTTGTTTTGTTGTTTGGTTTCCAATCTTTACAACTTCAATGCTCTCTTTCACTATGGCTATGGCACCTGGGGTTTCCTATGCACTCAAATTTTGAAAGAATGTATTATTTATTATTTCCTCAAAACAGCTTAATGGCTACATTTTGTGCTTGGAAGTTTGGTAAATAAATATTTAAAAATCTCCCTTCTCTGCCCCTCTCTTGCTGAGTTCCTGAGCCTCACATACCAACTTTCAGCCCAGATTGAATCTTACAGCTGAGTTTCAACTCACGAAAAGCATTTTGCAAGGGAAATGCTGATACAGCTTTAATTATAGTGGTGTTAACTGCTTCATTATAATTAGAGATCTGCTGACCCTCTTAACTGGTTTTTGCTTTCAGAACATCATGAGACAGCCTCCTTTTGCCAGCCATTCATCAGCTTCCTTTAAATTCAGTAACAATTTAGTGGTAAATGTGTTCCTTAATATAGTTTTTTGGCTGCTAAGAAGTTGGATGTTCCTCTCAGCTCCTGAATTCTGGGTGCCGAGGGTTTAAAGGAAACTGAGCAGACGATTTAAGCCACTTCATTGTTCGTTAGTCAGAAACTTTCTTCCTCCGTCATTCATGCTGGCGCTCTTTCCCACATTTACAGCAATTTGGGGAAGACATTTCCTCTTCCCTCAATCCACCTTATCACCAGCTCTTAACATTCACTCTCAAACAGTGTACTTGTATTTATTCTGTCTGGAATAAATGGAAATGGAAAACAGCTGGTCAGTTTTCCCCAGAAACCCACTTATTACGACAGTGATTCTGGCAATCCTGAAGTCTCCTCTCTCACCATCTCCTAATCCTTAATTCATTTACACAGCCTGGTTTTAAAAACCTTAAATTACTTACATTCATTTTTTCCCACAAGTAGTAGTCTAAAGCAACTGAAATAACTTGGGCCTCTCTCTAACAGCAATTTTTCTCAACAGATTAAAAAATAAGATTTCTATTCATACCTGCACTACGAATCTGATAAAATTATCAGAAAACAACTCACTATGAAATCAAATTAGTAAATCCACATGTATTACAGGGGATCCTACCATTGGCATGCACCTGAATACTTGTTAAAAATTCTGACTCAGTAAACACTGTGGAGGGCTCCCCTGGTGCCTCAGATGGTAAAGAATCCGCCTGCAGTGTAGGAGACACAGGTTCGATCCCTGGGCTGGGGAGATCCGTTGGAGAAGGAAATGGCTACCCACTCCAGCATTCTTGCCTGGAGAATTCCATGGACAGAGGAGCCTGGCGGGCTACAGTCCATGAGGTAACAAAGAGTTGGACATGACTGAGTGACTAATCATGCATGCAAAGTGCTGTGGAAGCCAGGAGCAAGTCTGTGTAGCAAACGCTAGCCTTCTCCCCTCAACCTCTAAATTCTAGTGCAAGATGGCACATAGAAATGCATGGAGAAGCCCTGTTACAGCAGCTAGTCAACTGCAGTTCTAAGCAAACCAACAAAACCTTTAAAAAATGCTGTGGACAGAGGGAAATTTGACAATTATCCCTGTCCAAATAAGAGTATTTCTTAAAATTTACATGCTCAACTGAATTAAGATTTATATAATGTGCAATCAGGATTCCTGGTTGCAAATATCAGAAACTGTCTCTGGCTAAGTAGAAAAGGTATTTGTTATAAAGCGAGTGGAGAACACATTGAATTATGGGAAGACTGGAGAACCAGGATTAGGAAATACATAGAGATAAAGATATGAAGTGGAAAGCCAAGGACCAACATAGAAACAATCATTGGAGGATGCTACTGCTAGAGCTGCTGCCATTAATGCTGATAGACTGCCCTCTTCTCATCCCTCCATGATCTTCACCAACCTAGAAGAGTTTCATTCTGTTCTCTTATGTTTTAGTTACTCCTTGGAGCTTCAAAATTCAAGAGGAACATTCCAGTTACCTGAACCCTGGTCATATGATCAAGACCAGGCTCCAGCCAGAAAATAGCATCTTTCCAATATCAAGTGACGTATAAATTGTAAAAGTACCAATGGCCTAATAAAGCTACAAACCCTGAACACAAACCATACAGCAAATAAGTGCTCTGTATAGAATCACACTAGATTTCTGCTGAAAAAGAAATTTGTTCATTAGAACAACCACCTCTTAGTTGGAAGTGCCTCTCAAAAATAGAGTTGTGGCAGGGACAGCATTCGACTTTCAAATTGGGAAAGATAACTTTCACCCTCACTAGCTACACAGATGTCATATGAATGGGATCACTTATTTTGTGTTCACTTTCACCTGCATGATGCATCCATGTTATTGGAGCAATAGTGCACTAGTCGTTTCTTCAGAGAAAAAAATTTAAATAGAAGATGCATACATATATGCGTATACATATATACATATATCTTTTGTGAAAAGTGTTTTCAAATCATATGTACACTTTTTGTGTTGTTTGTATTTTACTGTAGGGTTTAGGATATCTTTATGTATTCTCGATATGAGTTTTTTTGATGATCAGAAGATTTTAATCAAGTCCAAGTTATAATTGTTCTTTCATACCGTTTTCTATGACCTGTCTTGGAAATCTTTTTTACATTTATTTTCTTCTGGAGTATTTATAGTGTTAGCATTTATATTTAAATCTACAATTCATTTCAAGCTAAATGTTGCATGTATATAAATCAGAGGCTGAGTCTTTTATAAAAATAAATATCTAGATGTTTTGGCACTGTTTGTTGAAAATATTTTGTTTCTCTTTCCATTGAAATATGTTTGACTTCATGTTTGAAATGGATTAACCATATATGTGTTTGTCTATTTCTGGAAGTTCTGTTGTGCTTCAGTGATCATTTTTACTTTTTGCACTAGTGCATATTGTCTTAATAATAATAACTTAGGTGGTCTTAAAGTCACAGAACCTAAGTGCTTCTACCTTCTTCTCATGTTTTATTCTTGACTTTTATTCCAGCTATACAATGTCTCTTGTAAAAATTCACTTCAGATATTAAATATGAATTTTAGAATAATTGTCAATTTTCATCTTTAAAAGCTAGTTGGGTTTATAATTGAGAATATGTTGAATGTATAGGTCAATTTGGGAAGAAACTGATCTGTAAAGATCTTAACAATATTTTATCTTTGATTCCTTGAGCATGATATATCTTTACATTTACTGAAATCCTTTTTATTTTCTTAAAATTGTTCCCAAGAATTTAAAAATACTTTTCTATTTTATTTTCTATTTGTTTTCTACTAACATGTAATCTGTGTATATTGATCCTTAAACCTTGCTCAGTTTACTTGTTAGTCATAACAGTCAATTTATAGTCTTGAGAAATTTCTGTGTAGAGAATCACATCATCTGCAAAAAAAAAAATTATACTCTTCCTTTTACAATGTTTACTAATTTCAACATCTGGGTAGTCTTGAGGGTCACTTTCTGGTAACCTTTTTTTTTTTTTTCTCTTGACTACATTTCTCATATTTGTATTCCTTCATAGGTCTTGGAGTTCTTCATTGAACATTTTGAATAATATACTGTAGAGATACTGGCATATATTAGTATGCTTGAAGAATGCTTCTGTTTATTTTACTAGGTAACTAGTTGGTTGGAGTCAAGTCAAATCTCATTAACCCTGCTATAGGAAGCAACTAAAGTCTTTGCCAGTCATTTCAGCCCTCTAGACTTTTTGCTTGTTTCTTGCCCATCAGTGGTATTGGCCTTTCTTTACACATGTGCAGTTCCAGTGTTAGCCAGGATTAGGGAAGACCTTAAACAGACACTTTGAATTCCCCCCGTCCACTCCTAGCCATTTGTTTCCTTGATTTTCTCCCTCATTTTCCAGCTATTCTGGTAAAACCAAATTCCACCTACCAATTCTTCCAGTCAATAAGTTTTAATAAGCTTTCTGCTTGAATTTAACCAATCTTACATAAGACAAAATCTTATCCAATGTATTTCCTTTCTTCTGAGAAATATATTCTTATCCTACTTCTGCCTATTTTCAGTCCTGTCACCAAATAATTGCATATGTGTGTGTGTGTGTGTGTGTGTGTGTATTTTGATTCTAGTTTTTGATCATCTGTGGGTGGGCTGATCTAACTAATCTGATGTTGCTGAAATCATAATCCCTTTTTCTGTAATTTTATGCTAGCCTTTTCCCTTAATTAATAATAGTTTCCTCAAATGCTTAATATTCTTTGGTTATTCTTTCATATTTGTAGTGGATTGGGAGGTGGCCTCACAGAAATGTACATCCACCTATAACCCTGAGTATAAACACAAGAGAAGACTCTACACATGGACATCACCAGGTGGTCAACACCGAAACAGATTGATTATATTCTTTGCAGACAAGATGGAAAAGCTCTATACAGTCAGTAAAAACAAGACCAGGGGCTGACTGTAGCTCAGATCATGAACCGCTTATTGCCAAATTCAGACTTAAATTGAAGAAAGCATGAAAAGCCACTAGACTATTCAGGTATGACCTAAATCAAATCCTTTACAATTATACAGTAGAAGTGGCAAGTAAATTCAAGCGATGAGATCTGATAGACAAGAGTACCTGAAGAACTATGGAGGGAAGTTCATGACATTGTACAGGAGGCAGTGATAAAGCCCATTCCTAAGAAAAAGAAATGCAATTGGTGAAATGGTTGTCTGAGGAGGCCTTACAAAGAGCTGAGAAAAGAAAAGACTCAAAAAGCAAAGGAGAAAAGGAAAGATTTACCCATTTGAATGCAAAGTTCCAAAGAATAGCGAGAGGAGATATAAGAAAGCCTTCCTCAGTGATCAGTGCAAAGAAATAGAGGAAAACAATAGAATGTGAAAGACTATAGATCACTTCAAGACAATTAGAGATACCAAGGGAATATTTCATGCAAAAATGGACACAATAAAGGACAGAAATGGTATGGACCTAACAGAAGCAGAAGATATTCAGAAGAGGAGGCAAGAATACATAGAAGAACTATACAAAAAAGATTTTCATGACCCAGATAACCAAGATGGTGTAATCACTCACCTAGAGCCAGACATTCTGGAACACAAACTCAAGTGGGACTTAGGAAGCATTACTATGAACAAAGTTAGTGGAGGTGATAGAATTCCAGTTGAGCTATTTCAAATCCTAAAGATGATGCTGTGAAATTGCTGCAATCAATATGACAGCAAATTTGGAAAACTCAGCAGTGGCCATAGGACTGTAAAAGGTCTGTTTTCATTCCAATCCCAAAGAAAGGCAATGCCAAAGAATGCTCAAACTACTGCACAATTATACTCATCTCACATGCTAGCAAAATGATGCTCAAAATTCTCCAAGTCAGGCTTCAACTGTATGTGAACTGTGAACTTCCAAATGTTCAAGCTGGGTTTAGAAACGGGAGGGAAACCAGAGATCAAATTGCCAACATCCATTGGATCATCAAAAAAGTAAGAGAGTTTGAGAAATACATCTATTTCTGTTTTATTGACCATGCCAAGGCCTTTGACTGTGTGGATCACAAAAAAACTGTGACATCACAAAAGTAAGAGAGTTTGAGAAATACATCTGTTTCTGTTTTATTGACCATGCCAAGGCCTTTGACTGTGTGGATCACAAAAAAACTGTGGAAACTTCTTCAAGATGTGGCAATACTAGACGACCTGATCTGCCTCCTGAGAAATCTGTATGCAGGTCAAGACACAACAGTTAGAACTGGACATGGAACAACAGACTAGTTCAAAATTGGGAAAGGAGTACATCAAGGCTGTACATTGTCACCCTGCTTATTTAACTTATATGCAGAGTATATCGTGCAAAATACTGGGCTGGATGAAGCACAAGCTGGAATCAAGATTGCTGGGAGAAATATCAATAACCTCAGATATGCAGATGACGCCACCCTCATGGCAGAAAGTGAAGAACTAAAGAGCCTCTTGATGAAACTGAAAGAGGAAAGTGAAAAAGTTGGCTTAAAGCCCAACATTCAGAAAACTAAGATCATGGCATCTGGCCCCATCAATTCATGGCAAATAGATGAGGAAACAATGGAAACAGTGTCAGACTTCATATATTTTCATGGGCTCCAAAATCACTGCAGATGGTGACTGCAGCCATGAAATTTAAAGGTGCTTGTTCCTTTGGAGAAAATCTATGACAAACCTAGACAGCATATTAAAAAGCAGAGACATTACTTTGCCAAGAAACGTCGATCTGGTCAAAGCTATGGTTTTTTCAGTAGTCATGTATGGATGTGAGAGTTGGACTATAAAGAAAGCTGAGTGCTGAGGAATTGATGCTTTTGAACTATGATGTTGGAGAAGACTCTTCAGAGTCCCTTGGACTGCGAGGAGATTCAGCCAACTGCAGAAACTAACACAATGTTTAACAATGAGTCACAGAAGGCTATTAGTAATGTGTAAAAATTTGTAGGCTTTGGCTGGAGAGTGTTGCAGATTGAGTCATTCTGTGGCATTCAATGGCCAGAAAGAGATAAAATTTTTTCCATGATCTGCAACCACTATTTTAGCTCCTTTAAGATTTTTAGTCAAAATTATCTAGACCAGAAGGCTCAAATATTTGTCCTGAAGGTAAATGGCTATCTCTGAGATTCAGCCAAGAGGAGTGTAAAATATGTATGATTTTCTCAGTGGTTTTGCTTTTTTTTTTTTTTTGATATATTTCTGAATAAGTTTCTCATATTAGGGGAAGGTACACCTTCCTCTAAATAACTAAGGATATATAAATAATGATCTTAAATTCAAGATTTGTAATATTTCTTTTTTTCCTTTTTTATGTTGTTTCTTTATTCACATTTTTAGGTAACTTGGGACAGAGCAGATTCAAATTAGGCTATTCTCATTTAAGAGGACTCTTTGGAAAAGACCATGATTCTGGGAAAGATGGAAGGCAGGAGGAGAAGAGAGTGACAGAGGATGAGATGGTTGGATGGCACTACCGATTCAATTGACATGAACCTAGGAAAACTCTGGGAAATGGTGAGGGACCAGGAAGCCTGGCATGCAGTCTACGGTGTTATAAAGACTTGGACATGACTAAGCAACTGAACAATAGCAACATCTAAGAGGAATATACTGCCAGATATTTAAGCATTCATTCAACAAACCTTGCCCCATTTTATGCATCAGAAAATTGGGATCTAGATATTTTAATTAACTTAAACATACATAATCAGTAAGTGGCAATTCCAGAATCCTAGTCCAGGTCTGATTCCATCGTTCTTTTTTTTTTTTTTTTTTTTTAATTGGAGGATAATAACCTTACAATGTTCTGTTGGTTTCTGTTGTACATTGACATGATCAACCATTCTTAAAAGTTCTCTGCCTCATATTCTTTCATCAAGCATTGTGTACCAAATATGTGCTAGTTAATAAATAAAAATACTGAATATTTTTCCGCTTATCATGAAAAGCAAGATGTATAATATGATGTTTCTCCCTTTTAGTCACCTGTAGTTATTGCATCAAAGGATGTTAGAAAATGTCCAATTTCTACAGAAATTAGAAGTAATTTATATGTATATTATGTCATAATAGGACATCCTGTTACATGTGTTTTATGGAAATGGTAATAGCATCTCAGAAAAAAGAACTATAAAATAGTATCCTAAAATATTTGTCATTCGTTGGCAAGAACAAAAAAGATTTTCTTCATGTATTCTACCTACTGGCTTTGTGCTCTAATAATCAAACAAAGCCACTTAGTACTTCTGACAGCCTAAGTCTGTCTGCACTATATCTGAATTTATTACTCACCATTTGTTATACTGCTAATAAAAACAGTATAAAATACTATCTTGTCACATTAAATCTGCAACAGAAAACTTGTTATATTTCAAGAAATGATTTAACATTTTATTATCTAAAAAACTGGTGTAGAATGAGGTCTACCACCATTTCTGAGTTGCTGACTAGATATTGATTGGGCTAAAAGTTGCAATATTAGCTGCATGGGAAAAGCTTTTCAACTTCTTATTGTACAAAGTGCACTGCGTGCTTAGGTGTGTTGTGACTAAATCAATACAGCACAGCCAAGGCTCAGGACCCCACATGTTTCCAAGTCATAAAGTAATGCTTCTAGCTATCCAAAGAACTTTAACTTTTTAAAAAGTTGTTAATGTAGGTAACAATCTTAAAATCCTAAAAAGTGAAAAAAAATGAAAATAAAGAAGAAATATCAATGATCATCTCTTTAAAGTACCTACATAAAAATGACAATACTACAGGAAGCTAGGAGACAAGAGAAAGTTGATATATTTGTATTAAATACAAATAGTAAATGATCACTTTTTGGTCTTTAGTCTTTAGAAGGCCTTTAGTCTTTAGAAGATCACTTTTTGGTCTTTAGTCTTGGCACTTTTGGTCTTTAGAATTTCTATAGTTGAAGCCAAATGTTGTAAGATTTTATCTAGAACTAACCTAGGGTATTTTTTGTGTATATTGCTATCAATATATCAAAATATATTAAGATATTACACCAGACTTGATAGTCCTATTTAGAACATTGGAATCAGGTTTAAAGTGAATGGCATTCACAATTTAACTGTTTTTTTATTCCATCTTTATTACAGATTTTCTTGATGGCAGAAAATAAGCATTTGCTGTAGAATATTCATGCATTCTATAATATATTACATGAGAAAAACAAACTTCCCTTATCTCTTTCCATCTTTAAGTTAAATATATATGCATATTTTAGCTGTAAATATTCCAAAGTGTAGAAAATCTTGAGAAATAAAAAGTTTCTCATGATTTTTAGAAAACATCTTGAAAATGCTCATTTCATCAGGGAGTGAGATAAAAACAATTCCAGGAAAACTATTCAGTTCCATAAATGCTCACCCTGTGACTTGTTCATATACTGATTTTTCTAAGTATTTCATTTTTATATACATTTTCTGTTCAACACCTTAAGGCTCTTATGTTATTTATCAAGAAATTAGAAAAGTACAAAGAAATATACTGTGCTAAGTATTACCATAGTTTTAATCCTAGTACAAAGATAATAGATATATGATATTTTTAGAGAAGAAAAAAAAAACAATGAGAAAAGAAGGAGGAAGAGAAGAGAGGAAAAACTGTTAAAATCTAGAATTTCCAATGAAAGTGGAAGACATGACTGATAAATAGATTAAATTTACTTGGCAGACTACCTATGCCCCTGCTAAAAGGGAAAAAGAAAAATCTACTGACACTATTTCCTCCATGACAGTTACCTCAACTAGAAGACTCTGATTATTCTTAACACTGGTTGGAACAGAGGGAAAAATGACCTGAATAGGTAAATTATTAGTATGAGACAGAGTGGCCTTTCAGATTCTGTTGTAGTGCAGTTAGAAAGAATTTGCTTTTATACCTTTAAAAGTGTGTGTGCATGTGTGTGTCTGTGCAGGTTATGTGCTTCCATACCATATGACCTGCTCTATGTCAAGAAGGGCATATGAGAGTTAAATCTGCCTCATTACAGAAATAGAAATGTATATATTCACAAAGGGTACTTTATAAAAGTGTTGGTCACTTAGTCATGTCTGACTCTGCGATTCTATGGTCTATAGCCTGCCAAGCTCTTCTGTCAATGGAATCCTCCAGGCAAAAATTCTAGAGTGAGTTGTCATTCCCTTCTTCAGGGGATCTTCCTGACCCAGGGATTGAACCCAGGTCTCCTGCATTGGGTTCCCCGGGTGGTGCTAGTAGTAAAGAACCTGCCTACCAAAGCAGGAGACATAAGAGATGTGGGTTCAATCCCTGGGTCAGGAAGATCCCCTGGAGAAGGAAACAGGTGGATTATTTACCATCTGAGCCACAAAGAAGAAATATCAATAACCTCAGATATGCAAATGACACCACCCTTATGGCAGGAAACCAAGAGGAACTAAAGGGCCTCTTGATGAAGATGAAAGAGGAGAGTGAAAAAGGTAGCTTAAAACTTAACATTCAAAAAACTAAGATCATGGCATCCGGTCCCATCACTTCATGGCAAATAGATGGGGAAAAAATGGAAGCAATAATAGACTTTTATTTTCTTGGCCTCCAAAATCACTGCAGATGGTGACTGTAGCCATGAAATTAAAAGACACTTGCTCCTTGGAAGAAAAGCTAAGACAAACCTAGAAAGTGTATTAAAAAGTAGAGACATCACTTTGCCTACAAAGATCTGTCTAGTCAATGTTATGATTTTTCCAATAATCATGTATGCATGTGAGAGTTCAGTGAAAGGACTGATGCTGAAGCTCCAATACTTTGACCACCTGATGTGAAAAGCTGACTCACTGGAAAAGACCCTGATGCTGGGAAGGATTGAAGGCAGGAAGAGAAGGGGATGACAGAGGATGAGATGGTCAGATGGCATCACTGATTCAATGGACTTGAGTTTGAGCAAATTCTAGGAGATGGTGAAGGACAGGGAAAACTGGCGCGCTGCAGTCAATGGGTCGCAAAGAGTTGGACCTGATCGAGTGGCTCAACAACAACAACAACAACACAGATGAGGATGAGATGTAACTCACATAGGGCTCTAATTAACTAGACTCCACCCCAGAATCGCCTGCAAACTGGCAGCCTTCTATGTCTACATATTTTAATTGCCAGATTTGCTTTTGCCTCCAATAAAAGCCTTTCTCTAAGATTGCAGGTTATGCTTCAATCAGCCAACCAATTTTATACTGATTTACCTTTTTGGGTACATGCTCCAAAATGGAGCAGGAAAGACATTTTGAACTTCTGCTCCATCTTGTTTCTGACCCCTGAAGTCTTGAGTACCTTAAACTGCCTTCTGCATAGCCACTCTACCTGCTGAAACTGTTTTAATAGAGCTCACACTTGTACATTTGGCCTCCAACTTCATAAAGACCAAGCTTTCTCAAGCCCCCACTTCAGCAAATTCTTGAGAATGGGAAATTATGTGTTTCTAAAGACCCTTAAAGGGCTTCTCTGGTGGCTCAGTGGTAAAGAATCCACCTGCCAATGCAGGACCCAGGTTTGATCCCTGATCTAGGAAGATCCTCCGTGCCATGGAGCAACTAAGTCCGTGTGCCGCAACTATGCAACCTGTGCTTAGAGCCTGGGAACTCCAGCTGCTGAGCCCACATGTTGTAACTACTGAAGACCGTGCACCCTAGAGACCGCACTGCAATAGGAGAAGCCACAGCAGTGAGAAGCCCGTACACCGCAACTAGAGAAAAGTCTGCACAGCAGTGAAGACCCAGCGTAGCCATAAATAAACAAAATATTTTTAAAAATAAGGACCACTAAAAATGGCCTGGGAGAGGAAACGTGGGGTTTTTGAAAGCAGACAGTGGTGGGAATCATTTCAAGCCTGACACATATTAGTTTACAGATTTTGAGGAAGACATTTGACCTCTGTGAATCTAGGCTTCTTATCTATAAAACAATAATCATAAATAATTATAACTTTCCTTCTAGATTGTCGTTAGGGCTTATGAAGTATTATAGCTGGCCAGGCCCAACACTGGGTCACATCACCCTCTGATGAATGTAGTGCCCATATCAGACTAAATAGCTCCTATTTTACTGAACAACTAGATGTTCACCACTGTGGTTGGGCTCTGAGTGACCCTAAATCAAAATATCTCACGTAGCAAATGGGGCAACACTCAATTTCCAATAACCCGGCAACAAAAGCCACGAATGAAACAAGAAAACCTTGGATGGCTCACCAACTTGAAGGAAGTAAAGAGTTTCTTTGTTCAGAAGAGGCTTCTTTGATTCTCAGAAGTGAAGTGAAGTCGCGAAGTCATGTTCAACTCTTTGTGACCCCATGGACTGTAGCCTACCAGGCTCCTCTATCCATGGAATTTTCCAGGCAAGAGTACTGGAGTGGGTTGCCATTTCCTTCTCCAGGGTATCTTCCCAAACCAGGGATCGAACCTGGGTCTGCCACATTGCGGGCAGAAGCTATTGCAGGCAGACACTTTACTGTTTGAGTCGTCAGGGAAGCCTGGTGATTCTCAGAAGCCTCCCTTAAAATCAAGCAAAATTTTGCTAAATTATCTAAATTTTGCTTACACTTTAAGGTGTGACTTCTCTGAATTAATTCAGTAATTTATAGTTCTTGTCCCTTATTAAAAAAAAGTGTTATTCACTCTAAATCAAAAAGTTGCTCCAAAAGTTGTGACAGAATGCTTTCCATCAGCTAAAATATCAGACTTCAAGCTTACCTTTATGCCAAAATATTTAGAAATAAAAGGCTAATTTGTGAAACACTAATATTCCTAATTCATCTGATCTTCCCTTTTACTAGTGTAGACTCCTTAGTATGTGGGGAAAAAAGTCCTTTGGGGTCCCTGGGAAGATATGGGCAGTCCATGACATCCCCACTTTACTGACTATATATCTGCTTAAGAGTGAATTTCCAAGTACTTCTGAACAACACATCCCACAAGATTAAATGCAGAAGCAGACATCTTCTGCAGCTTCTAATAAGCCAGATATTTAAGAAATTGCAATTAAAAATACCATTCCTTTTGCTAATATTTGACTTTGAAAAATAGAGGGTGTTTTAAAATTTAAAGGCACATTATTCCTATTAAGAGATATCTCCTGAGAAACCTGTATGAGGATCAAGAAGCAACATTTAGAACTGGACATGGGACAGCTGACTAGTTCAAAATTGGGAAAGGAATACAAAAAGGCTATATATTGTCACCTTGCTTATTTAACATATGCAGAGTACATCATGCGAAATGCTGGGCTGGATGAAGCTCAAGCTGGAATCAAGATTGCCGAGAGAAATATCAATAACCTCAGATATGCAGATGACACCACCCTAATAGCAGAAAGCCAAGAGGAACTAAAGTGCCTTTTGAGGAAGGGGAAAGAGGAGAGTGAAAAAGTTGGCTTAAAACTCAACATTCAGAAAACTAAGATCATGACATTCAGTCCCATCACTTCATGGCAAATAGATGGAGAAACAATGGAAACAGTAACAGACTTCATTTTCTGGGGCTCCAAAATCACTGCAGACAGATACTGCAGCCATGAAATTGAAAGACATTTGCTCCTTGGAAGAAAAGCTATGACAAACCTGGACAGTATATTAAAAAGCAGAGAGGTTACTTTGCTGACAAAGGTCCGTCTAGTCAAAGCTATGGTTTGTCCAGTAGTTATGTATGGATATGAGAGTTGGACCATAAAGAAGACTGAGCACCAATGATTTGTAACTGTGGTGTTGGAGAAGACTCTTGTGAATCCCTTCGACAGCAAGGAGATCAAACCAGTCAATCCTAAAGGAAATCAATCCTGAATATTCATCGAAAGGACTGATGGTAAAGTTCTAATACTTTGGTCACCTGATGCAAAGAGCTGACTCATCTGAAAGGACCTTAATGTTGGGAAAGATTGAGGGCAGGAGGAGAAGGGGACTACAGAGGATATGAGATGGTTAGATTGCATCACTGACTCAATGGATATGAGTTTGAGCAAACTCCGGAAGATCGTAGAGGATGGAGGAACCTGGCATGCTGCGGTCCGTGGGTCACAAAGAGTTGCTCAAGACCTAGTGACTGAACAACAGCAGCAGGTTTCTTACTGCTATTATAAAAAAAAAAAAAGTTTAAAAATTTTCTGATTCAATCTCTATCTAATTTGATAAACATCAACATAAGAGTCCCTGAGTAGAAACCATCTGATTCCTACATTTATTTTTTTTTTGGTCTTCTTTTGTATTTTTCCTGCCAAAGGCTCACATCTTATTGAATCGGTTATAATCATGATAGCGACAATACTGGAGTACAGAAATTTTCACTTTTCAAATGCTTTTATTTGTATTGTCCTATTAACCACCCCCACTCAGTCTATCAGATGAATGTAGTTACCAGTTGCCATTATTTTGACAATGAAAAGGATAAAGTTTAGACAAGATGGCTAGACTGTCAAATGGTAGGTAATGATGCCAAGCAGGATACTACTTACTGGAACTACTGGGCATGGAAGCCTTTCTGTGTCCCTTGGATCTTGTTTGTAGGGAACAGACTTCAGCCATCCTGACCTTCCCTAATTTTCAAAGAGCAGGTCCAAACATCTGCTAAACAGGAAAAGGAGGGGATGCAGAGACAAGTGAGGAGCAGTTAAGAAATAATACTATAGCCTTGGGCCAGGATCCTGGTTTTGCCTCAAGGAATACACATCACAATATCTTTGAGCTCTTCTGCAGAGCTATAACCCCCAACAAATGGAAAATGTTAACTACTTGGCATTGGAGAAGACTCTTTGAGAGTCTCCTGGACCGCAAGGAGATCCAACCAGTCCATCCTAAAGGAAATCAGTCCTGAATATTCATTAGCAGGACTAACGTTGAAGCTGAAGTTCCAATACTTTGGCCACCTGATGCAAAGAGCTGACTCATTGGAAAAGACCCTGATGCTGGGAAAGATTGAAGGCAGGAGGAGAAGGCGATGACAGAGGACGAGATGGTTGGATGGCATCACTGACTCAGTGGACATGAATTTGAGCAAGCTCTGGGAGTTGGTGATGGACAGGGAAGCCTGGCATGCTGCAGTCCATGGGGTCACAAAGAGTTGGACAGGACTGATGGACTGAACAACAACAACTTGAAGAAGCAGTCTTCATTTCAGAGAGGTGGGGTCATAGTTTGATAACCTTGAGAACCAGGGAAGCTCATCGGGAGACCACCTGAGCAAGGATCATAGGAATGCAGACCCTGCATACACCCTGATCCTTATCAGCAACCTTCCCCTTGAGCCAAGGCTATGAATGTCCTCACCAAATCCCACCATCCTTCTTCCCCACACTTGGGTCGGGACGTGCAGTTTTGAGGTCATTAGCACACTGTGTTCCCCTTTGCCTGGCAAAGCAATAAAGCTAATGTTTTCTACTTTACCCCAAACTCCAGATTCAGTTCTACACAGTACACAGAGGCCAAGTTTTCAGCCTCTGTAGCAGTGTTGAAACAAAAGTCAAAATCTATTGACCTTTAAACTACAAAACTTCTAATTAGGAGTAAAACTCAGTCAGAAGTCAAACCACACAATTGTGCCTCATTCCACTGCCAAGATGACATTTTAATTTGCAGCAACAAATGCTAATCTTGGGCTTTCCTGGTGACTCAGTGATGAAGAGTCCACCTGTCAGTGCTGAAGCTGGGTTCGATCCTTGATCTGGGAAGATCCCACATACCGTGGAGCCCATGAGCCCATGTGCCACAACGATTGAGCCACTGCTCTAGAGCCTGGGGGCCACAACGAGTGAAGCCCGTGCTCCCAGAGCGGGTACTCCACAGCAAGAGAAGCCACCGCAATGAGAAGCCCATGCACTCCAACTAGAATAGCCCTCACTAGTCACAATTAGACAAAGCCCGCACAGCAACAAAAATCCAGCACGGCCAAAAACTAAATTGTTAGTGATAATAAATGTTAATCCCTGAGGAAGAATCTACTTTTACATTCTTTGAGTAAGAAATGTTTACTAAAAAAAAAACAAAAAACAAAAAACAAAACACTTCTAGGAAAAGTTTATTCTAAGATAACCCAAAGTTTTAGGCAGGAACTCTTAACAGGTTTTGCTATAAATATTATAGTTTAATTGATTTGTATTTGTGAAAAGTTTACTCACCTCCACCCTAATACTTCCATAGTGTATCTTAGTTCTAGGCATAGCAAAAATTGTTTTAGTTTCTTTTAGTTTCTAGAATTAATTAGGAGAAGGAAATGGCAACCCATTCCAGTATTCTTGCCTGGAGAATTCTGTGGACGGAGGAGCCTGGTGGCTGCCGTCTATGGGGTCGCAGAGAGTTGGACACGATGAAGCAACTTAGCAGCAGCAGAATTAATTAAACATTTTCTTTTTCTTTAATTTTTATTTTATATTGGGAGATAGTTGATTTGCAATGCTGTATTAGTTTCAAGTATACAGCAAACTGACTCAATTATACATATATCCATTCTTTTTCAGATTCATTTCCCATATAGGTTATCACAGAATAGTGAATAGAGTTCTCTGTGATATACAGTAGGTCTTTGTTGGTTACCTATTTTACATAAGTTATTCGCTCAATCATGTCCAACACTGTAACTCCATGAACTGTAGCCTGTCAGACTCCTCTGTCCATGGAATTTAATGGGCAAGAATACTGGAGTGAGTAGCCATTCCCTTCTCCAGGGGTCTTCCTGACCCAGGGATCAAACCCAGGTCTCCCACATTGTAGGCGGATTTTCTACCATCTGAGCCACCAGGGAAGCCCATTTTATATATAGTAGTGCTTATATGTTAATCCCTAGAGACTATCATACTAAGTGAAGTCAAAGAGAGAAAGACAAATATCATATGATATCACTTATATGTGGAATCTAAAAAAAAATTATACAAATGAAACATTTAGAGAACAGAACAGATTCACAGATTTTGAGAACAAACTTATGGTTACCAAAGGGGAAAGATGTAGGGGAGGGATAAATTAGGCATAGCAAATTGTAACTGCCACATACTTCTATTGCTTAAGTTGTTTTTTTTAATTTTGATATTCATGACAAACTATTACTCAGTTTTAGCATCCCACAGACGTCTAAAATTCTTGGGCAATAATTCAGAGTGACCTTACTTTTCTACTTCTTGGAGGTTTAAATACCTAATTATATAAGATAACTTTTATAAAATATAGCTCTTCTATATTTTAGCAAATTTAATTTATTTACCAGTAACATGGTTTCCCTGAAGATTTCTGATGCCTGGGATATAAAAGCATAATATGATTTTGCTGCTCTGTAACATATTGATAAATTGTGTATCTGGGCATTTATATTAGCTTTTCCCAAAGAACTTTTATATTTTAAATGTTAATATTACTTCTTATTTCATATATATATATATGCATGTGTACACATATTCATATTTACATATACATATGTAGGTGTATAAGATGCCCAGGTGGTTCTAGTGGTAAAGAACTCCCCTGCCAATTCAGAAGACATAAGAGATGGGGGTTTGATCCCTGGGTTGGGACTATCCCCTGGAGGAGTTCATGGCAACCCACTCCAGGATTTTTGCCTGGAGTATTCCAGGGACAGAGGAGCCTGGCAGGCTTTGGTCCACAGGGTCACAAAGAGTCAACACAACTGAAATGCCTTAGCATACACATGCATGTATGTGTATATAAAATGTTTTGCAAATATGCAATGTTTTACAAACATACTGCCACCAAATCATGAAACTCCTCTTTTAATTAATGTGTTTTGGAGGATAATGCATTATATATTGTTATTTTGAACTTTGATCTAGGTAGTAAAGATAGATTATGGTACATTTTCCTATCAAATGGTACCATTTGATAACTAGAACTTTCCAATACTAACATGGAATAAGCATAGGGAGGCATTTTAATCCAGGGAATCATATTGCCTTACTGTGTTTTTCTGTGATTTGTTTTTGGTTTCATTACCATCTTCACTTATTAAAGCTAGAAGTCCTCTCAAAAGTCTTTATTTCATTTATCAAGTATAAGAAAAACTAAACAGAAATTTGGGTCATATTTTTCAAGATATACCATAATAAGTTAAGAACAACTGACAGCAATAACTGAGTAGAATATGTTCAGACTATACTATACTCTATATTACCCTTATTTTGTTTTATTTTCCCATGCAATGTTCAACTCATTATTTAGTCTCTGTGGACACCCAGAACTTTCCCTTAACATCCACTTCTCTCAATTCCAGTACTACAAGGCTAGTGAATTCCACCACCGTCTCTGCCTATTGCAATAGTCTCCTTCTTTGCTTATAGCTGTGCTGTTATAGCAGTTTTTCCAGATGATCACTCACTACTTAAAATACTTTAAGACTTAAAAAACTCCTTAATCTGACTTACAGTGTTCTTTCTGCTGCTGCTTTGCTTTCTTCTCAACTTCCATCTCTCTCTGACCATCTACTTTGCAACTGCATTGGAATTTCTATTCTTTCAAACTAATTTTTGCTTGAATGAATCTTTGTGCTAGCTTCTCATTCTGCATGATATGTTCTTTTCACTGACTTCTCCTTAACTGGCTTATTGTGCCACTCAAATTTCAACTAAGTGTTATCTTCCATTGATCACCCAATGTACAATTGCCACATGATATATCTGCATGGAATTTACCATTATCTGATATTATTTGTGCTTTTTTCTTTTTTAAAATTCTGTCTCTTACACTAAAATATAAACCCAGTATAAGCTATCTTATTCTTTGTCATTTACACTAGTGTCTGATATATGTGCTTAATCACTCACTCTTTGCAACCCCATGGACTGTAGCCCACCAGACTCCTCTGTCCATGGGATTCTCTGGGTAAGAATACTGGAGTGGGTTGCCATGTCCTCCTCCAGGGAATTTTCCCAACCCAGGGATGCAACCCAGGTCTCCTGCATTGCAGGCAGATTCTTTACCGTCTAAGCCACCAGGAAAGCCTGTCTGATATGTAGTGGACAATAAATGTTTGTACAATGTCAAGGAATAATTAACAAACCAAGTAACTAAACATCAATTAGCTCATATATGTCAAAGAAAATTTCCCAACAGGTTTGCTCTAATTCAAGGCATTTTTTCAGCATTCAGGCTGATGAAAGGTGTTCTGACTTGGAATTTTTAAATTTCTCCTAGGACTAAGCTTTGCTTTAAGGGGAAAAGTGTTCTATTATAGTGCAAATTTACTGCACTAAAATTCTCAACAATTATCATAAGAGCCTTATCAAGCTGAGCAATGTAAAATGCTTAACTTAAAGTCACAGAATGTGTTCCCTATATTCTCCAATTCAAGACTGAGGGAGGGGGAAATGTCCTCTTGTTACAAACAAAAAATATTTTTAAATGAATCATCATGTCTAAATTGTACTATAATAAAGTATTATTTTAGGAGTAGCTTTGTCAAATTGAACATGCTAGTGAATATTCTTCTCTGCATCACTATCTCGATGATACTGACAGAGACTAATATATAATTATTTGAATCAAACTTTTGAAATAAGCATCTTTTAGCAATTTTTCAATATTGCTATTTCACATTGAGTACCAGATGTCAGAAGAGTTGAAAACATGTTTATTTTGGTCTTTAGGTCCTTCTGGATTTTTCTGACTCAATACCATCCTCATCTTGCATGGATGTGTATTTAGCCTCATTGAGTGAACAGGCTTTGAGGAACAGCAATCTGAATACTCCTAAAAGAAATGATTTGGCCACCTGCACTTTTGGAAAATTGTAAAAAAGAGCTATAGAATTCTTTCTAAGGCAGGAAATATCAATAAATAATATTTTAAAGAATTTGGGGTCTCTGAGGAACATGGAGACTCATTAATGTGCAAGTTCTTAAATCTAAAGAGAAATAGACATGAAGTGAGCTTGATGATTTACAAATCTGGAAGAAAAAATGTTACCAAAGTTTAATGTGATTGTGATTTCAGAAGAAATAGCAGAATATACTTCTGCAATTGTCAAATAGTATGTTCAAATTAGTTTGGATTCTCAGTTTTTCTGTCTCTGTTTCTCTCCATCTCTCTGCCTTGCCAATACCATATCCTTCCCTCTCTTAGAGAGTCTCAGTGCATGTTAGCTATTAGGTGGTCTGGCCATTTTATATAAAGAAACTTGAATTTGTCCCACTCATGTTTGCTTCATCATTAGTCCTACTAAGACATTTGTGCAGAAACACAATCTGGGAAACTACAATGTAATTTATGGTAATATTTGGCTAGTAGGGATGCCAGAAAGTATGGAAAAGACTTTGCCTAAACTCAGAAGTTACTTCTTCAAAGCCATCAGATAAAACTGAACAAAACTTGCCAATTTGCAGAGCTAATTAGAACTTCTGGGAACTTATTCTCAAGTCTGTTGTTTTGAATTATAGATTAAGTTATAAATTTACTCTATTTCCCTCCAAATTTCTAAAGCTTTCTATTTTCATATTTCTTGCCTTAAACCTGGAGAAACTATAATAAGGACCTTAGGCAGAAAAAGGTTAAGTCTGACTTAATCAGTTTTATAAGAAACCTAAAGGTATCTTCAAGTCTACATTTATAACTTGTTTTAATTTTGGTAAATTATTTCCAATTGCTCCAAAAATTTTCAGAACTACTTATACCTATATAAACTAAATATATTTTAATATACTTGTTATTTGGCAAGGGTTAATGCATATTTATCCCTCTAGCATCAAATTTTGGGGAAGATTTTTATTCTTACTTTGCATCTATTGTATATAACTAAAGCTATTACCAACTTTACCTTTCTAAATGAGAGTTCCTTCAAGCTATATTGACAATTTGTTTAAAAGTCTAATCAATTACATTAAAGTATTTGTAACCAATAAACGGCTGAGAATAACACTAATATATTCACTATTCAATATAATTTTAAGTTCATACTTGATAAAAAAAAATATCTCTAAGTCTCACCAAAGTTAATGTGACTTTTCTCTCTAGAATTAACTTTGCCAATGCTGATTAATCCCCTTGGCCTACTGCAACAATGGGAAGTTCTATCTGAATGGAAGAGAATAAAAATGGTTGTTTTATGATATAATTTTTGAACCTATTCTAATTTTTGTATTAAGCATACTATGATGCATAAGTCATTTTCAAACTTCATTATTATTACTGATAATTGACTCAAAAGAGACCACCGGCTGCTTTTAGCTCAAAAATAAGACAAAATTCTCAACAAAGGGTTGAGATCCATTTGTTGAAAGTAGTAGGTCTCAAACTGTTTACTTAAAGAAGCAGAAAAAAAGTCTCCAGTGAAGAAATTAAAACTATCTGAGAAGATAAAGACAACTGATTTACAGCAGGAGATAATGCACATTCTATCATTTGTTTTAGGGATAGGCTTATGATGATTCTCATTTGTGTACCACACTTTTTATCACTGGTTCTCTAAGTGCTGTGCTTGGGCAACATAAAATACAATACCTTGGGGATGTTTATGTTACAAACAGGTTACAAGTCATAGCTCTAGACCTGGTGAATGAGTTAGGATAACTATTTTTAAATAATCCTTTTACTGAAATTAATAAGTAAAGTTTGAAAGACAAGCTTCAGCAATGTTAATCTTACACATAAAAATTACCACAGGTTAGTGCTTCTCAAAGAAGGGTGTTCACTCAAACATGAACCCAACAAGTGGATTGGATAATGATGAAGATAAATCTATCATAAGATTTGCAAGAATAGCAGCTATGCAAAACCACAACAAAATCAAAATAATTCGGTGATGCAGCGATTACAAAAACTCCTCCACTACAATTGCAAGATTTCCAATTACTAAAATACACACACACACACACACAAGAAGAGTTTTACTGTATTGCCAAACATTGTGTGGTAGTGATAATTCTTGCCCAAATACCAACTTAAGAGTTATGAACAAGCTTACTGAATTAATAGTTTAGTTTAACATAATAAATATTAGCAATCTTTAACCACTTATTTAGTAAGTATTACTAAGTAACCATTAGTAATATCTTAGTCAAAAGTCTAAGATACTGCACAAAGTTCCATTAAGGAAAGGAAAAGTGTTGCATTTTCTATTAGGTCACTGAACTTACAAAATTAGTACCATTTAGTACATATTCTCCAGGCATTAGTTTGGTAAATGATTCTTGAAGTATCATCCAAGGTGTTAAACTCTCTATTTTCATATCTGTCCACTGATGATGATAATAGTAGTTAAATCTACCTGCCAAGAATTGTGTACAACAAAAACACAGAGTTGATATGAAGATAAAATTTGATGGGTGATTGTCATAACTGATAAGTATACATAATTCATTTAATTGGCTCAACAAATGTTTATTGATTGATTACCTTTTACTTTTATTGAAATTCAACTGTCTTTATATTTACTTTTCATTCATTTATCTATTCAACAAATACAGTTACCTATTACACACCAGGTATTCTCATATCTATAGGAACTGAGGTCAAAGGTGTAATTTTCGGATTCATTGGAATGGTCCATCTGCTGAGGGAGACAATTTAATCATAAATTACAATTAGGTTAAGTGCTATAAAGTACTATCACATGACACTCTAAGCACATTTACCATAGGAGTCAGAGAGACTAAAACAAGCTGAGATGTGAAGAGTAAATGTAGATGGGAAGCATGGAAGTAGATCCAGCATTCCTAAGAGTAAACAATTGCATGAGTATTCTTGAAAAATCCAGATTGAGTAGATCACAAAAAATTTCTCTTAGGATTCTACCTGATGGTGGAATTAATTTTCTGTGGGCAAATGGGGAAATTTTAAAGATTAAAGTAATGTTTGGTTTGTGTGTGTTAGTTGCTCAGTTGTGTCCGACTCTGGGACCTCATGGTATGTGGGTTCCCATTTGAGGCACCCAGCTCCTCTTCACATGGAATTCTCCAGGCAAGAATACTGGAGTGGGTTGTCATTTCTTTCTCCAGGGGCTCTTCCCTGGCCCAGGAATCGAACCTGGGTCTCTCCCATTGCAGGCAGATTCTTTACTGACTGAGCCACCAGGAAAATCCCAATATTTGGTTTAGTATCCATTAATTAACTTTATCTTTAGGTGTCAAAGTTGAAAAGATAGTTGTATATTTAATGTATGAAGAGCATCAGCAAGCTGAATAATATTAAGGTAGGCTGAACTATACCACTACAAATCAATTAATTAAGTAGCAAACACTTAATACTGCTGTATCACTTTAAATTGATAGGTCAGGAATAAAATGCAAGAATTAAGATAGGTACAATGCAGAATAAATATTAAAGAATCTGTATGGTGACTCAGATGGTAATTCTTCCTTACTTTAATGTCATACATTTATTTTAATTCTGCTATCTTGGTTTGATAAACCATAAATTACTTTCAAGGTGATACAATTTATACTTATCATCCTTTTTGACTATCAAGCACCTAGAATCTCTTTTCTTTGGGGAATTACCCCACCAAAGGAGGCAAATTTTCACCTTAGCAGCTGAAAATGTCAGGTATCTCTCTTCCTGGCTTTGCATCAGCTAGGATGGGGAAGTAAACTACATAACACTGTGTCCTTTTCTCTCTCTCTCTTTTTTTTTTTTGGTGTGTTTGTGTGTGTGTGTCCCATTTCAAGTTTACTTGGGACCCTTTGAGAGTTCTGCTACCTGCAAAAAGCCTTGGATAGGCTACCCAGAAACAATTTTTTTTTCTCTTAAAATGTGGGGTAATTACTTTTTTCTCTTAATCACTGAGTCTTAATTTCTAATTATGGAGCCAGAGAAATGGGAAAATGGGAGTTCACAATATTCTCTAACACAGGAAATAATTTGTGGTCTTCTGAATCATATACTTTCTCCTTTTTTAAAAAAATGAACAATCTTGTTTATTTTTACAGCATTCAGTTATAATTGTAATAATACTATTCAATAAAAATGTCTCTTACATATCTCTATTACTATTGCTGCTTATTATGGCTCAAGGGAAAATATTCAAGACATCATAAATATTTTAATGTATTTAAAATTAATTTCATGTTTATAGCTAAAACACCTTGCTAATGTACAATCAATAAATTATTAAGATAACTATAATGATGAGAAATAATACCTATAAATAGTAGATACCAATGATTAACAATGTAATTACTGTTTTTCAATGACTGAGTTCACATAAGTCCAAATCTTGAGTTTCTTTGAATTTGAAACTCTCTTTTTTTCCTGTTGAAAGGTCAATGTGATTCAACTCCAAAATTATACTAGGAAAAGTTATGGTTTCAACCCTTAGTTGTTACAGAAAATCATTTCAACATACTGCAACTCTAGACACTGATTTAAGAAGGATTGTGCATCTTTTTCTAACTCTGCATTCAGTAATGCCATGTGGGGTTCTTGGAATTGGCCATGATTGGAGGATTTACACCATGCAAATGAACACACCTAAAAATCCTGGCTTCACTCTCCTCCACTCTGCCTTCCCTGCTGCAGAACTGGTTGTTAAACAATTACCAGTACATCCCTGATTTAAAATTCTGCAGGAAAAACTTCTCTTTTCCTTAGCAGGATGAAGACACAGTGCTTATATAAAGCTAATAAATAAAATTAATTTCTGCTCTTGAATATGATACAGTAGGTCATATTAAGATAATGCTCCTACATTAAAACTATGAAACTGCAATTAAATTATAATATTTAAAGATATCACAAAGACATCATTGCAACAAAGACTAGATGAACAAAATATGAGAGAGTAAAGAATCCTTTGCTGGTGAGCTAGCTTTCCTTTTTGCTTTTTCCCTTGCAGGCATTTGGTAATTGTAGGCTTGAGTTAAAGACTATGATTATTATAAGTGATGAGTCTCTACTAGGTGGGAAGAGAAGAAACTTTCAAGCCCTAGCTGCATGCAGCTAGAGAAACAACTTAGAATTTTAGGGACAGCATAGTATGATGGAGAGTCAGGACAAAATCTTCTAAAATGAGTAACTCTTCCATAGCCATAAGTTCTTCAGAAACAATTGTATTCTAGGGTAGACACAAGTTTCAATCACAGAGTTAGCCTCACTCTCAAGATATTTACCAGATTGGGTTCTTGGGGTTGGAGACTAGAGGAATATGCTGAGAAGTCTAAAGAACAGAGTTCAATTTCCAATACTCTCATAGGGCTGAGGAAAAGCCACCCCATGGCACCATCTTGAAAGTTCCAAAGACCACATTCTAGAATTAGGAACTGACTAAAGGAAGACCAAATCTTACTAAAACTGCAAGCTATTTTCAACTGCCTCAATCATTAATTGGACAGATGTTATTTCTCCTTCACCATAATTATCTAATAGAGAAAAAAGAGAAAACTCTTTCAGAGATAGTATCATCTGAAGCCCCTGTTTGTTTAATATACAAATTCTAGCATACATCCAAAAATTACCATAAAGGTGAAAAATAAAGAAAATCTGATAGTTATTCAAGTAAAAAAGGAGAATAGAAACAGACCCATTAGATGATTGAGATCTTTAAGAGAGCAGAGAACACTTTGAAATATCTATCGATAGTGTATTAAATATAGGAAGATAGATAAAGTAGAAAAAAAAAGATAGAGTATATCCATGGGGGGAAAAAGAAATGTATAAAGAAGGACAAAATGGGCACTGTAGCATTGGAAAACAAATATATATATTAAGAACTCAATGTCTGAACATCAAATTGGATAAAAATGAAGATTAGATTACTGAACTTGAAGAGAGATCAAGTGAAAATATCCAATCAGAGCATAAGAAAGGGGAAGAAGAGAGGTAACAGTATAGAAGCAACACTATGGAGATAAAGCAGAAAATTTCCAAAAATTTATATCAGCTATTAGCCTATGTATTCAAGAAAATCAGAAACCATGAGCAGAATAAATATTAAGAAAACTACAGTTAGACACACCAGAATCAAATGGCTGAAAACAAGGAAAGAAAGAATCTCCAAAAAAAAAAAAAAAAAAACAAAAACCCTCCAGAAAGCAGGAATAGAAGGAACATACCTCAACATAATAAAAGCTATATATGACAAACACACAGCAAACATTACCCTCAATGGTGAAAACCTGAAAGCATTTCCCTTAAAGTCAGGAACAAGACAAGGGTGCCCACTGTCACCACTACTATTCAGCATAGTTTTGGAAGTTTTGGCTGCAGAAATCAGAGCAGAAAAAGAAATAAAAGAAATCCAGATTGGAAAAGAAGAGGTAAAACTCTCACTGTTTGCAGATGACATGATCCTCTACATAGAAAACCCTAAAGACCCCACCAGAAAATTACTACAGCTAATCAATATAGTAAAGTTGCAGGATATAAAATTAACACACAGAAATCCCTTGCATTCCTATACACTAACAATGAGAAAACAGAAAGAGAAATTAAGGAAACAATACCATTCACCATTGCAATGAAAAGAATAAAATACTTAGGAATATATCTACCTAAAGAAACAAAAGACCTATATGTAGAAAACTATAAAACACTGATGAAAGAAATCAAAGAGGACACAAATAGATGGAGAAATATACCATGTTCATGAATTGGAAGAATCAATACTGTCAAAATGGCTATACTACCCAAAGCAATCTATAGATTCAATGCAATCCCTATCAAGCTACCAATGGTATTCTTCACAGAACTAGAACAAATAATTTCACAATTTGTATGGAAATACAAAAAACCTCTAACAGCCAAAGCAATCTTGAGAAAGAAGAATGGAACTGGAGGAATCAACCTGCCTGACTTCAGGCTCTATTACAAAGCTACAGTCATCAAGACAGTATGGTACTGGCACAAAGACAGAAATATAGATCAATGGAACAGAATAGAAAGCCCAGAGATAAATCCACACACCTATGGACACCTTATCTTTGACAAAGGAGGCAAGGATATACAATGGAAAAAAGACAACCTCTTGAACAAGTGGTGCTGGGAAAACTGGTCAACCACTTGTAAAAGAATTTGAAACTAGAACACTTTCTAACACCATAGACAAAAATAAACTCAAAATGGATTAAAGATCTAAATGTAAGACCAGAAACTATAAACCTCCTAGAGGAAAACATAGGCAAAACACTCTCCGACATAAATCACAGCAGGATCCTCTATGACCCACCTCCCAGAGTAGTGGAAATAAAAGCAAAAATAAACAAATGGGACCTAATTAAACATCAAAGCTTTTGTACAATGAAGGAAACTATAAGCAAGGTGAAAAGACAGCCTTCAGAGTGGGAGAAAATAATAGCAAATGAAGCAACTGACAAAGAATTAATCTCAAAAATTAAGCAACTCCTGCAGCTCAATTCCAGAAAAATAAATGACCCAATCAAAAAATGGGCCAAAGAACTAAACAGACATTTCTCCAAAGAAGACAAACAGATGGCTAACAAACACATGAAAAGATGCTCAACATCACTCATTATCAGAGAAATGCAAATCAAAACCACAATGAGGTACCATTTCAAGCTGGTCAGAATGGCTGCTATGCAAAATTCTACAAACAATAAATGCTAGAGAGGGTGTGAAGAAAAGGGAACCCTCTTACACTGTTGGTGGGAATGCAAATTAGTACAGCCACTACGGAGAACAGTGTGGAGATTCCTTAAAAAACTGGAAATATAACTGCCATATGACCCAGCAGTCCCACTGCTGTGCATACACACCGAGGAAACCAGAATTGAAAGAGACACATGTATCCCAATGTTCATCACAGCACTGTTTTTTAATTGCCAGGATGTGGACGCAACCTAGATATCCATCAGCAGACGAATGGATAAGAAAGCTGTGCTACATACACACAATGGAATATTACCCAGCCATTAAAAAGGCTACATTTGAATCAGTTCTAATGAGGTGGATGAAACTGGAGCCTATTATACAGAGTGAAGTAAGACAGAAAGGAAAACACCAATACAGTATACTAATGCATATATATGGAATTTAGAAAGATGGTAACAATAACCCTATATGTGAGACAGCAAAAGAGGCACAGATGTATAGAACAGTCTTTTGGACTCTGCGGAAGAGGGCGAGTGTGGGATGATTTGGGAGAATGGCATTGAAACATGTGTATTATCATATGTGAAATGGATCACCAGTCCAGGTTTGGTGCATGAGACAGGGTGCTTGGGACTGGTGCACTGGGATGACCCAGAGGGATAGGATGGGGAGGGAGGTGGTAGAGGGGTTCAGGATGGGGAACACATGTACACCCGTGGTGGATTCACATCAATGTATGGCAAAACCACTACAATACTGGAAAGTAATTAGCCTCAATTAAAATAATAAATGTATAAAAGAAAAAGATGTGACGATATATACACACAATGGAATATTAGTCAGCCATAAAAAGAACTCTATCAGGATATACTTTATCATTGTTTTTCTACTTTATCTATCTTTTTCTATATTTAATTCACTACTGATAGATATTTCAGAGTCTTTTCTGCTATCTTTAATATCTCAGTCATCTAATGGATGTTTCTGTTCTCCTTTTTTCACTTTAATAACAATCAAATTTTCTTTACTTTTCACATTTATGGTAATAAATATGGCAAGATTTTAGGAAAGGAGTACATCAAGGCTGTATATTGTCACCCTGCTTATTTAACTTACATGCATAGTACATCATGTGAAATGCCAGGCTGGATGAAACAAGCTGGAATGAAGGTTGCCAGTAGATATATCAATAACCTCAGATATACAGATGATACCACGCTTATGGCAGAAAGTGAAGAGGAACTAAAGAGCCTCTTGATGAAAGTGAAAGAGGAGAATGAAAAAGTTGCCTTAAAACTTAACATTCAAAAAACTAAGATCATGGCATCCAGTCCCATCACTTCATGGTAAATAGATGGGAAAACAATGGAAACAGTGACAGACTTTATTTCCTGGGGATGGTGACTGCAGCCATGAAATTAAAAGACACTTGTTCCTTGGAAGAAAAGCTATGACAAATCTAGACAGTATATTAAAAAGCAGAGACATTACAATGCCAACAAAGGTCCATCTAGTCAACCTATGGTTTTTCCAGTAGTCAGGTATGGATGTGAGAGTTGGACTATAAAGAAAGCTGAGTGCTAAAGAACTGATGCTTTTGAACTGTGGTCTTGGAGAAGACTCAAGAGACCCTTGGACTGTAAGGATATCAAACCAGTCCATCCTAAAGGAAATCAATCCTGAATATTTATTGGAAGGACTGATGCTGAAGCTGAAACTCCGATACTTTGGAGTTTGGCCACCTGATGTGAAGAACTGACTCATTTGAAAAGACCCCAATGCTGGGCAAGATTGAAGGCAAGAGGAGAAGGGGACAACAGAGGATGAGATGGCTGGATGGCATCACTGACTCGATGGGCATGAGTTTGAGCAAGCTCCGGGAGTGATGCTGGACAGGGAAACCTGGTGTGCTGCAGTCCATGAGGTCACAAAGTGTAGGACACGACTGAGTGACTGAATTGATAAAAAGAATGAAATCTTGCCATTTGCAGTGACATGGATGAACCTAGAAATTGTCATATTGAAAAATGTACAATCTAAAAAATTGGTACAAGTGAATGCATTTTGAAAATGGAAAGTGTCAGATGTAAGAAAAAAGTTTAGGTTACTAATGGGGAAAGGAGGGCATGGGGGTGATAAATTGGGAGATTAGGATTGACATATACACACAACTCTTTATAAAATAGGTAACTAATAGAACCTACTGTAGAGCTCACAGAAGTCTACTCAATACTCTACAATGAGCTATACAGGAACACATTCTGAAAAAGTGTGTTTATATGTATGACTGATTCAGTTCAATATACAACAGAAAGTAACAAAACATCGCAAAAGAATTATGTGTGATATGTGCTAAGTTGCCTCAGTCACGTCCTACTCTATGGGACACTATGGACTGTAGCCTGCCAGGTTCCTCTGTACATGGGATTTCCAGGCAATAACACTGGAGTGGGTTGCCATGCCCTTCTCCAGTGGTACTTCCCAAACCAGGTTTCGAACCCACATCTCTTACATCTCCTGCATTGGCAGGCAGGTTTTTTATTTTTTTTAACCACTAGTGCCACCTCCAATAAAAATTAATTTTTAAGAAAATCAAAGAAAAGACATGTTGCTTTCAAAGAGTGCTAGGGAGGAAAAGTGTATGTGGGGGGAGACAGTGAGACAGTGATATCTGAATTGTCACTAATAATCACGGTACTCGGAAGTCAATGGAGCAAATATTTAGAGTGTTAAGATGAAAAGCAACTCAGAATTCTCTACTCAAAAAAGTCTAAAACCTCTTGAACAATGATGTTGAAATAAAGTTGTAAACTAATTTTAAAACAAACTGAGAAATGTTGTTGCCAGCAGGCTTGCAATGAAGGAGAAAAAAAATAAAATCAAAATTTTCTTCTTTTAAAAAGTTCATAAAAATGAAATACCTTTGGAACAACTAATAAAAGAGAAAGAGAAAAAACTGTCTATATCAAGAATGAAAACAAAAATCAAGGGATAGAATATGTTATCCACTACCTCATGCAAGTAAATTTCACAATTTGTATAAATTGGAAAAAAATTTCTGAATTCCCCTTGTAATAACTACAAGGAGAAAAGATAGTAAACATGAATAGTTATATGTATGCTAAAAAATAGTTCTCTCTGCTTCCAACACACACACACACGTGCACACACACACGCACACACACGCACAATCAGGACCTTATTTTCAGCAGTGAGAGTAAAGAATTGGCAACATCTACTGAAGGTGAACATCTAGATACCCTATGATCCAGAAATTAACTCCTATGTTTATACCAAACAGAAATGTGTACCCATCCTGACCAAAAGACATGGATTGGAATGCTCTCACAAACAGTATGTTTAATATCTATTTTGGAAGGATTCAATAACCATCAGTTTTATATTGTATAAATTACATCACGCTGTTTAGTTGCTCAGTTGTGTCCGAATCTGTGTGACCTCGTGCACAATAGCCTTACAGGCTCCTCTGTCCATGGGATTTCCCAGGCAAGATTACTGGGAGGGGCTGCCATTTCCTTCTCCAAAATTATGGAATATTCACCCAGTAATATATGGCATATTCATCCAGTTATATACTACACAAAACAATATTGAATAAAATATAACTGCATACAGAAATATCCATGAATATCACAAACATGTTAAGTAAACTAAGCCCCCAAAATATATAGTGTATTATATCAAGTACAAAATGTAATTATAAAGTAAATTTTACTTGTTAAAGTACAAAAGATAATCAATGGTGTTAGTAGTCAAGGGGTGTTTAGTGAACAGAAGGAAGCATGATAGCATTTGGAGAATTAAAATATTTTGATACTGTATATATCAAAATTAAAACAAGTTTTAAACAACTCTTCTGAGATAGACAAAAGATCCAAATTAATTTACAGATAAAATCTGGAGTTTTTTATAGTTTAATAATCACTGATTTGGATTATCAATCACATCTACTGAACTTTGTACACTGTATGTGAAAGCATATGCTTTGCAGTTTAAAAGGCCTATGACAACTTTTAATATTTTTGTAACATCAAACCCCTTGTATATTTACCTAATAAGTATCTGTTCAAAATAAAAATTAAAATCATTTATGATAAAGCTCCAATAGAACCAAAATTATAGAGAGCAAGCAGTGCTTTTAGTACATCTGTTCATTTGCTTTTAAATGCCTGGCGCATTTGTATCAGAATTTTCATTGTTTGAATCTTCAAAAACTGCAAATCTTTCAAGCACTAGGAGAAGTCTATCAAAAAAGATACTCTTCTATTATTTTCCACTTTATAAGTCTACTTCCCTTCCCCCACCCTGTAAGGGCCCCAAACCCTTCAGGCCTTGAATCATGTCACTATCATTCCAGCTAAAGGGAACCCGAGAGCACTCCCCTGGGTTCCTATTAACACCTGCTACTTAATCAGCCAGAGGGGCTGTTGGTGACTGATGGCATGTAGTTCTATCCATTTCTTCTCTCTCCCTCCCCAGAGGCTGCACCACCATTGCAGCCATCCCAGCCTGGGGAGTGAGAGCAACAGAGATTGGGCAACACAGAGAGTTGGAGAAATATATCCAATTGTTCAAAAGCTGGAGTTTGTTAAGAGTAAATTCCCAGTTATAAATTTGCAAACAAGAACATGCAGCTGCGGAATGTATTAGCTGCAGATCTGTAATTTTTCAGCTTTCAGCTTCATAAATATTTTAGGCATTGTACAACTACAGCAGCATAATAGTAATAGAGACCTCCCTGGATAGAAGGCTGCTACAGATAAGACGTATGTGGCTAAGCGCAGGGGGCCTTTATTTTGAACAAGGAATAAGTTTAGCAGTGCAGCCATCTCTAATTTAGACTGTTTTCTTAATCTGCTGCCAGGGGAGCATGCTGGGTGATTCACAGTAATGAACTCCACCTGGATGCTCTGTAAATCTGAAAAGAACAACTAACGGCAGCCTACTAACTGTTGTTACCATGGATCTGGTTGAGTGAGCTCTAATTTGATCATTAAGTGACCATCCCACCAAGGAACCATGAGAAATGCTTGGAGACTGCCATTTCATGATAGTACAAGAAAGACTACTTATTTAAATAAGATCATTATGAAGTAGAATGACCCAGATTGAGGGAAAAAAACAACAACATTTGTAAAACCATAAAAATAAGTTAATACTAAATATTTAATCTTGACTAGTGGATCATAGTGTTAGTTAAATGGGACCAGTATTTTTAAAAATTTTTTTAATTGATAACAGATAAGAACTGTTCACTAAAATTGTCTTAACACCACTATAAACTTGATGGCAGTTAACTCACCAGTAATAACTATACTACTTTTAGTTTCTGGCCTTATATAAATAGCACAGTAAGGTATATATTGGGGTTTCCCAGGTGGCACTAGTTGTAAAGAAACCTCCTTCCAGTGCAGGAGATGAAGTGATGGGGGTTAGATCTGATCCCTAGGTTGGGAGGATCCCCTAGAGGAGGGCATGGCAACCCACTCCAGTATTCTTGCCTGGAGAACCCCCTGGACAGAGGTGCCTGGGTGGGATATGGTCCAATAGGGTTGTAAAGAATCAGACACAACTGAAGCAACTTAGCCTAGTCTAGCCTAGCCTAGCCTTAAGTATATATTATAATATGGCATAATAAAGTATACCAAGTAAATAAGACTTTCACAGATGCAGAATGCATATGGTACTACTGTATAACAACAGTAATGGAATGCTATCTCTATCTTGGAAACCATAAGCTGAGATATATGGCTTGAATTTCTTTACTTCTATCTGAACTCTGGTCACCATCTTAATAAAATACTTTGAGAACAAGGTCAGGCACTACTGCTGCTTCAGCATAGTCCCTGGTGGTGGTGGTTTAGTCATTAAGGGATGTTTGACTCTTGCAACCCCATGGACTGTAGCCTGCCAGGCTCCTCTGTTGATGGGATACTCCAGGCAAGAATACTGGAGTGGGTTGCCATGCCCTCCTCCTGGGGATCTTCCCAACCCAGGAATTGAACTGCCTGCATTGCAGGCAGATTCTATACCAACTGAGCTACAAGGGAAGCCCAAGGTCCCTGGTAACCAGCCTGAAACCTGTCCTGCCACAAAGTAGACCATTGATTGATTTTGCCTCTCCCTGTACTGAAATTAATTTTCCATTCAATCCTTATCACAAATTCGTGTTTACATTAGCAGACATTTGTTGTATTTTATTGTCCATTTTCCCTACTTCTGCCAACAGAACAAATACAAAATGCATGTTTCTGTGTAAATTATCTGAATGCATGTTTCTCCACTCCCTTATTTGCAGCCTGTGCAGTTCGAGTGATCATTTGGAACATAGTTCAGATTTACCAAAAACATCAGATAATGAGTCGGTAAAGAATTAACTCATTAATTCATTTATTTATTCATATATTTATTTGTTGATTTTTGCTCAGCAAGTTTTTGATTGAATTTCTATTGAATATTAATACTAATTGGAAATATTAGTATTTCCAATATGATAATTAGTATTAGTATAAAAAATTAGTATTTCCAATATAATAATATTAATACCTTTGGAAAAAAACGATGTTTCCAGTAGCCCTAGAAAAAGGATTCTGATACCCAAATTTGTCAGTTTGTGTATAAGTGCATATATATATGTGTCTGTAGATACCCTGAAAGATAAACAAAGTAAATTATCTACTTCATGGTTATTTATTCTATGAATCAGATTTTTTACAGATGTAGCATTTTCTAAAAATTATGGATATAAACACTCTGATTAATTTTACAAAGCAAGACCTATTCTCTTTCAATGTTGAGTATAAGTTTTAGAAGGTCAATGAAAGGAATTGGCTATCTCAAGGGAGAATGAATTCTTGTTACTGGAAATGCTTTAGAAAAAGCTGTTAATTCCTTGGTGGGTATTTGGTATTGTGGAATCTCACAAAGGATAGCAGTCAGATTAGATCATCTTAGATAGTCCTTTCAAGACAGGTATTTTGTGATTAATAAGCTCATATTTGTGTAGATTAGAGAACTCTAGGCACCATGTAGAAACAAAGAAGAAATAATGAGCAAGTACTCTGCTTTAACATTTAAAATAGATGTAGGTAAAGTCAAATAGAAAATAATACAAAAGTAAATCAAGGAAATATGTCAACAAACTAAAAGATAATTTCTAACTGAAAATATAAATGCTAAAGAGATTTTCACTTTTTGAAAACATTTCTAGAAGAAATATTTTACTGAATAACATTTCTAGGAGAATTCTGGGTTCAATCACAGTGATGGTACATTAATTTCAGTAATTCTTCTACAACTCCCTCAACCTCTTCCTATTATCCATTACTTCCTAATATCCATCACTTCCCCTATTCTCCACATAGATTATCCACAAACATAGTTTACATCTCTTGGATCCACTGATATCAAAAGATATACAGCAGAGTTTTTCCCAACTCATGATATCCAAATGGCTCTGTATTTAAAATAAACATATAGTCTAATCTCTTATTATCAATTAACAGACTTACAGAAAAAATAGACAAATCTATCCTACTTGAAGATTTTAACATTTCCCTCTCAATAATGAGTAGAATAATATAGAACAAAATATAAGGATATAAAAGACTGGAACATTTCTACCGTCATGACCCAACGTATTATTTTTAAGGCTATTTTGTAAGAGCAGCTTTTAGTTTTACAGCTAAATTGGGAGGAAGGTACAGATATTTCCTAACAACATACTACCCCACACATGCATAGTCTCCCCCATTATCAACATCATTCGTTAGAATGGTACTCCTTTTTTTTTTTTTAACCAAGAATGAAGACTGACACATCGTTATTAACAAAGTCTGTATACTTTAGGGTTTACTCTTGGTGTTGTATATTCTAAGGATTTAGAAAAAGTACAACAACATATAGCCATTATTAAATCATGCAGAGTATTTGCCCTGCCCTAAAAATGCACTGTGCTCTGCCTACTCATATCTCCTCCCCTGGTGTCTGCTATTAACAGCTGATCTTTCTGTTGTCTCCATAGTTTGCCTTTCTCAGAACGTCATACCACTGGAATCACACAGTGTGTAGCCTTTGCACATTGATTTCTTCTACTTAGTCACATGCATTTAAATTTCCTTTATATTTTTTCACACCTTAACATCTCACTCATTTTTAGTGTTTAATATTAACCTATTGTTTGGGTAGATTATTTTCTCTATTTACCCACTGAAAGATATCCTCATTGCCTCCAAGTTTTGGAAAACGTGAATAAAGCTACTATAAACATCTGTGGGCAGGTTTCTTTGTGGACATAAGTTTTTAACTCCTTTAGGTAAATATCAAGAGGCATAACTGCTCAATCATAGAGTAAGAGTATGTTTAGTTTTGTAAGAAATCCCCAAACTGTGACCCAATTTATTGCACACTATTTGAAACTATGGTAGCAAACATGTTCTTTTCAAGTGCATATGGACCACTTAACAAGATAGACCATATGTTGATGGTCTATCTTGTTAAGTTGAATCATAAAACAAGTTTCAATCAAATCTGAAAGATGGAAATTACATACAGCATATTTTCAGACTTAATTTTAATTAGAAATAAAATATATCTAGCAATTCTCAAATAGAGATAAACAATATATGTCTAAACAGCCTATGAGTCACAGTAAAATAAGAAAAAAATTAAAGTTTTTGAAACAAATATTAAAAGACAATGTTTAAAAAAATCTGTGAAATATAGATAAACCAAAAGTTGACTCTTCAAAAAGATCAGTAAAAGTAATAGCTCTGCATAAGACTGATCAAGTAGAAAAGAAGTGACCAATATCAACAATAAAGATAGAATATCACCATAGCTATTTAGATTACTTCATGTCCATTTAATGTTCATGGATATTAGTGATGATTATACTACTGCAATACATTTAACAAGATACATCCTTAGCTACAGACCAAATTTAAAATATTAATATTGAGAATCAAGCAACATGTAGAAAAATATATCAATACCCTCATTAAATGAAAATACTATTTATAGCTTCTACCATCAAAGGTCTTAGATATCTTTCCTTTCCTTAAGAAATGGATCATATTTTCAGTTAAGTGACTTTCTCAGTCTGCTTCCTGTCCATAGAAATAACACAGAGACTATCCTGAGGCAGTCACATGAGTTCAGGCAAAAGCAATTAAAAATGACCCCACTAACACACATGCTGTTCACACTGTTCAGTGGAAACAGTGTCAGACTTTATTTTGGGGGGCTCCAAAATCACTGGAGATGGTGACTGCAGCCATGAAATTAAAAGATACTTGCTCCTTGGAAGGAAAGTTATGACCAACCTAGATAGTGTATTAAAAAGCAGAGACATTACTTTGTTAACAAAGGTCCATCTAGTCAAAGCTATGGTTTTCCTAGTGGTCATGTATGGATGTGAGAGTTGGACTCTAAAGAAAGCTGAGTGCCAAAGAATTGATGCTTCTGAACTGTGGTGTTGGAGAAGACTCTTGAGAGTCCCTTGGACTGCAAGGAGATCCAACCAGTCCCTCCTAAAGGAGATCAGTCATTGGTGTTCATTGCAAGGACTGAAGTTGAAGCTGAAACTCCAATATTTTGGCCACCTGATGTGAAGAGCTGACTCATTAGAAAAGACCCTGACGCTGGGAAAGATTGAGGGAAGGAGGAGAAGGGGACGACAGAGGATGAGATGGTTGGATGGCATCACCGACTCAATGAACATGAGTTTGGGTGGACTCCGGGAGTTGGTGATGGACAGGGAGGCCTGGCGTGCTGCGGTTCAAGGGGTCGCAAAGAGTCAAACACGACTGAGTGACTGAAATGAACTGAACACACAAACCATAAGCAATGATAAATCATTGTTCTTATTGAGTTGCTAAGCTGTGTCTGACTGTTTGCGATTCCATGGACTGTAGCTTACCATGGGTTCTCCCAGCAAGAATACTGGAGTGGGTTGCCTTTTCCTTCTCCATTATAAATCATTAAGCAACCACAAATAACTGACAGAATGAAAAGATGTAGCAAAAATCTTTTTTGCTTGTTTTTTTAAAACATTTATTTTTAAGTGGAGGATAATGGCTTTACAGAATTGTGTTGTTTTCTGTCAAACCTCAACATGAATCAGCCAAAGGTACACATATGCCCCCTCCCTCTTGAAGCTCCCTCCCATCTCCCTCCCCATCTCAACCCTCTAGGTTGGTACAGAGCCCTTGAGTTCCCTTAGACACACAGCAAATTCCCACTTTGAGTCCATTCTAGTGAGCTGAATAAACCTAGAGCCTATCATACAGAGTGAAGTAATTCAGACAGAGAAAGATAAATATCATAAACTAACAAATATATATGGAAGCTAGAAAGATGGTAATGAAGAATTTATTTTCAGGCAACAGTGGAGAAACATATAGAGAACAGATTTGTGGACATGGGGAGAGGGGAGGAGAGGGTGAGATGTATGGAGAAAGTAACATGGAAACTTACACCACCATATGTAAATTAGATGTAAAGGTCTTTATCTGTAGATGATATAATTGTCTATTGGAAATCCTAGGATCTACATTAAAGCTTCTAGAACTAAGAAGTTAGTAAGATTATAGGATACAAGACCAATGTAGAAAAATAAATTTTGTTTTTAACAAAGGACAACTTAAATTGAAATTAAATCCAGAATATCATTTATAATACCATTAAAGTATAAATCTCTGAAGCATAAATCCAACAAAAATGTGTAAGACTTATGTAATGACAGAATATAAAATATTGTTGAGAGAAATGCAAAAAACCTAAATAATGGAAATACTGTGTTCATGATCTCATCTTTCAAAAATTTTAAGATGTAAATTCTTGATCTATTTATTTTACATAGTGATATAATTATATTTAACATCCAGCAAATGTTTTTGAAGAAAACAAAACAGATTCTAAAATTTGGATGAAAATCCAAAGACCCTAAAATAATCAAAACAATTTTTAAAAAGAACTAAGTTGGATAATTTACATTACTTCACCTCTATGTATTATAAAATTATTATAATAATACAGTATGATTTTAGCATGATAATAGATCACTAGAGATGCATAAATTTAAGAAATAGATCCACACATGTACTATAAATGGATATTTGACAAAATTACAAAGGAAACTGAGTGGAAAAAAGAATCTTTTTAACATGTACTGCTGAAACCATTAGGTATCTATGTATAATAATATATTATTTTAATCCACATTTAATGCCAGATAAAAAAGTTATTCAAAATGGATCATAGACCTAATTGTAAAAATCTAAAACCATATAATTTTACAAAGGAAAACAGAATAGAAATTATTTTTAACCCTAACTTAAGCAGATGTTTCCTCAATATGATGCCAAAACCATGCTTCATAATTACATAAATGAACTATTAGACTATCAAAATAGGAACTGATGCCCTGTGAAAATTACTCCTTAAAAAAAAAAAAGCCAAACATTGATTTAAGATATTGAACACCTGTAAACAGTATATCTGAAAAAGTAATTATATTCAGAATATATAAAAAATACACAAACTCAATAGAACACACAATTTGAAAAAAAAAGCACACATCCAGTTTCTATTTCTACACATGAGGACCTGACATTGTAGTTCTGTCCAAATACCATGTAAAAGTTTAACAAACTAAAAAATTAACAGTCACCTTGAGTGCCATGAAAGGTACCAGTACATAAGGCAAACCACCATTCACAAGGTTGAAAATACAGACAAGCAAATACAGGGAATATTGGCTTACCAGAGAAGAACAAGATCAACTCTAGATTTCCTATCCCAACTAAGGGGATTGGAAAAAAATTGAGAAACTCTGTGAAGTTCACATTCCAGAGGCACAAGCTCACTTTCTAGAACCTCACACATCACCACCACATTGCTAAAGGCCTATTTACTTTAAAAAAAAAAAAATCCTGTATGTAGTATACAAATTTCTTAATGTACAGCTATCAATTTTAAAAATACAAGGCATGCCAAAAGGCAGAAGATACAATATAAAGACACAGAGCAAACATTAGAAGCTGATAAGCCAGAGATGTTTTAATTAGCAGAGTAAGATTTAAAACAATAATAAATGTGCAAAATGTTTTAATGAGTAAAGCAGATACCATGCAAAAGCAGAGACATGGAAATTCTAAGAACTAAAAAAAAAAAAATTGCTAGAGATTAAAAACACTGTAACAGAAATGAAGAATGCCTCTGATGCTTCTGATGGACTCATTCATAGAGTGAATGAAGGTGAGGAAATAATCTCTGAGCTAGAGGAATGTATCAACAAGCAAAGGATACAATAGATCAATGGAAAAGAAAAAGAAATAAACTACAACTACCTTTATTCAGTCATGACATGATCATCTATGTAGAAAATTTGAAAGGACAGAAAAATCTGTAGCTGATAAGCGATGTTGCATGATATGAGGTTAATATACAAAAGAGATATTCCATGTTCATGGAAAGATTCAGTGCTGTCAATATGTCAGTTCTTTTCAACTTCATCTACTGATTCTAAAGGTTATTTAGAGAATCAGAAGAATCATAATAGCACAGACAATATTGAAGGACAAGAACAAAGTTTGAGGACTTATGCTACCTGACTTCAAACTTTACTGTAAAGCTACAGTATTCAAGACTGTGTGCTCTGGTTACAAGAATGTATGTACACATGTGAGTGTTCAGCCACTCAGTTGTGTATGATTCTGCAACCCCATGGACTTTGCCCATCAGGCTCCTCTGTCAATGAGATCATCCCAGCAAGGGTACTGGAGTGGGTTGCCTTTCCTCTTCCAGGGGATAACCCGGGGATTGAACCCCCATCTTCTGTATCTCCTGCATTGGCAGGCAGATTTTTTTTACCACTGAGCCACCTGGTAAGTGGCTACAGGAATATGCAAATAGAAAAACAGAATCAAGAACTCAGAAATATACTTCATAAAAACATTAAACTAATTACTGATCTTTGACAAAGAACCAAAGGCAGCAAAATGGAGCAGAGATAGCTTCTTCAACACACATTGTTGGAACAACTGGACATCTATGCAAAAAAAAAAAAAATGAATCTAGATACAGATATTATACTCTTCACAAAAATTAAGCAAAAAATTGGATTACAGATTGATATGTGGAATACAAAACTATAAACCCCAAAGGGTAACTTAGGAGAAGATCTAGATGACCTTAGGTAGGGTGACAACTTTTTAGATATAACACTAAAGACCCAAATCATGAAGGAAATAAGAAGCTAAACTTAATTAAAATTCAAAACTTTTGCTCTGCAGAGGACAATGTCAAGAGAATAAGAAGACAAGCCACAGAATGGGAGAAAATATTTATGAGAAAGACACATTTAATAAAGGATGTATTCCAAATACACAAAGAACTCTTAAAAGCCAACAATAAGAATCAACCCAATATTAAAAAGGGACAAAGACCTTAACGGACACCTCTTTAAACAAGATATACAGATGGTGGATAAGCCTATGAAGAGAAGCTCTACATCATATATCATCAGAGAAATGTAAATTAAAACAACAGTGAAAAGTACTACACTCCTATTAGAATGGCTAAAATCTGAAACACTGACAACATCAAATGGCGAGGAGGACATGAGATAACAAACTCTCATACATTGCTGGTGGGAATAAAATGTGTCACAGTCACCTTGGAAATTAGTCCACAATTTTTAAACTAAATACACTATTAATGTATGATCCAGCAATTGAACTCCTTGGTATTTACCCACATGAGCTGAAAACTTCTATTTATACAAAAAATCTGCAAACAGATGGTTATAGTACCTTTACTACATATGTCAAAGCTTAGATGTAACCAAGGTGTACTTCAGTAAGTGAATGGATAAATAAACTCTGATAAATCCGGAAAAAGTTATTATTAATGCTAGGATGAATTAAGCTCAGCTTTCCCAGTGACTTTGTGGTAAAGAATTCACCTGCAGTGCAGGAGATACAAGAGAATCATGTTTGATCCCTGGATAGGGAAGATCCCCTGAAGGAGGAAATGGCAACCCATTCCAGTAATCTTGTCCAGAAAATCTGGACAAGAGGAGTCTAGAGGGCTATAATCCATGGGACTGAAAGAGTTAAACATGACTAAGGGATTAACAACAAACTAAGCTATCAAGCCGTGAAAAGAAGTAGAAGTCTAGTTCCATATTACTAGGTGAGAGACAATCCATGAAGGCTACATACTGTGTGATTCCAATCATATGACTTTCTAGAAAAGGTAAAACTATTCAGTTCAGTTGCTCAGTCATGTCCAAATCTGCAACCCCATGGGCTGCAGCATGCCAGGCTTCACTGTCAATCACCAACTCCTGACACTTGCTCAAACTCATGCCCATCAAGTCGGTGATGCCATTCAACCATCTCATCTTCTGTCACCCCCTTCTCCTCCTGCCTTCAATCTTTCCCAGCATCACAGTCTTTTCCAATGAGTCAGTTCTTCTCATCATGAGGCCAAAGTATTGGAGTTTCAGCATTAGTTCTTCCAATGAACACCCAGGACTGATTTCCTTTAGGAAGGGCTGGTTGGATCTCCTTGCAGTCCAAGGGACTCAAGAGTCTTCTCCAACACCACAGTTCAAAAGCATCAATTCTTCAGTGCTCAGCTTTCTTTTTAGTCCAACTCTCACATCCATACATGACTACTGGAAAAACCATAGCTTTGACTAGACAGATATTTCTTGGCAAAGTAATGTCTCTGCTTCTTAATATGCTGTCTAGGTTGGTCATAGCCTTTCTTCCAAGGAGTAAGTGTCTTTTAATTTCATGGCTGCAGTCACCATCTGCAGTGATTTTGGAGGCCAAGAAAATAAAGTCTGCCACTGTTTCCATTGTTTCCCCATCTATTTGACATAAAGTGATGGGACTGGATGCCATGACCTTTGTTTTCTGAATGTTGAGTTTTAAGCCAACTTTTCCACTCTACTCTTTCACTTTCAACAAAAGGCTCTTTGTTTCCTGCCATAAGGGTGCTGTCATCTGCACATCTGAGGTTATTGATGTTTCTCCCAGCAATCTTGATTTCAGCTTGTGCTTCATCTAGCCTGGCATTTTGCATGATGTACTCTGCATATAAGTTAAATAAGCAGGGTGACAATATACAGCCTTGATGTACTCTTTTCCCAATTTAAAACCAGTCTGTTGTTCCATGTCCAGTTCTAATTGTTGCTTCCTGACCTGCATACAGGTTTCTCAAGAGGCAGGTCAGGTGGTCTGGTATTCCCATCTCTTTCAGAATTTTCCACAGCTTGCTGTGAGCCACACAGTCAAAGGTTTTGACATAGTCAATAAAGCAGAAGTAGATGTTTTTCTGGAACTCTCTTGCTTTTTCAATGATCCAACAGATGTTGGCAATGTGATCTCTGGTTCCTCTGCCTTTTCTAAATCCAACTTCAACATCAGAAAGTTCACGGTTCACCTACTGTTGAAGTCTGGCTTGGAGAATTTTGAGCATTGCTTTGCTAGTTTGTGAGATGAGTGCAATTGTGTGGTAGTTTGATCATTCTTTGGCATTGCCTTTCTTTGGGACTGGAATGAAAACTGACCTTTTCCAGTCCTGTGGCCACTGCTGAGTTTCCCAATTTGCTGGCATATTGAGTGTAGCCCTTTTACAGCATCATCTTTTAGGATTTGAAATAGCTCAACTGGAATTCCATCACCTCCACTAGCTTTGTTCGTAGTGATGCTTCCTATGAACAGTATGAAAAGGCAAAAAGGCAAAACTATGGAGAAAATAAAAAAGATCAGTGTTTACCAGAGTTTATGAATGGTGGTTGTAGTGAATAGGCAGAGCACAAAGGGTTTTTAAATCAGTGAAAATACTCTTTATTATACTGATGGATACATATCATTGCATATTTGTCAAAACCTATAAAATACAAAACTCTAAAAGTGAACTTTAACATAAACTAGGTCTTTGTGTGATAATGATATGTCCTTGTATGTTTATCATTAGTAGCAAATGCAGTCCTCTGGAAAAGGATGTTGATAATGTGGGGGAGAGCAATCATATGTGGGATGTGGGTATATAGGAAATCTTTGTACCCTCCCTATCAATTTTACTGTAACCCTTATTTAAAAAAGAAAGAGCAAAACATTTGAACATATTTTTCACCAAAGTATATATATAAATCCCCAGCAATCACATTAAAAGATGCTAATCATTAATAATTAGGGAAACTTCAACTAAAACCACAATATAACACTAGAACATATCTCTTAGAAGGTCTAAAATTTTTTAAAAAATTAAAAATAAATGGCTGACTACACCTAGTTTTGGTGAGGATTTAGAGCAACTGGTGGACCAAATGTAAATGGTAAAATCATTTTAGAGAACAATTTGAATATTCATTTAAAAAAATAAATATATAATCACCATATGACTTGATCTTTCTAGCCCTTGCTATTTACTCAAAATAAATGAAAGCATATGCCCAGAAAAAGATTTGTCACTAACGTATATAGAAGCATTAATTGAAATAACTAAAAACTTCAAGGAACACAAATGTTCACCTATAGCAGAATAGATAAACAAACCATGGTATACTCATGAAGGAAATTACTACTTAATAATAAATGTAAACCAACAATGATAAATGCGAATATACTTTTGAATCACAAAAATGTATATGATAAATGAAAAATGCCAGATACAAAAACTGTATTACATTGCTGTGAAGATTACCTGAGTTCAGATATATCTGATATCTGTGCATCTGGCAGTGCAAAATTAAGTGCTATGCAAATGCTAGGTTAAGTACTATTGTTTTTATTGTGCTAAGTGTTGTGCTAAGTCACTTCAGTCATGTCTGACTCTTTGTGACCCTATGAACTGTAGTCTGCCAGGCTCTTCTGTCCATGGGATTCTCCAGGCAGGAATACTGGGGTGGGCTGCCATGTCCTAAACTCCAGGAGATCTTCCCGACCCAGGGATTGAACCCACAACTATTGTGTCTTCTGCACTGGGCAGGTGGGTTCTTTACCACTAGCACCACCTGGTATTATTAAAGGAAATACATGAATTTTCAAAATGAAAAATATCATCAAGTATTGAGTAGGTCTAATAAAATAAGTGAAGTCGCTCAGTCATGTCCGACTCCTTGCGACCCCATGGACAGTAGCTTGCACCAGGCTCCTCCGTCCATGGGATTTTCTAGGCAAGAGTACTGGAGTGGGTTGCCATTTCCTTCTCCAGGAAATCTTCCTAACCCAGGGATGGAACCCAGGTCTCCCACATTGTAGACAGACGCTTACCATCTGAGTCACAAGGTAAGTAGATAAAATAAATTATTATTAGAATAGTAATTCTAATAAATTCAAGATACACAAATATGACATTTTAGAAGCCTAAGAACAAAAGGAAAATGATAAACCTTCTATAAATGGGAAGGTTTATCCCAAGATGGGAAGGATAAAAGGGTAAAAGAAACATCACTTTCAAAGGCTTAGAATTACAATGGTTGAATATTTTTGAAACAATTGAATCTAGAATACAGTGCCAAATATAGTATGAGAGCAAACTGTTAATAAAACTATTTCAGATATGTGACAAGTTTCTTACCATGTGTAATAATGAAAAAATAAGATAATAAACAAGGAAATGAAATACATAAGACTAAGGAAAAAGAACTCACTCAAAGAGAAGAATTATGAGAAATCTCAAGATAAATAATAGGACCAGTGAATACTGGGTCCAGACTGGAAATAGTGGTAAAGGATTCCCAGATATATTTTCAAGGAAAAGAGAGACTTCACTGATTTGATGTTACTCTAGAAATACTGGAAGAACTACAGATTTTAATAAAAATTAGCTATTGTAAAAATTATCAGCCAAAACACTTAAAAAAATCAGCACAAGAAATAGAACATTTTACAGTTGCCTATCAATTCTGTGAGCTGTAGCAAACAATGTTTACCAAGTCATAGCAATGTTTACTAATATTTGACTAGGAACCAATCTATAAATTCCAATCTATAAACCAATAAAAGGAATAAAAATCAAAGTAAAAAATTAGTTAAGAAGTGATGGCAGTTGGAAGATAAAAGGAATAAATTCTAGAATCTCTAATGCCCTCAACTTTCAGAGTTAGGGTTTGAAAGATAATATCTATAGAGAAAGGAACACAAATAAATAACTATATTCTTTAAAGTCCCAAAATAACCAATAAAGTAGCTAAAAATAGTGTTGTGAATATATTGGGATGAGAAAGAGGAGGCATGGAGTGTTCAAGTAAATTAGAAAATAAAAAATAATGTTTAAAGTTGATATATAAGCAACTGAAATTTGTTTGTATTCATTTTATTTAGAGATATAGTCTAAGAGAAAAAATGTTAAAAGTGATAGCTTCTTCTGAAACTGGCAGTTGATCGTAAGAAAGCAGTGGATAAGTGTTTCATTATAATCTTACTATAATTTCTATTATTTATCTTTTACAAAAGTATATATTTCATTTAAATTAATAAAAATTACTGAAGAATACTACAAAAATATAAGATGTTAGTGAGTACAAATGACAAATAAATGAAATAGAGTCTACAGACATAAATGAAGATCTATGGATAAGATTTATGATCATGTTAAAGACAGAATTTCAAATCAGTACTGGATGTACTAATTATGATATCAGGACATTGGTTGCATATGAAGGAAGCTGAATGTTAGATCTTTTTATTACTCAATGCACAACAATATGTACCAGATGGACTTCAGAAACAACTTTTTTTAAATACTCTTAAGGTTTGAAATAAAACATAAGAGAATATTTTTTATAATTTGCATGAAGAAGGCCTTCCTAAACAAGAGCAATAACTCAAAAACACAAAGAAAGACTGTAGCGTTGATTAATAGTGTGGACTTCTGTTTAAAAAATAGCCATAATAGACATAAACAGTAGATAACAGACTGGAATAAGGTACATGCAATATACCTAGCAGACAATTAATGTCTGTTTAAAAAAAACAGTCCAAAGTCATGGACTATAAATTAATAAAAATATTATCTATTTAATTTTCAAGGAAACATAGGTTAAGACAATGTTATTTTGCTGATAATTTTGACAGAAACAGTTTAAGTAAAATCCCCCTCTGTAACCTCTTATGCCTATTGCTTCTTGGGAAATTGGTAACTCTGTATTGCTTCTTGGGTATTATTTTAAGTAAAGTTGCTTTCTCTTAGTGATTAATGCAGGGAATTATTTGTTTTCCTCCTAGGGACTTATCTACTACACTGTGCTTTCAAATTTATTTGCATGCATGTTGCAAAATAGTACGTTTTAATTTTTTCCTGAGATTCAATGTTTAGTTTCTCCTTACTTTATATTTTATATATTTGTGATTTCTTCTCCTTTTTCTTGATTAATTTCTCTAGGTTTTGCCTAATGATTTTAAGGTATTCTATTCACATATTGTTAGGCTGTTTTCTATTTTCTAATGAATTTATGACATTATTATGTTTTACTTTATGCTTTCCTTTTATTTGTTTTCTTTTTTGATTTATGCATTAACTCACCTTTATTATTTATTTCTCCTATGCATATCTAATGCTATTAGTTTGCTATTTCACTGCCTTTGATATAAAGCTTTTCATTATTATTATTTTAACAACTTTCTCAATTTTAGTTTGACTCCTCTTTGATGCAAGACTTTTTTTTTTTTTTTTTAACAAATAGCTTCAAAAGTTTTCTTGGGAAAGTATGTTGTTATGCTGTTTTCTGATTTTATTATTAATTTCTAGTTTAATTGCCACTTGATTGCCTGATATATTTCTATTTTGTAAAAGAATAATTGTTCAGATAATTTTTTTAAAGTAATTTGATTTAGAAAAGGCAGAGGAACCACAGATCAAATTACCAACATTCACTGTATCATAGAAAAAGCAAGGGAATTCCAAAACAACATCTACTTCTGCTTCACTGACTTCACTAAAGCCTTTGACTATGTGGATCAAAACAAACTGTGGAAAATTATTAAAGAGATTGGAATAACAGATCACCTTACTTATAGGACAAGAAACAACAGTTAGAATGAGACATGGAACAACAGATTGATTCAAAATTGGGCAAGGAGTACATCAAGGCTGTATAGTGTCACCCTGATTATTTAACTTATATGCAGAGTGCATCATGTGAAATGTCATGCTGGATGAACCACAAGCTGGAATCAAGACTGCTGGGAGAAAAACCAACAACCTCAGATATGCAGATGACACCACCTTAATGGCAGAAAATTAAGAAGAACTAAAAAGCATCTTGATGAAGGTGAAAGACAGGAGTGAAAAAACTGGCTTAAAACTCAGCTTTCAAAAACTAAGATCATGATATCCAGTCTTACCACTTTATGGCAAATAGATGGGTAAAAAGTGGAAACAGTGACAGATTTTATTTTCCTGGGCTCCAATATCACTGCAGATGGTGACTGCAGCCATGTAATTAAAAGACACTTGCTCCTTGGAAGAAAAACTATGAAAAACCTAGACGGTATATTATAAAGGAGACACATCACTCTGCTGAGAAAGGTCTGTATAGTCAAAGCTATGTTTTTTCCCAGTAGTCATGTATGCATGTGAGATTTGGACCATAAAAAAGACTGAGTGCCAAAGAACTGATGCTCTTGAACTATGGTGCTTGAGAAGATTCTTGAAAGCCATGGACAGCAAGGGGATCAAACCAGTCAATCCTAAAGGAAATTGACCCTGAATATTCATTAGAAGGACTGATGCTGAAGCTAAAACTCCAATACTTTGGTCATCTGTTGCAAAGAACCAACTCATTGAAAAAGAAACTGATGCTGGGAAAGATTGAAGGCAGGAGGAGAAGGTGGTGACAAAGAATGAGATGGTTGGATGGCATCACTGACTCAATGCCCCAGAAGATGGTGAAGGGTAGGGAAGCTTGGTGTGCTGCAGTTCACAGGGTTGCAATAAGTCAGATAAGCCTTAGCAACTGAACAACATGCTCCTTGAAATAATATGTACCTTTTAAAAAGAGTGACATAAACTTATATACACACAGAGCGACATTAAGGAAAGAAGAAAAGCAAAATTTCAAGAAAATATGTATACTAAATTTTATCAGTGCAAATAATATGCTTCTAAATACATGTGTAAGTGAATGTAACAAAGATTGGGAGTTTGCACACCAGATTGTTTATAGGCATGAATATGAATGAGTGGGTAAAGCCTTATGGCCTAGAGACCTCCCCCTGTGGACCATGCCAGGGCTAGACTTTCTCTCTCTTGTTCAGGGCTATTTATCTCTCTTGTTCAGGGCTATTTCCATTCTTAACTTATTTCTTTACAGATTTGTAAAGTACACCCTCAGTAAAACATGAACCCTAAAATCCTTATCTCGGTACTTTTCTAGGGGACCCAACATTGACTGGCAGGTATGACTGTAAAGAGATATGGCTGTGAGTGACTTTCACCTCACCTCACCTATGATATGACTAAGTCACATTAGATAGTAAAGTGCAAGGGGGTTTGGAAAATAGTTTCTAGATATTTTGCATGGAATTAAGGGACATTTCCTCAAGTATGAGAGTCGCTCAATCTTGTCTGACTCTTTGCGACCCCATGGACTATATAGTCCATGGGATTCTCCAGGCCAGAATACTGGAGTGGGTAGCCTACCCCTTCTCCGGGGGATCTGCCCAAACCAGGATTCGAATTGGGGATCCTGCATTACAGGTGGATTCTTTGCCAACTGAATTATCAGGAATGACCATGAGAGTTGCAGTATTCTTCAAATAGAAAGATAAAAATGACAAAAGGTTGGTAAATAGTAGCTATAACTTAACACACACTGTTAACAATTTATTAAAAAGATCATTTCCAGTATCTTTTTAAAAATGCACTGGTCTTAGATTTTGTACTAAAAAATCAAATGTTTCTCAGGCACTGATTTCAGTTGTCCAAATTATTGGAGAACTTCCTTTTGTATAGCACTTAAGCTTGTTATAATAATATCTTTGTAAAACTAGTTATAAGCATTGGTATGATAAGAGATGGATCTTTTTTCTATGTTTTAAAAAATTTTATATATATTCATAATCTTAATTATTGAGTGTTTTTATAAAAACTAAAAGAACATGGGCATGAAAAGCATATTTAAGAAAACTTTACATAGAGTTGGAAAAACATATCACAATCCTTTATTTTTCCATGTTTGTATTTTATTTTTAAACTTAAGGAATAAAAAGTTAGTCAGATGTTAGTGAGAGGTCGGATAAAACACACATCCATATGGTGTCTGATAAGGACACTGAAACCTTTCTGATAACATTTAAAATTTTTTTCTATTTTGATTTTTAAAAACTTTCAGAAATCGCTAATAAAGGACACTTAGCCTTATGAAAGATGACATTAAAGGATATTTGCCATCAGAGATTACCTACCAGAACTATAAATCACATGTCATTTAGTGATGTATCTATGACTACTTAGTTGGCATGACAAAATCGGATAGTGATTACATGATTTATGAGGTATAGAGGAGAACCCCTCAAGGGGAATATTCAGAGACCAAAATATTTGAACATGGAAAAAAGACTGTTTTTCTTTCATTAATATAAATTCAGATTTACATGAAGGGGGAAAAATCTAGTGGGTAATTTAAGCACAACTTTATGCTGCTAGATATAAAAGATAAAAAAGTTAGAATGATTCTATCAACATGATAAACAAGAATAAAAATGCCTATGGTACTGTAAAGACAGGATATAAACTCTTTTCCCATTCAAGAAATAAAAAAAAATATGATCAACAGGGGAAAAAAGCATATTTTAAAAGATAAAACATAAGCTTGAAATCCTGGTTTAGCTTCAAGGTCCATGATATATTAATTTTTCAATCCTTGCATTATTATTTAACCTCTCAAAGCCTCAACTTACTCATCCATAAATGGGAGATTAAAATATCAATCTCATGATATTGCTTTTAAAATTAAATTATCAAACATAAAATCATTGAGAACCATGCCTGGCACACAGTGATGCTCAGTTTTAGATCAATAGCTCTCATTATTATTAATATTAGGAAACAAGAGTAAATCAACTGTACAAATTTTTTCTATTGACGTGGCTTCAATTTCACCACTACTTCTGTTTAAAAGAATACATGGAGGGAAGAACATAAGTGCTTGTGCTGTCTCTGAATGAGGTGTTTCAGGAACATTAAAAGAAATTAGACAGTGGCCTGCAAAACTGATGTTCTGTTCAATGTACTGTTCGGTTTCCAGTAGACTTAATTAAGACATAGTGGGATGAAGGCAAGATAAACCTTTTCAAATAGCTCTTTATAAAGAAAACTCTTTTGTGATCATAAAAGTTTCAATACAATCAAGATATCTAGGAAGAAGCTGATTTTAGGCAATTCATCAGTTCTCTGGTCTGGTCAAACACAATGGCTAGCATATATCAAGGTCTTTGTTTCTTACTGTATTCAAAACCTGTTAAATGAATTGATTCCTTTAATCTTATGATAACCTTATGAAATAGTACTTTTATCCTCACTTGTGGTGATAGAGACAAATGTGGCATGGCTCCTGACTTCACATTCTGCCAGAGATAGAGGCACATGTGTTTAGAAACAAGTAAACAAATGTATAAAATAATTACATGCTTAGATAGAGCTGGGCAAAACTATGGGTTAATCAAGACTACTGGAGCCTAGTACTGTTATCCTCTTATTTTATAAGTTTTTACCTGAAGTTCTATTCTATGTCCAAGATGTATTTTTAGATATTCCACAAGTTTTGTCTTGCAGGACTCCAGGACAGAATGGAACTCAGGATGAAGCAGCCACAGCAGCCTCCTCTTTCTTAGAAGGAACCAGTCAGGGCCAAGTGAGAAAAATGGGCATCTCTCTTTTGTTTTGGATGGTTTTCCTTTCCATTCATCACTTCTAAATAGTTGACTATAATTCTAATCTATCTTTCTGCTCCCTCCTACCCTCCCATCCCCACTAGTACACATGTATCCCTTCTCCTTCCAAGTATTTGCTGGGCAAGTATATTTCCTGAGACAACCAAGCTCTGATTTACCCAGTCTTGGGGAAGTTACTGTTAAGATGAGTCTAAATTCTGGAACTAGGAATGAGAAGAAATTAATAGGTCCTTTTTCTCAGAACTTAAACTTTTCCGTTACTCAACTCATTGCAACTTTTCAATATAAAAAACAGTGAATAAGTTTACATCTTATACCTTTCTTGATATATTGTTTTTATGTTTCCTTCCATTTTACTTTAATTGTAAAGACTGACAGTCTCCAAATATAGTGTAAACTGAAAAATAGATGACTATTGCGTTTTCCCACAATATGTGCTGTATGCTGTTTGCTGATACCATTTATGAAAGACATCAGATACAACTCCAAGAGCAGAACCACAGTGTGATGCTAGCCTGGTGTCAGTGAAGGACGTATAAGGAATGTCAGCATCAAGGATACTATGGCATCTTTCTTCATCAAGTCCTTGAAAAGAGCCAAATCTAGTATTTTCTGATATATGACTGTCACTGATGGCCCAAAGTTTGGATTTCGGTACTACATTGATACATTTTTAAATTTGAATAATTCCAATTAAATATATTGGAAAATATCCAGTGTTCATTTATTTTTCATTTACTTTTATTAGTTGGAGGCTAATTACTTTACAATATTGTAGTGGTTTTTGTCATACATTGACATGAATCAGCCATGGATTTACATGTATTCCCCATCCCGATCCCCCCTCCCACCTCCCTCTCTACCCGATTCCTCTGGGTCTTCCCAGTGCACCAGGCCCGAGCACTTGTCTCATGCATCCAACCTGGGCTGGTGATCTGTTTCACCACAGATGTACAGAGCAGACTTTTGGACTCTGTGGGAGAAGGCGAGGGTGGGATGTTTCGAGAGAACAGCATCAAAACATGTATATTATCTATGGTGAAACAGTATTCATTTATAACATGACATTGTTTTAAAATACGCCATTTGAAGCAAGACATATAAGCTAACTTAAAGGCAATATAGTATTTAGAGAGGGTATTTAGTTCAGTATTTAGTTCATAAATTTGGTAGGTGAATAAGTAGAATTTGGGAAATGATGGGCTATACAAATACTATGTCCAGGTTTAGACTGGAGGACTTAAACTCTGTGCTTCAGAACTTTCAGGCTGCCAACAGATGAATCAACCCAGTCTCAGATTTAAAAAGTAAAATACTGCCTTTAAGTTGCTCTTTTTCAAATATGCACAGGCATTTACATTTTAGTGGCTGCAGAGAAATTCCAATTTTCTCATTTAACTCTTCTATTCAATAAAGTATGCAATCTAAATGGTAGGAATATACATTTACCCTGTCCAATAAAAACAGAATTTAGCATTTTAGCTCTTTTGTCTCCATTTTATTCTGGCAAATTTGGAGGAAAGTGGAAAGATCCTGGGACACAGGGAAGGTTTTCCTATTTAGTAAGTGGTTTCCACTAGTGGATATCTATCATTTTGCCTGCTCTGAAATCCTTTCCCATGTCTGTCCTTGTGTTTTAGTGAGACACAGTCCTTCCACCATTAGGAACATCACTGGAATGGATAATGATTCAGATCTGAACAATTCAAGTACTCCATCTTCTTCACAACTGAGAATATTTCAGGGATGGATCTGGGCAAATTATTAATTTCTCTGTTTCAGTTCCCTAACCATCTACCTCATCCAGTTGTGTGAAAATTAAATGACCTTATAAATTAAGTGTTCAAAAATGCTCAGAAGGGTACCTGAAACATTCCATCCATAAGCACCCAGGGAAGTTAGCTATTAGTGTTGTTATTGTATCAGTTCTGAATTGGTAAGATTTGAGTTCCTCTTACTAGTGATGCTTGGAGCTCAACATGGAGAGAATGTTTTTTGAACTCTGGAATCACGAGAGTCAATTTCTCTTTGCACATTGATTTTAAAGTAATATAATTTTCTACAATCGAAACTAACAAAATCTTAACTAACACAAATGTTTACTGGTTTTTTTTTTCCTTTTGTACTATGATCCAACAATATTGTTTAGGCATTTTGTTTTTTATTTAAATATTAGGGCATATATTAAAGCATTATATATGTTTATGTTTGTACATATGTATGTGCATGTATATGTACATGTATATGCACATACATATGTGCACATATATATGATTTGGTAAGTAGCAGCTGAAATGATTTTTCTCAATTGTTACATAGTATAGCAAGAGATGTGCCACATAGTCCTAGACTAACCAACAGTTTAACAGTGATTTTTCATATGATCACAGCTGTAAAATAAATTATCTGTGGATAAACATTTTAAGATAATATAACAAATGAAAAAAAATCATAACAAGAGTGGTGAGATTTTAAGTTAATACTTTTCCTTCAATTTAGTTTTACTTGGCTATACTTTTGTTAGTATTACCAAAGTCAGGAGAAAAAAATATCAATAGATGGATATTTGCATATTTGCACTCTGCTCATGCTAACACATTCACTTAAAATATCCACTCCTTTCCTCTTCATTTCAAGCAATTTCATTCATTTTTCACGGCCTGCCTCAAATCCTACTTCTTCAATAAAGAGTTCTCTGACTACCTCAACCTGAAATAAATTCTCCTAGCTGTTAGCTCCCCTAGAAATTCTTATCTGTACTGTGTGTTTAGAAATAAATCAGGCATTGTCTTGAGATAGTGAAAAGACAGCTGAGCTTTGAAGTCAGACAGACTTGAGATGAATCCTGACCCTGCTACAAAGTAGCTACATGACCTTGGGCAAGTTACTTGTTCTTTTCCCTTCACCTTCATAATAGATAGGCACTGTTTTGAGTCCTTTTGTGTAGGTCAAGAGATGGACACACAATGTATGTGTCTCTCTTTAAGTCTCCAGATCTCTATAGTCAAGTGTCCATGTCTGCACATTGCAAGTTGCACAAACAGGATTCAAACTCCAGCACCTTGGCTTTAGAGTCCATGTTCTTATGCAGTACAGTGTGTGTGTGTGTTGCCTCTCAATTTCTGTGCCAGCACTTCATGATATTGACTAAACTCAGAGACTTATTAAGTGCATGAAATTAAATAAACTGCTCGGCGCATAAGTGCATAACAAATGTCATTTGGCGTCTCCCTGGCTTCATTCCTCATGTATCACTACCTCAAACTACCACTTCTGTTATTAACTTTTATTTTGTTTATATCTTGCCTGTGTAGATGGGTCATATACTTCATGAGCTCCCATAATAGCTGGCCCTTTGTTGAGCACACACCTAGCAAGGTATTCACACAGCTTCGAGACCTAGCTTGATGTGACTTCAACTTGACCTTTACCTACGCCTTGACTTCTAACTGCAGAAGCTCCTGCAACTCCTGCTGCTTCACCACTGGAACTCCATCTGCCTGCAACTCCTTTGCAACTCTCTTGTCACTATTTCCCTCACCTATGGACTCAGTTGAGCTTCATGGGAGATTCCCCAATCTGGTGATAGCAAACACCGTCTTGCAACAACACAAGAGAAGACTCTACACACGGACATCACCAGATGGTCAGTATCAAAATCAGATTGATTATATTCCTTGCAGCCAAAGATGGAGAAGCTCTATACAGTCAGCAAAAACAAGACCGGGAGCTGACTGTGGCTCAGATCATGAAGTCCTTATTGCCAAATTCAGACTGAAATGGAAGAAAGTGGGGAAAACCACTAGACCATTCAGGTATGACCTAAATCAAGTCCCTTATGATTATACAGTGAAAGTGAGAAATAGATTCAAGGGATTAGATCTGATAGACAGAGAACCTGATGAACTATGGACAGAGGTTTGAAGAACTATGGATGAAGGTTTGTGACATTGTACAGGAGGCAGGGATCAAGACCATCCCCAAGAAAACAAAATGCAAAAAGGCAAAATGGTTGTCAGAGGGGGCCTTACAAACAGCTGTGAAAAGAAGAGAAGAGAAAGGCAAAGGAGAAAAGATATACCTATTTGAATGCAGAGTTCCAAAGAAAAGCAAGGAGAGATAAGAACACTTTCCTCAGTGATCAATGTAAAGAAATAGAGGAAAGCAATAGAAAGCGAGAGACTAGAGATCTCTTCAAGAATATTAGAGATAACAAGGGAACATTTCACACAAAGATGGGCATGAAAAAGGACAGAAATGGTATGGATCTAACAGAAGCAGAAGATATTAGGAAGAAGGGGCAATAATACACAGAAGAACTATACAAAAAAGATCATCATGACCCAGATAATCATGATGGTGTGATCCCTCACCTAGAGCCAGACAACCAGGAATGCGAAGTCAAGTGAACCTTAGAAAGCATCACTAGGGTCAATGCTAGTGGAGGTGGTGGAATTCCAGTTGAGCTATTTCAAATCCTAAAAGATGATGCTATGAAAGTGCTGCACTCAATATGCCACCAAATTAGGAAAACTCAGCAGTGGTCATAGGACTGGAAAAGGTCAGTTTTCATCCCAATCCCAAAGAAAAGCAATGCCAAAGAATGCTCAAACTACCACACAATTGCACTCATCTCACACGCTAGTAAAGTAATGCTCAAAATTCTCCAAGCCAGGCTTAAACCTTATGGTGAACTGTGAAATTCCAGATATTCAAGCTGAATTTAGAAAAGGCAGAGGAACCAGAGATCAAGTTGCCAACATCCGTTGAATTATCAAAAAAACAAGAGAGTTCCAAAAAAACATCTACTTCTGCTTTATTGACTATGCCAAAGCTGTTGACTGTGTGAATCACAAAAAAATGTGGAAAATTCTGAAAGTGATGGGAATACCAGACCACCTTACCTGCCTCTTGAGAAATCTGTATGCAGGTCAGGAAGCAACAGTTAGAACTGGACATGGAACAACAGACTGGTTCCAAATCAGGAAAGGAGTACGTCAAAGCTGTATGTTGTCACCCTGCTTATTTAACTCATATGCACAGCACATCATGAGAAATGCTGGGCTGGATGAAGCACAAGCTGGAATCAAGATCGTTGGGAGAAATATTAATAACCTCTGATATGCAGATGACACCACCCTTATGGCAGAAAATGAAGAAGAACTAAAGAGCCTCTTGATGAAAGTGAAAGAGGAGAGTGAAAAGTTGGCCTAAAACTCAACATTCAGAAAACTAAGATCATGGCATCTGGTCCCATCACTTCATGGCAAATAGATGGGGAAACAGTGGAAACAGTGTCAGACTTTATTTTGGGGCTGCTCCAAAATCACTGCCAATGGTGACTGCAGCCATGAAATTAAAATAGGCTTACTCTCTGGAAGAAAAGTTATGACCAGCCTAGACAGCATATTAAGAAGCAGAGACATCACTTTTCCAACAAAGGTCCATCTAGTCAAAGCTATGGTTTTTCCAATAGTCATGTATGGATATGAGAGTTGGACTCTAAGAAAGCTGAGCATTGAAGAATTGATGTTTTTGAACTGCGGTGTTGAAGAAGACTCTTGAGAGTCCCTTGGACTGCAAGGAGATCCAACCAGTCCATCCTAAAGGAAGTCAGTCCTGAATATTCTTTGGAAGGACTGATGCTGAAGCTGAAACTCCAATACTTTGGGACATGATGCAAAGAACTGTCTCATTTGAAAAGACCCTGACGCTGGGAAAGTTTGAAGGCTGGAGGAGAAGGGGATGACAGAGGATGAGATGGTTGGATGGCATCACCGACTAATGGACATGAGTTTGAGTAAACTCTGGGAGTTGGACAGGGAGGCCTGGTGTGCTGCAGTCCATGGGTCACAAAGAGTTGGACACGACTGAGTGGCTAAACTGAACTGAACTGATGGACTCAGCTCTGCCTGTCCTTCTTCAAAGCTACCCCTCAACACCCCAGTTGGGGAAAGAGCCTCCTATCTGTGTCTCTACCTTCCTATGAATAAGAGTGTTCAGAATACAGTAGGTAAACACATATTATTTCAATATCCTGTGGCAAGGTCTGGAACACACAGGCCAGCTTGATTCAAGCCATATCATTCCCAATACATTGCAAAATAACTGGAACTGTAGGCATTCAATAAGTGCTTACTGAATTTTCTTTATAATAGACTTGTTCTTTTTACTTGCCCTAGAGAAAATTTTAGAGAAAAGTATTTCTAGTAATACAGTCTCTTCTTTCATGAATGACACAAATGTTAGCATGTCGCAAAATATGGTCTATATCAAAAAATGTTCTGTGGAAAAATTTGGTCCTGTGACCAAATATATTTGAAAATGACTGTCTATTTTCACTGTTATTATGGGAAACCAGTTGTATCATGATATATGCTAGTTCAGTAAATATTTATTGATAATCACACAGTATCAGAGGTAGATAAGACAGAAATAAACTATGCCCTTGTGGATTTTATGATCAGATCTGAGAAGTCTTGCAATAAAAAAAAATTTTGCCTTGTTCACAACATATTCCAATATGTTTTATCAGAGTTCCACAATGCATACCAACATTCCAGGTACACATTACAGAAAATATTTCCCAGCATTGTTACACAGATTAGATATATTTTTTCATCTCTTAACCTAAGTTTATTCTTATATTACTTCTGATTTCCATGACAAATAGGAGAAATGGATAAATATAATGTTGACAATATACATTATTATTTATATATTAAAACAAATAGAAGTTTTTAAACTGCAGTTCAATTTGAAGATCCTTTATATCATCAAAATGCTATTAACTGATTAAGGCATTGAAAATTAAAGTGAGGCTGAAGTAAAATGTCAGTGAAGATTTATACTATAGGTAGACATAAACATTTATAAAACACTAATTTACTAATTTTCAGTTGCTAAATCAATACTTGCTGGGTTTACATAGCGTTTGGTTAAATACATACTCTAGCCTGTGGTATGTTACTACAACCTGGTTTCTATAAATTAGTCTAGATTATGACTACAAGAATAAAATAGACAATTAGAAAAATTAAAAGAAAAATCAGGTACTATGTTTTTGTCACATTAGTTAATTCTTTCGGGGGGGGATACATTATTGTCAATTATACGTCCAATTGATTTTTTTAAATTTTCACATTACTTTCATGAGTTACTAGGAAAAAAACAAGCTATTTTTATCAGACTTTATGTATCTTGACACCTCACATATTTTTAAACACCTATCTCATATTAAATTTTTCTCTTTATTTGGTATTAGTAGTTTTTTATGTTTGTCTCCATTTACTGCCATGGATATTTTTCCTATATCCCCTCCAATGGTAACACCTGCTAGTTTCATCATTTCCCTGGGGGCATTACCCAAGATTTAGAGGATTTTTTCTGAATAGATTTTCTGTCTACATTTACTTCTACACCTGTGCTGTGCTTAGTCCATCAGTCATGTCCGACTCTTTGTGACCCCATGGACTATAGCCTGCCAGGCTCCTCTGTCCAAGGGGATTCATAAGGCAAGAATACTGGAGTGGGTTGCCATGCCCTCCTCCAGGGTATCTTCCCAACCCAGGGATCAAACCCAGGTCTCCTGAATTGCAGGTGGATTCTTTAACAGTTGAGCTATCTCTACACCACCAGAGATCAAATCAGTAACTCCACCATCCCAGGTGCTCAGAAATATTTGGTAAATAAATGCATGATATAACTACAGCAGATGCAGATAGCATAAAGTAGGAGAAAAGGGGACAGCAGGAGGGATAAAGCTTCACTTGAGGTACCCATGCTTCATTCTTTTTCCACATAAGATATTGACATTACAGAAGTTTGAGATAAATCATGGCTTTATCAATAATTAATAGAAATCTAGTGTTGTTAGAACTTATATCCAACACATGTTTGCAAAAGGGACCGTGTCTATTTTATTTACCCTTTTATTCCTGGTGCCTTGAACAAAGCCTGGAGACATAATACATACACAAATATTTGCTAACAAATAAAGCTAATCAATTGATTCATGAGAAAAAGAATCATCAATATTGTGCCTACAGAATTTTCCACCGAGATGTTGGATAAAAATATCTTAACAGTCAATTCATCAAATCATAATCACTGCTTAGGAAATTTCTTGAATTTTAGCTTTTCCATGTTTATATTGCTTACTCTTAATTGCAACTGTTTATGTTAAAATTCTAATCATAACGTACATGGTGGAGGTTTAGTCACTAAGTCATGTCTGACTCTTGCAACCTCATGGACTGTAGCCCGCCAGACTCTTCTGTCCATGAGATTTTCCAGGCAAGAACACTGGAGCGGGTTGCCATTTCCTTCTCCAGGGGATCTTCCTGAGCCAGGGATTGAACCTGGGTCTTCTGCACTGCAGGCAGATTCTTTACTGACTGAGCTACCAGAGAATTCCATAGTAATATGTATATTCATAGCTAAACATAAGAATAATTATATTTATCTTGAGGTCCAAATTACCAGATGGACACTGATGTGACAATTTCATATGCTGTTCAATCATTCTCTATACATAATATTCCAAATTTAATTTAATTGCAATTGAAGTCATACTTTTAATGTTATTTAACAATAATACTAGTTTCAATGGTATCTAGCTTTTGTGCTATTCATATGGTTGATATTTAATGAATATTTGTTAATCTAATGAATGTTCAAGTATCAGTTTACTGATACCTTGAGAGTGATATTCTTCTCACAGTTTCCCTAATGTTTGAATTATTTTTATAGTTTGAATCAGCTCAAAAAGATGACAAAGCCAGTGGAAAGCATCTCTTGACTCTCCCTGCAATAGAGACTCCTCATTTTAACTCTTTATTAATGAAATTCCAACTCTGATCATGTCCCTAACTTAAAAAAACTTACATTCCTTTTCCTCATTTTTCCTAATAAAATGTTGCCTATATAGCCTCTTATTTCCTGAAAAGCTGCTCTCTGAAAACTGGAAATGAGGAAGCTTTTTCTAAGCTTTTCTAAATGGTTCTCTGTCTTTGCTAATCCCTAGGTATCACCAAGATATTGTGCTTTGATCCTTTGTGTATAAAATGTACCAGATTAAGCTAAAACAAAACTATGAAATAAGCAAACACATGTGTTATTTTTCCAGGTGGAGCTAGTGGTAAAGAACCTGCCTTCCAATGCAAAAGACACACAATCGATCCCTGGGTCAGGAAGATCCCTTGCGAAAGGAAATGGCAACCCACTCCAGTAATCTTGCCTGGAGAATCCCATGGACAGAGGAGCCTGGTGGGCTACAGTCCATAGGGTCGCAGAAATGAACACGAATGAAGTGACTAAACACACTTATACACACACTAGATAACTAAAAGTTTTGAACAGTTTTCTCCTCTTTAGAATTCTTTTAATAGCTGTGTTTAAAACGTTACTCCTCCTATGAAGCAAGATTAAGATGCGAAGAGGTAAAATGGAATGGACAGAGTTAGTGGGAGGGAAATGCCAAGTTCATGTTCCATGAATGGCGTATCAGGTTTGTCAAAAGAGAATGTTAATTTTTGCCAATAATGACCGGTTAAAAAGAATTAAAGGTCCATTCATGAAGATTACAAAATCTATCACCTAAGCTCTAAAAAATGACCTTGAATTTAATTTAAATAAAATTGAGCTATCATATTATAATGTTGAAATAATTGAATCTGATATACAGGTATCTTATATGTCCATCTGGAAATGTGAAATTTGGGACACGTTTACTTGACACAGTTTTATGTTTAGTTATAAAACCACAAATTGTGTTTAGAATGTTAGTATCAACAGTTGCATAATAAGGTAGAAAAGCCCCCTTTTCCGTGTCTTCTTTATCTTTCTAAAAGTTCCTGGATGGGTAATAAAATCTCTATTAATACTTTTATAATGAGCTCCCACTATAAGAAAAAAACATGTAGCATTCTAAAGCTAGCTGTCATGTAATGTACAAAATAGTGAATATATTTGTTATTCATTACCTGATACTTTATAGTTATGAATTTTTCATATCCCTATAGTGTCATCTTCCCCCAGCTGCCCTGGCATACATCCTGGTTCAAATCAGGGCCAGCCAAACATAAATAAATAAATGAAGTTGAACAGGTAACTCTTAGAGGTCCTTTTCCATGGTACAGACAAAAATCTTTGTTTTGTTTTAAGAAATACTGTAATCAGGAAGTATTGGTAAAAGAGATGGTTAATACTAATAAATCATACAAATTTATTCATATTTTGAAGCAGTTGCTGGATATTAACTCTAGAAAGTACAGAACATCCTTAGAAATATAACATTTTCATATAGAAATAGAAGCTAGTAAGTCCTTAAGTCATCTATGCCGCTCTATTCAGGGCATTACCTCCTCAATTCTAAAGTAATGTTTTTATTGCCTTAAGAAATTTATTAAATTATATTTCACATATCTCATTGATAATCACTTGGAAAAATAATCCTATCATAATATCTCACTAATGATATATCAAATATCCTTCTCTCTAGGAGGGAGCTTCCCTGGTGGCTCAGAGGGTAAAGAATATGCCTGCAATGCAGAAGACCTGGGTTCTGTCCTTGGGGCAGGAAGATGCCCTGGAGAAGGGAATGGCTACCCACTCGAGTACTCTTGCCTGGAGAATTCCATTGACAGAGGAGCCTAGTGCGCTATAGTCCATGGGGTCACAACAAGTTGGACAAGACTGAGCGACTAACACTTTCACACTTTCAACCCTGAATCTTTTCTCTATGTGAAATAAATCACTTAGGAAATTTCATATTTTAGTTTTTGTTAATAAAAGACACCTTGGGGAAGACCTCACATGAGATTTTGCCACACATCTCTGTAACTGTTAATGTCGTATAGCTGGGTTCTAACTTAATGGACTTTTTGGGCCCAAAGTACATGTTCTCATATTTGAATCAAATTATGTCAATGTTAAATTAAACTTCATGTTGAACTTCCATTGGCTCCTATGTAGAAGGGGACCTGAAATTCTATTAAAGATGATCCAGTTTCTTATCTCAGTCAGAATCATACAAGCTTTCTCACATTGTAATAACTTCCAGATGATAGATGAACTAAAATAAAACTAAGATTTCAATAAGAGTTTGGGGAAATATTAGCATGGTACAAAAGACTAAGAATGCTAGGGAAGTTATTTTCAGACTAGTTTTTCCTTGCTTTAAAAAATGCCACTGGCAAGAATAATGATGCTTCCTTAATGTTACTAGAGTGCTATATTTGTAAAGCAGCATGTAAGCCTCATAAAAGGGTAATGAGTTCCTTAAGTGATAGTAAAATAAGCTTTCACGTAGAGATATGCTGAGGTACTACTGTTCATAGGCAGCACAAGGGTTGCATTACCTATTTTGTATTGCAGTTTTCACTAACAGAAAAAAAAGGAATTACAGTAATGGTCACATTTTCTTTCTTTGCCATAAAAAAAGAACACTAGTGGAATTCAACTAAGTAGAGAAAATGAAAAAATCTTATACAAAATTTATACTTATTTGGCCATTCTTCTTTATATAAGCATGCTATTTGAGTAAAGTAGGTATAAATTTCTCTAGCTGTTCATAGACTTACTCCCAGATATTTATTTTCAGTTGATATGGTCTCTGCTAGATTTATCAATTATTACAACTTCATAAAATGTGCATAGATCCTTTGACATTTATAGTAACACTTGTCTTCTCCCTTCCATGTATAGTAGCAGTCAATAAAAATAATCACTCCTCAATATTGGTGGAAAAAAATTTTAATAGAAGATAAAAAATTTTTTTAAGTCTTTCAATTTAGTTTTGTCTTTCAGGAGAAAAATCTCATCTATCATGTAATTGAAATCCCCTAAGAACAGAAATTTTATGTTAAAGTCCATTGGCTAATTGCTTATACAATCAAGAAGACTTTTCTATCCTCTATCACCATTCTTAATTGGATTTCTTGCTCTTTAGCAGCAAGAGGAAACAGATGGTTCCAGAAATCAGACATTTCTAGTAAGTGGCAGGTACATGAAATAGCTCAATGTTTTGTCATATTAAATTTGGCAAGGCAACATGTATAGGAAGTAGAGAATATATATATATATAAGAAGTTTATGAGCAAAGCAGAAGGATTCAAATGAAAACTATGACTTCTGGGGCAGATATTTAAAAAGAAATGCTTTTGTATGATAGACTACAGACAAATAATATAGATAACTATGGTGGAGAAAGGCTCTCACTCAAGTCTAAAGTAAAATTAAAAAAAGAAAGCTCAACTCAGAAGACTAGAGAATAAAACTTTCTGTGGTCATAAAAAGCTAAGCCCATCAGCAGTTAACTATGGACGTGCTTTCTTCCTAACAAATGTATAAGTTTTTGTATGACAGATTAATTACGACAGATTAAAGTTGGGGCTGGAGCACTGGGATGACCCAGAGGGATGGGATGGGGAGGGAGGTGGGAGGGGGGTTCAGGATGGGAAACACATGTACACCCGTGGCGAATTCATGTCAATATATGGCAAAACCAATACAACATTGTAAAGTAATTAGCCTCCAATTAAGATAAATACATTTATATTAAAAAAAGTATCCAAATACTAAATTGTATTTTCATTAGGGTAAGTACATATTGCTACTATTTCAATTACATGCTTATTAAATAAAGGAGCCAAATGAGAAAACTGGTGCTCCCCCATAACCAAAGTCTGTGCACATTTGAGAAAACAGAAGCATAAAGGCAGCTTTTTAATCTTTAAATCAGAAACTCATTGTTGTGTAGGGTGATCTGCTGAGTCTCAGCTCAGCTAGGTTCTCAGAACTTAGCCTCAGGCCAGACGATCATATGAATCACTTTAAAAACAACTTTTGCATATTTTTATTCCAGATTTCCTATAATTTAAAAATTAAAATATACCTAGGAATTTACAATGAAATAAGTATTTCTTTCATAGGAGAGGGGTAGAGAATAAGAAATCTGTATTAAATTTTCCCTAAAAGGCTGGATATTTTGAAGTTTTTTTTGCAGGGACAATTATAATTCTTAATGAGATTTGAAGTGATTTTAATACCTTATAGCAAAAAAAGAAACTATAAACTAATAATGCCTTCATTTTTTAACATCTAGACAATAATTGGTAAGAAAAATGAAAACAAAGTTCAAAATAAAAATTAAAAAACAAGAATAACTGAAATAAGTATGTTTTATAATTAAAAAACACTATTTTAAAAAATAACTTGAATTAAGTCATATTTGAAAAACAGATATTAAGTTTTAAAATAATATGGTAAGGATGGTTTGACTTACAGAATAAAATGCCTGAATTAATATTCAAAATTAATATTTTCTATCCTAACCAAACAGAAAATGGTCAAATGGTAAGTCCCTTGTCTCCAATCTTTTACTTATTGATAAATTTAATAGCAATTTATGAAGCAATTGAACTACTACACCAGGATAAAATTGTTTTAGGGAGCCAATAAGCTAATCTCGAATTTGGAAACTTTAGACCCTAAGGAGACAGAGGCAATAATGAATGCATCATGAGTCAAGTGGGGCTTCCAGTCTTCCAGTCCTTTCAGCATAAGGAAATAAGAAAAAGTTTCTTATGAGCTTGGAAAAGAGGTTTTTAAACAATAATGACAGTAATCGATTTCATATTCAAGATGTTAGATGGTATTGGATTTCTGAAGAGATTTGTCACCTTTCTGTTCTTTAAGACTTGACTGAAATTAGGGATTTAAGAAACAGGTTGGGGGATCTAAGCCACAGGGAGGTTTGTGACATCTTTGCTGGCAAGAGCCCAGGAAGAGGTAGTTGGTGATACTAACCGTCAACAAATGACAAATCTTGGTAAATAATGTGCTAACCGCTCATTAAATGTCAGACACTGATATAAGCTACTTTACCCAATTATTCTACCTAACACTTACAAAAAACTTACAAAAATAGTAAGATTAAACTACTATTTCCCCTAATTTCCAGGTGGGAAACAGGTGGAGAGAATGTAAATACTTTCCGAAAGCCTCACAGGAAATATATACAGGAGCCGAGATTTGAATCCCAGTACTCTGGTTCCTTGGTTTGGGCTCTTAAGCACTAACCTAAGGTTTGAAGAAAGCTGGGGAAAAAACAACAGAGACAACTATCTTCATAATGTTCTTAGGGGAATGGTCTAGAGGGACACTGTGATGCACCTGCTTCTCCGATCCCAATTTGTGCTCACTCCCTACAGTCGTGTCCGACTCTTTGCAACACTATGGACTGTAACCTGCCAGGCTCCTCTGTACACAGGATTCTCCAGGCAAGGATACTGAAGTGGGTTTTCATGCCCTTCTCCAGGGGATCTTATCGACCCCAGGATCGAACCTGTGTCTCCTGTTTCTCCTACACTGCAGGCAGATTCTTTACCCACCAAGCTCCCAGGGAAGCCTATCCCAATATGTGCATCTCTAAAAGACATGAGAGAAAGACAGTGATTTTTTTTGTGTCCAAATACGCAAGTAGTGGAAGATTGTAGATGGATGGTCTCACCATTTTTCCAATATATGGTGAAATTATCAGATGAGTAAGATCATCCTTTACTCCTGAAAGGGGCAAAGCATTAGTAGAGAAATGAACCCTAAAGTATCTCAAAGTCAGGGAAAAGAGCAGCAAATTCCCCCAGAAGCTTGGTCACCGCTGGGAGCTAACTTTGCCCATTTCTTCTCCACCAGTATATGAAGTCTTCTTAAATACAAGTCTCATAGCTTAGTTTGATATTGAAATACAATGGATGTTTTACAACAGGATTTGATCCATTTTCTTCATTAGGTATTTTGTACAAAGAGGTTTCATAGCTTACTTTGCATATATCTATTATAGGCTAACTTTCTGAAAAACAAGTTTTCAGGACTAAAAAATTCTACATTATCTGTGTATTTTAATGATGTAACTGTGAATGCATGGATATCATCATAGTAGTATAAAATATAAGAATCTAGAAAGACTAAATAACTATCCACATAAGAATTGCTTTGGTATATAAGTAACATCTTAATCTATTACATGCTTTATTGATTTTATATCTACAAATTCATTGGAAATTTTAGATAACATGTATACATGTTTATATTTACTTTTCCCTTATAGTCAAATCTTAAGTTAGTATATTTGTCAAGAAAGCAAGCAAACAAAAACAAAAAGAAAACAGCAAGTGTTTCTGGAAAGACCCCAAAAAAGTGCACGTTACATTTGTACCTCTATTTTTAGCAGCCAGAATGAGATCACATATTAATTCCATGTACTGATAAATGACGCCAGAATGTATCTTACATTTAGTTTTAAAGTGAAACCTAGAAATTTTAGTTAGATCTAAACTTAGCTGTGTCTCCTCAGATTCATCACTTGGTACCATATGTTGTGTTTCTGATCACAATTCTCATAATCTGTGGAGAGGCTACAGATGTCTGGGTTTAAATAAAAACAGCAATCAGTTTGCTAAAGAATGGACATGGGCCACATTTCTAATTTTAAGTTGGAAAATTTGTTCCATTTTACAGATTTATTTTTACCTCTGAAAAGTCCTAACAAGATTTGCTAAGCTTGACTGTTCCAGACAGTTCATTTTTTATCAGTTTATCCATTTCAGGTAGTATTTTCCAAAGATCTATACTAAGGCTATGTTCTGAAATTTTATGCAATAGTTACATTCACTTGTTATTAAAACAAAAACAAACCATTCAGTATAAGTTAATTTATAATTTCCTCTTTCCTGACCATGGGCAATCTCAAAACATTTGCACTCTTTACTCTCAACTGTGTAAATCAGTGAGTGGAGAAAGATATCTATTTTTATATTTATTTGAGACATTCCTAGATATTTAATCCTAAAAGTTTGGAATCATTATTGAGTAACTTAATGCGTGTTTTTAAATAACTCATCCAACTTATGAATAAAAAAAAACTAAGGCTCAGAGAAAGTGAGTTGAGTCACAAGCCTAGAGGGTGGCAGATTTAGAGCCCAATCAAGGAAAAGTGATTCACTCAACTAAGTTAGTTAAAGAAACTATACTTAGAGTTGTTAGACAGTGTTACTAACACAAGCATATTTTATATTTCCATTTCCAGGTTTTCAAACACTTATATTTAATTATTTTCCTATGTTTAACTACTCCCTTAAAGTTCAGACATGAAGTGGTACTCTATATTTAAAGAAAATAAAAATGTATATATAAAAATATGTGTGTAGATGTTCAGCAGTAAATAATATTAATAATATTTCTAGAGGATAACTTTCAGAGGGAATGATATATGTATATTTACACATAGAGTTTCGATAACAGTGATTATTTCTGGATTCTGCCATATGTATTTCTAAATATTTTAAATTTTCCTAATTTTATTGGAATACTCTAGTAGTTATACATTAAGAATTAATTTAGGATCTCTCTCTCTTTGTAGTTCTTTTTATTCTTAAATTGTTTTCTAGGAATGACTATTTCTTCTTGCAATTTCCACAATTTTCAATTGTGTTTATGCACAATTGTGTTTATGCATTTTTTCAATTGTGCATAAACAGGTAAAAACTGAATCCCGAGGAACTATGTTAACTGGCTCAGGACACATCTGATGCTCCAACTCCGTGATACATAAAAAATAAAACATGCCATTTTGGATAAAAAGTGACACGGTTTATCTTCAGTACTATTAACACTCTTTGGTGATTTCTTAAAACTATCATACAGCTAGAACTATCATAAAAATTGTGAAATAAATGCAACATTTCCAGAATTTAAGTTGGCACAATTTTTTATAAAAATGCCACTGATATAGAAAATGGCTAAATTTACTGAATGCATGTGCCTTAACTGTTTTGTATTTCATTAATTTAGTCATTCTAAAGGAGCAATAGTGAGTACTGGTTAAAACCAACTAGGGTTCATACTCTACAAGAGTTACGCTACTCGTTACTCATATAGAACTCTGTGCTTGGTGATCAATATTAGCATGACTGCATCATTATAATAATAAATAATACTGCCAATAATGTTTTTCCAAGATTCTATCACTACCTTTTTGCTTACTTGCCTTTCTTTCCTTACACAAATAAAAACATTTGGTTTGTAAATATGTGATCATCATGATTATCATCCTTCTAATTAGGACCATGTTCACTGTTGGATTTCTTTTCTATCCCAGCCTTGTTTTACTCAGCTGTTTAGATGATATGTTGTAAGATGAGATAATATTTCCTTAATTGTACCATTTTAAAGCAGCATGTATGGTTTATTGATAAAATGAAAGGCTATTATGCTCAATATTACCTGTTAGGTTTAGTCCTCAAAATCTTCCTTACAGGGCCTTTTATTTTATCAACATGATAATGATGATGAAGACATAAGTATATTTACAAGTAAAGTATGAAAAGATAGTCAACACTATTAATAATACATTATGAAAAATAAGACATATCCCAGAAGTGGAAAAGTAGTTTCACATTAGATAATACATTAATGTTATTTTCTTCATATTTAATAGATTAATGAAAATTACAGAGAAAAATATTCAAAAAGATTCAATATTCATTCATGATAAAACACTTAGTGAACTATCTGTAATTCTAAAAAAAATTTTAAATATCATCAAAATTATCAAAATCTGGGTATCAAAATGTGATTTATGTACTAAAAGTAAGGGCCAAGAACACTCAAGACAATATTGAAGAACAAGGTGAAGATATCAGATATCAAAATACACACAACTACAGTTTATAATCCTAACAGAGACAAACCAATGGAATATTATCAAGACCAATTATTGACTTATTTAATATAAATTGTATCTATGAGAAATGTGGCATTATATATTGATAGCAAATATTCAATATTTTTATAGCAATAGTTGGAAGTAAAACACTATGACTTATTACTCGTATTGCCCTTATATGAATGTGCCAGCAAGGTTTAAAATGTTTAAAAGTCTCTCTTTTTTGTTGCTTAAAAGAATTAGAAACTATTGGTTCTTTAAAGAGTCTTCAGTGCTTGATAACAGCTGTATAAAATTTATGGTCTTTTTCTTACTAAAGCAGGCATTAATTATAAAATTTTTACCAATCCTCTATACTTTATTATAGTTTTATATTTACTTATGACTATATCTTTGCTTTAAAGTTAAGAGATGAAGCTTTTGCCATATTTTTACTAATTTTATAGCTTCTATTTCTTTTTGCAATGCAAACACACTTCAGGGGATTAATTCTTTCTCCCTGAAGTGTAGCATTAGAGATTCCTTATGGCAAACTATTTGGTTTAGTTTGTTGTTAAAAAGTCTTTATTTCACCCACGTGGTGAAAGGCTGCTTGACTGTGTATAAAAGTCCAAATTGCTAGTCATTGCCTTTCTGATTTTTGAAGTTATGTTTCCAGTTGTTTATCAGCTTCTATTGTTGTGGCAGCTATGCAGGTTATCAGTTGCTAATTATTTTTCAATATCAGGAGTTAGTCTTTTCACTTTCATTGCTGCCTAGACTTCCCTCATGGCTCAGACGGTAAAGCATCTGCCTACAATGAGGGAGACCTGGGTTCAATCCCTGGGTCTGGAAGATCCCCTGGAAAAGGAAACGGCAACCCACTCCAGTACTCTTGCCTGAAAAGCCCATGGACAGAGGAGCCCAGTAGGCTACTGTTCATAGGGTCGCAAAGAGTTGGACACAACTGAGCAACTTCACTTACTTACTTCACTTAGGTTTAATGTTATGAAGATTTACTGTTATGTGAATAAACATTTATTTTTTATTCCTGCTTTGAATTTTTAGAACTTCCTGAACCTAAAATATCATGTCAATTAAAGGTTCTGGAAAATTATCAGCCATTATCATTCTATTCCCATCCTGTGCTTAGCTGCTCAGTCATGTCCGAATCTTTGTGACCCCATAGACTGTAGCCCACCAGGCTCCTCTGTCCAGGGGGATTCTCCAGGTAAGAATACTGGAGTGGGTTGTCATGCCCTTCTCCAGGAGATCTTTCATCCCATAGAATACTAAATAAACATGTGCCACATTTCTTTCTACTCTCTGTATATTTTAACCTGTAATACTTTCCATTTTATTCTCCTAAAATTATATAATAGGTACTTCTTTCAGATATACATTCTATTTCACTAATTCTCTCTTTTGCTATATGTGCAATTTATTGATTTTTAATTTTTTAAAAAATTCTACTTGCCCTGTTGAAATTTTTTCCTAATATTTTAGAGTTTTTAAATTATATTATCTCATTTTCTCAAAATTGGTAATACCTTAAATGTTTTAAATTTCTTAAAACATTTTACATTTTGTTTCTGCCAATTCCATTAACTGAAGCTTTTAAAGTTCTAAATTGTTTTTAGTTTTTTAGGTTTTTCTTTTTTCCTCTTCCCATGTAAACTTTTTCTTTGACATTTGTATGTGAAATTTATATTTGATGAGGCTTTATTTTTGGGAAACTTGAGAATCCCAGGTTGAGGATGTGTCCTTTCAGAGACTCAGATTCCCAATAAGATTATTTAAGTTAGTTTTATATATTGGAGCTTGAACAAATTTTTAATATAAATTACATAATCAAACATGTAATTGGAAATTCTTAGATGAGAATTTTCCCCCTACTCCTCCACACTCAGGAGTTCAGTGTGAAACAGACTACTTTCTTATCTCCTTTGATAAGCTGAACAACTTTAATCTACTTATTTTCCAAGTCATAGCTTTTTAAGTGTTCCTATTCATCTTGCTGGAATCCCCTCAGTGTTGGCACTTATTCCTTTTGACTATTAAAAGCAAGACTATTTCCTGTGATTGGAAAATGTTATAGGATATCTGGAGCTTCAGCTTGAACTTACTACCTCAGATTACTTTCCATGATTTCAGGTTGCTTAGCCCTGTTAATTTCAGAATTCTTAGTGTTTGTCTTAATTGTTTACTAGGTTACTATATTTTTGCTACATGTTTAGATGTGTTCTATCATTTGAACACTTGCAAGAACACTTTGGCATTATTTAGCACATCAGTTTGTCAGATGTAAGCTCCTTGTTCTTTTAACAGTGTACTGTATTTGATTTCCTAGCATCTATTTAGCAAAATAGTATCAGTGTGTGATTTTCATTTACTATGTAAAGATTTACTTAGGTTGTGGTCTACTGCTACTGTTTACATAACTATCGCAATGACTATACAGTATTATAAGTGCTTTAAAGCATTAATTTATTTAATTCTAACACACTGTTATTCTAAGACACAGGCTTCAACAGCACATGAACCATGAATTTCCATTGTTCAAGCTCAATTTAGAAAAGGCAGAGGAATCAGAGATCAAATTGCCAACATCTATTGGATCATCAAGAAGCAAGAGAGTTCCAGAAAATCATCTACTTCTGCTTTACTGACTATGCCAAAGCCTTAGACTGTGTGGATCACAACAAACTGTGGGAAATTGTTCAAGAGATGGGAATACCAGAACACTTTACCTGCCTCCTGAGAAATCTGTATGCAGGTCAAGAAGCAACAGTTAGAACTGGACATGAAACAACAGACTGGTTCCAAATAGGAAAAGGAGTATGTCAAGGCTGTATATTGTCACCCTGCTTATTTAACTTATATTCAGAGTACATCAAGCAAAATGCCAGACTGGATGAAGCACAAGCTGGAATCAAGATTGCCAGGAGAAATATCAGTAACCTCAGATATGCAGATGACACCACCCTTATGGCAGAAAGAAGAAATAAAGAGCCTCTGATGAAATTAAAAGAGGAGAGTGAAAATGTTGGTTTAAAACTCAATATTTAGAAAACTAAGATCATGGCATCCAGTTCCATCTCTTCATGGCAAATAGATGGCGAAACAATGGAAATAGTGATAGACTTTATTTTCTTGGGCTCCAAAACCACTGGGGATGGTGACTTCAGCCATGAAATTAAAAGATGCTTGTTTCTTAGAAGAAAAGTTATGACCAACCTAGACAGCATATTAAAAAGCAGACACAATACTTTGCCAAAAAAGTTCTATCTGGTCAAAGCTATGGTTTTTCCAGTGGTCATGTATGCATGTGAGAGTTGGACTATAAAGAAAGCTGAGCATCAAAGAATTGATGCTTTTGAACTGTGGTATTGGAGACTATTGAGAATCCCTTAGACTGCAAGGAGATCCAACCAGTCCATCCTATAGAAAATCAGTCATGAATATTAATTGGAAGGACTGATGTTGAAGCTGAATCTCTAATACTTTGGCCACCTGATGTGAAGAATTGACTGATTAGAAAAGACACTGATGCTGGGCAAGATTGAAGGCAGAAAGAGAAGAGGATGACAGAGGACGAGACGGTTGGATGGCATCACCAACTCAGTGGACATGAATCTGAGCAAGCTCCTGGAGTTGGTGTGGACAGGGAAGCTTGGCCTGCTACAGTCCATGGGACTGTGAAGAGTCGGACACGACTGAGTGACTGAACTGAACTGAACTAGCTAAACACACTGTGACGGAGAAGGAAATGGCAACCCACTCCACTATTCTTGCCTGGAAAATCCCATGGACTTAGGAGCCTGGTGGGCTATAGTCCATGGAGTTGTAAAGAGTTATACACAACTGAGCAATTAAGCCAACACACTGTGAGGTAAATATATTCTCATTGTACAAATTGTAACTGATAGAACTCTGAAGCACAAATGTTAGAACAACTTATGGAGGATCCTATACCTTGTAAGTGGCACAGGTAAACACATGTATGTTTGCTTGAGAATCATTATTTCCAAATTTTAGGCTAAAATACCGGGTTTACTACACTGGTGATTAATATTCATCAGTGATTTTTGTCTTAGAAAACTACTTATCTAAAGTCTTAAATTTTTGACTAAAACATCTTTCATAGTATTCTTTACTATTAAATTTTTGATCTCCCACACTTCTGTATCATATTCACTCACATTAACACTAACTTTCCCTTGGACTGCAAGGAGATCCAACCTAAAGGAGATCAGTCCTGGGTGTTCATTGGAAGGACTGATGCTGAAGCTGAAACTCCAATACTTTGGCCACCTGATGCAAAGAGCTGACTCATCTGAAAAGACCCTGGTGCTGGGAAAGATTGAGGGCAGGAGGAGAAGGGGATGACAGAGGATGAGATGGTTGGATGGCATCACCGACTCAATGGACATGGGTTTGGGTTGACTCCAGTAGTTGGTGATTGAGGGAGGCCTGGTGTGCTGCGGTTCATGAGGTCACAAAGAGTCAGACTGACTGAGCGACTGAACTGAACACTAACTTTTTATTATTCTCTATTTTTTTTATTCTTCTCTATTGTTCTAATTGCAAAATATATTTTGATGCTTTTATTATGTTTTCTTTTAAATGTTGGTTTTTACATTTTAATAATTATTTCTTCTGCTTAATTCATAATTAATGCTTGGATATTTATAATTTTTATGCTTTTTAGAAGATAAATGTAATTTCTATTTTAAATGGTTGGGAAAATAAGTAATTAAAGCATAGAACATAAGTGAAACTTGTAGATTAATTTTCAAGGATCAGAAATAGGGGATACAACAAAAGTAATCATAAGAGTGACATGAGTAACTGGAGTCATCTCCTTGTTAGATTTTAAATCCACTGTTAGTTCTTGACTCTAATATACTGTCTTCTGTTTCTACCTACAAAATGAACTTGGTAATAACATTGTCTTTTATCAAAACTTCTGTTCAGATCTATTTTTTAAAACTCCCAGTAAAAGATCTGCAATATTCTGAGAAGTAGTTTGAAAATGACTAGTAGATGGTAATTCAAAGCAAATTAATTTCATACAAACATGAGTTTCAACACTGTACACAGAGGGGAGAGATTTTTAAAAATTATTTCTAGTGAGAAAAATCAGACTTTTCACAGGTGTGGGGGTTAGATCGCCTCCAAATTTTTATTTTCCTTTTTCTCCTCTTCCTCGATTTCTGATTTAGGAAATTTCCAATTTGGAAAGGAAATCTGCAGAGATTATAGGTATATACAAATACAGTTTATAGATTCCCTAATAGAATCCAAATTTCTGTCTCACAGTCAGAGAGTAGTCTAAATCCTTTTGGGGCATGAAAAGAAGGCCATCCTTCTAATGAGGACAAATAGCTACATAAAAAGTCTTTTAAGATACATAAGCAGCAGCTTAGAGATCATGGACACAGACAGTCCTGTTCTTTGAGGCTTTATGTGGAAGTAGCTTTTTCCTTAAATCAAAATAAGAAAAAAAATGACTGATAACAGTTTAGAAAATTATTAGTTTGTACTAGGTCATTATATTCTTTTAAGAATCAGTTTAGATTGTGTGAACACATATCTTAGAAAAACACTTTTTTAAAAAATAAATAGAAAAGTGGAATCATGGAGTATTTGCCTCTGTGATTAGATTTTTTTAATGTAGCATAATGTGCTTGAGGTTCATTCATATTGTTACATATTGAAGAATTTCCTTCACCTTTAAGGCTGAATAGTATGTAGTCAAGTCCTCCTTATCTGCAGGTTCTGCACTTATAGATTCAACCAACTGTGGATCAAAAATATTAAAAAAAAAAAAAAAACTTTCAGAGTGTTCCCAAATGCAAAACTTGAATTTGCCACACCATGAGAATTCTTTACATACCATTTACATCGTATTTACAACTATTTACATAACACTCACATTGTTCGACAGTGTAAGCAATCTAGAGATGATTCAAAGTTTAAAGGAGGATGTGCTTATGTCATATCCATATTTATGCATTTAACATACACCATTTAATATAAGGGGCTAGAACCCTTATATTAACCAACCTCCCATGGACACCAAGAAAAGACTGTAGCATTGTATATACATTTTCTTTATGTATTCATCCATCAATCAGGTTGTCACTTTTAGAACTAAAATGAACACGTGAGTGCTAATATATTTTTAAAATCCTAACTTTAATTATTTTACACAAATGTCCAGAAGTGAGATTCCTGGATCATATGGTAGTTCTAATTTTAATTTTTGAGGAGCTTCCATCCTGTTTTACATAGCAGCTGTACCATTTTACATTCCTACTAGTGATATACAAGAGTTCTAATTATTCCATATCTTTGCCAACACATGTCTTTTATTATTATTTTTACAATAGCCACTTTGATAGATGTGAGGTAATATCTCTCTTTGGTTTTAATTTCCATTTTTTGATGTTTGGTGACTAAGGATTTTTTTATGTATCTTTTGGCCATTTGTAAAAACATATATTTAAGTGCCGAAGCCATTTTTAAATCAGGTTATTAGTTTTTTTGCTATGTAAGTTTAAGAGTTATAGGTTTTACTTATACATTTTGGGGCTTCAATCCTTTTTAGATATACAGTTTGCAAATATATTCTCCCATTCTGTGGGTTGCCCTTTACTGTGTTGATTGTTTCCTCTGCTGTGGAGCTTTTTATTTTGATATAACTTGACTTTATTTTTGTTTTTGTTGACTGTGTTTTTAGTGCTGTACCCCAAAAATCCTTGCCAAGATCAATGTTATAAAGATTTTCCCCTTATGCTCTCTTCTGGAAGTTTCACAATTTGGGGTATTAATGTTTAAACCATTAATAGATTTTGAGTTGATTTTTGTGTATGGCCTTCTACCAATCCAAGCAATCATGTCTGTTTTCCTTTAGGCAGCCAGAGTATGCTGGTCCAGTAAGAGTTCCAAGACTGGCAAGCAAAAGCCAGTCCTCTGTGGAGACTTGTCAAAAAAGCAGTGATGTGGGATGTACAAACCAAATTTTTCCACCTGGTGAAGCTGGGAGCTAGGTTTCTTCCTGATCACGTGTTCATGTGTGTGTGTGTGTGTGTTAGTTACTTAGTCATGTGAGACTCTTTGTGACCCAATGGACTGTAGCCCACCAGGCTCCTCCGTCCATGGGGATTCTCCAGACAAGAATACTGGAGTGGGTTACCATTTCCTTCTGTCATTTCCTTCTCCTGATCATGTGGCACTACACAAAGGTAGGGTCTCTGGAGAGATGGAGTCTGGAGTCTCCCTGCAGGCTCTGGTGAGTCTGATTTCACATTCTCGCAACATGTAAGACCTTTTCAATTAGTTTCTGATTTCTCACAAAGGAAGTTTGTTCATGAACTGTTGCTGGATTGGAGTGTCACAAGGGAAAGATGCCCCTAAAGGAAATCAATCCTAAATAACTCATTGGGAGGACTGATGCTGAAGCTCCAATACCATGGCTACCTGATGCAAAGAGCCAATTCATTGGAAAAAACGCTGATGCTGGGAAAGATTTGAAGGCAAAAGAAGAGGGGGGTGACAGAGATGAGATGGTAGGATGGTATCACTGACTCAGTGGACATGAATTTGAGCAAACTCTTGGAGATAGTGGAAAGCAGGGAAACCTGGCGTGCTGCAGTCCATGGGATCACAAAGAGTTAGACATGACTTTATGAGTGAATAACCATAAAAGCTTCTGACTCTTCCATCTGCTTGATTGCACTTTTTTTTTTTCTGTATACTTCTTTAAACTGTAGCTTTGTTTAATTCACTTTTTCTGTTCTTTCTACATTTTAATTATGAAAGAATTAATGACAAAGACTATGCTTCTCAAAGTATGTTCTAGTAAAATTTCTAAAGTAATGGTAACTTAAATAATCTGCAGGATTCTACAATGCACTCCTCAGGGTGTGGTTGTCCCTGTGCCAGCTCATTCATGTAGAAAAGAATTATTACACATTATGAATTATTGAACTAATCTATAGTAACTTCAAAACTTCATTTTCTTCAAAATTTTATAGAACACTAAGCTTAGAAGTTTCAGAAATATTCCTGTTTAAAATACTCTGCCTTGCTACCTCACAATATATTATGCCTGTGAACCTGGATTTTAACTCAAAAAATGCATTCACCAGTTTTTCAGAATCTGTGAAAGATAGGGCCCTATTATGGCATTCAGTCCTTTTATACAGAGAATTTCATATCAGTGAAAATGTAATATACTACTCAATTTCCCTGCCTTTCCTATATGTATGGAATCATTTGTCCTAATTCTTAATGGTTTCCATATTATAGAAAATTAGGTGACTTGGCTTAGTTCATGTCTTAAAAAACTGAAAGATCAGTTCATATAAAAACAGAACTACTCACAAAAGTAAACTGTTTAGATAACAAATGAACATGTTCCATTATAAGATATTCTGCTATTACTACACTAAAGTAACAGGTATTTTCTTTAGGCTGCAATCTAAGAGACATATTCAGAAGTTCTATAAATCTTGCATGGTGATTTCTACTACAGAATCAGACATACCTTGGCAGGATTTTCTACTTTCATTTCCAAGTGGAGCTGACCCATTGGAAATAATTTGGAAATGGACTGAATAATAAGATAAATTTTGAGACCAAATGAAATTATCTCTTGTTCTGGGCCTTTCTGAATTTTGGAGGCATAATATTATTTTTGGGTGTGCTGCTCTGGCCCTTTAACAAGTGACCTGAAAAACTGCTCGTTTTGGGTGTGAATAAAAGGGAATCCTCCTACACTGTTGGTAGGAATTTAAATTGGTACAGCCACCATAGAGAACAGTATGGAAGTTCCTTAAAAAACTAAAAATAGAGCTACCATATGATCCAGCAATCCCACTCCTCTGTATATAGCCAAAGAAAACCATAAGTTGAAAAGATCCATGTATGCCAATGTTCATTGCATCATTATTTACAATAGCCATGACATGGAAGCAACCGAAATGTTCATTGACATATGATTGGATAAAAAAGATGTGATACATACATACAACAGAATACCATTTGGTTGTAAAAGAAAAAAAAGAATGAAATAATTCCATTTGCAGTGACATGGATGGACCTAGAGATTATCATACGGAGTGAAGTTAGTCATACAGGGGGAAATAAAAAACACAAATACCATAGGATATTGCCTATATGTGGAATATAAAATAAAAGTGATACAAATGAACTTATCTATGAATTAGAAAGAATCTCATTGAAATAGAGAACAGATTGTGGTTGCCCTGGGAGACATGGGGAGGGGAGGGATGGACTGAGAGTTTGGGGTTAGTAAATGTAAACTATCACACAGAGACTAGATAAACACCAAGGTTCTACTGTATAGCACAGGGAATTATATTCAATATATTGGGATAAATCATAATGGAAAAGAATCTGTGTGTAGAAATAAGTCACTTTGCTCTACAGCAGAAATTAGCATAGCATTGTAAATCAATTATACTTCAATAAAAAATAAATTAAAAAGCTTGAAGAACAAAAATCAAATTTAAAAAACATCAAATATAAACTTTTTATAAATTACAACATCTTAGCAAGCTATTTGAAGTTGGCTGCACTAAAACAACGTAAATCAAGAGTAAATGAGAAGTGGAGACCAGGAAACCAGGTATCAGCACGAGAAAGAGATGAAGAGAATTCTCGCATACAATCAGGAGGAAAACCCCCAGGATGGAAGTTGAGGAAGTGGCTTATCGAGCAACAAGTCCATATCAGCATGAAGGTCTGAACTGAGAGAAGCAGAAGTAGGATATGAAAGATGGGGAGAATGACGGAGGAAGAGAAAGGTTGGGCTGCAAAACATCTGTCATGCGTGACTGTAACAAGGGGTTCTAGCTATGTGGTAGAGAGTCCAGGGAAAATTTAGGGAGTCGCTTATGCTGATAAAGAATCTGCCTGCAGTTCAGGAGACATAGTTTCTATTCCTGGGTCAGGAAGATCCCCTGGAGGAGGGCATGGCAACCACTCCAGTATTCTTGCTTGGAGAATCCCCATGGACAGAGGAGCCTGGTGGGCTACAGTCTATGGAGTCGCAAACAGTCAGACATGACTGAGCAACTAAGAAGCAGCATATACATAAAACGAAAAAGCAAGGGAATTATTAACTCGATGGAAAGTAAAATTGTACAGTTTTAATAGTCACAGTACATTATCAAAGTAATGTTTGCACAAATACTGATTTTAAAGTTATAACTAATAAGAGAATAGGGGTATAGTTTTGGCAGGAACACAAGAAAAATAAATCCTGTTTTCCATAGTTGCAATTTAAGATATGCATAAACGTAAAAAAATGAACAGATATAGATGTAAATTATTAATAAATATGGAAATGAAGCTGTCTCCCTAAAACCAAGTTCCCCTGCTGAGTTTGTTATGATTAACCTCTCTACCCAAAACTTTATTCCCTTTTTTGTCCCATATGATCTCAATCTTGTGCAACCTAAATAATAACCAACCAGAGTCAGATGGCTACAGTTGCTATTGTCAATAACATAGTTAATGTACAGCTTCAGGTTGTTTCAGAGGGCAAGATGAGCTAACAGAGCCTCCAGGTATGGATCACAAGACCAGAAACTTGTGAAGCATAGGCATTCTGGCTGCTGAAACTAGATTAAGCAATGTCACAAGAGGATGTTTAATCCCAGTTCCTCTATTCTATTCTAGAAACTCTTAACTCAAAGACCAAGTGGATCTGAGGCTGTCTCCCACTCCCTTGCTTGGCATCCTGTAAAATAAAAACACTACTCTTTCCTTCATCACAACCTGGTGTCGATAGATTGACTTTGTCGTATGTCAGGTGAGTTCGGTTTGGTAACAACAGAAATGTACACCATAGCAAGAAAAAAGCTGAAAGCAATAAAAGTAGTTGCCTCTTAAGAACAGGACTGGGCTAAGGGATGGGGATAAGGGCCTCCTGTTGTTCTTTTCAAGACTTGTAACACAATTTAGCTTTTTACACTGTGTAATAGAACATCTGATTTTTAGAATTTTATAAAATAAACTGAATGCCTAACAACAAAGAAAAACTGCTAGTCTTGACTGAGACCTAAATAACAGAAAGTTCTCCAACAAGTCCAGGCTACCTTGCAACCTGCTCTGCCACTTTCACCATATGATCCAGTAGATCCAATGGTGCTTGGAGTGTCGGTGTAATAGGGAGGCTGGTGGTGCCTTTGGCAGGACCCTTGGGTGAAGCCACATCACAAGGCCATAGAATCCCAGCCATCCTCTGAAAATTACTTCTCTCCTTTTGAGAAACAGCTTTTGCCCTACCATTGGACTTTAGCAGTGTGGAATGCTTTAATAACAGACCACCGAGTACCATGTGATCTGAACTGTCCATCATGAACTAGATATTATTTGACCCACTGACCCATGACTTGAGCATACATAGCAGGACTCCATCATCAAATGGAAGTGGTATATAAAGATCAGGCCCCAAACAATTCCTGAAGGTACAAATAAGTTACACAAAGAAGTGGCCCCAATCTCCATTATCCCCACTCTTGCTGTACTAAGGTCTCAAGGGGAGTTCCCAATGATCAGCTGATACAGGAAGGAAAAATCCAGGCCTGATTTACAATGGTCCTGCACAATATGTAATCACCACTGAATAGCAGACAGTTGGAACTTTTTAGAGCCCCGTTCTGGGACATCCCTGAAGGACAGTGGTATAGAGAAATCCTCCCAATGGAAAAAATTCCAAGCAATATGCCTGGTTGAGTGTTTACTTTGGAAAGAAAACTGGCTAGATGTGATATTACTAATATATACCAATTTATGAATTATGACCAGCAGACTACTTTCAGACTCAACTTGTAACATTTCCTGATGTATGAGCATAGGAACTAACCCAAGGATTTTATATTTATCAGGTCTTCATAACCATGAGTGCTAATTCTTAAAAATCTCTCTCATGTATATGAATATGTCTGTGCTTACATTTATACTTATGTATTTATATAATATCTTTAAAAAGAAATTATAATTGGATATTTATATCAAAATCAAAAGCCACATATTTTAAAGATTATAACATAAGTAGAAGCAAAAAGCAAGATGATCAGTAAAATGACAAAAGAGGGATAGGAAATGTAGTTTTGGAAGGTTTATATATTAAATAAAATGCTAGATCAAATCATTTGAATGCAGACAAGGAAAAGTTAATGATACATATTCAAACCTCATGATTATCACTAAATTATATTTAAAATACCTGTAATAAGTCAATATTTATTGCATAGGAATCTGGAATGTTAGGCCCATGAGTCAAGGTAGATTGGAAATGGTCAAACAGGAGATGGCAAGAGTGAGTATCAACATTTTAGGAATCAGTGAACTAGAATGGACCAGAATGGGAAAATTTAATTCAGATGACCATTATATCTATTACTATGGGCAAGAAAACCTTAGAAGAAGTGGAGTATCCCTCATAGTCAAAAAGAGAGTCCAAAATGGAGTACTTGGGTGCAATCTGAAAAATGACAATGATCTCTGTTTGTTTCCAAGGCAAACCATTCAATATCACAATCATCCAAGTTTATGTCCTAACCAGTAATGCTAGAGGATCTGAAGTCTAATGGTTCTATGAAGACTTATAAGACCTTCTAGAACTAACACCAAAAAGAGATGTCTTTTTCCTCAAGGGGACTGGAATGCAAAAGTATGAAGTCAAGAGATACCTGGAATAACAGGCAAGCTTGACCCTGGAGTACAAAATGAAGCAGGAGAAAGGCTAACAGTTTTGTCAAGCGAACACACTGGTCAGAGCCAACACCCTCTTCCAATAACACAAGAGACTCTACACATAGACTTCAACAGATGGTCAATACCGAAATCAGTTTGATTATATTTTCTGCAGCCAAAGATGGAGAAGCTCTATACAGTCAACAAAAACAAGACTGGAAGCTGACTGTGGCTCACGTCATGAACTCATTACGAAATTCAGACTGAAATTGAAGAAAGTAGTGAAAACCACTAGACCAGGTGTTAGTTCTAGAAGGTCTTATAAGTCTTCATAGAACCATTAGACTTCAGATCCTCTAGCATTACTGGTTGGGACATAAACTTGGATGATTGTGATATTGAATGGTTTGCCTTGGAAACAAACAGAGATCATTGTCATTTTTCAGATTGCACCCAAGTACTCCATTTTGGACTCTCTTTTTGACTATGAGGGATACTCCACTTCTTCTAAGGTTTTCTTGCCCATAGTAATAGATATAATGGTCATCTGAATTAAATTTTCCCATTCTGGTCCATTCTAGGTATGTAGGTATGACCTACATCAAATCCCCATGATTATACAGTGGAAGTGACAATTAGACTCAAGAGATTAGATCTGATAGAGTGCTTGAACAGCTATGGACAGAGGTTTGCAACATTGTTCAGGAGGTGGTGATCCACACCATCCTCAAGAAAAAGAAATAAAAAAAGAAAAGGTCAGTGTTCATCCCAATCCCAAAGAAAAGCAATGCCAAAGAATGCTCAAACTACCACACAATTGCCCTCATCTGACACACTACCATGCTGCTGCTGCTGCTGAGTCGCTTCAGTCCTGTCCGACTCTGTGTGACCCCATAGACGGCAGCCCAACAGGCTCCCCGGTCCCTGGGATTCTCCAGGCAAGAACACTGGAGTGAGTTGCCATTTCCTTCTCCAGTGCATGAAAGTGTAAAAGGAAAGTGAAGTCGCTCAGTCATGTCTGACTCTTAGCGACCCCATGGACTGCAGCCTACCAGGCTCCTCCACCCATGGGATTTTCTACGCAAGAGTAATGGAGTGGGTTGCTATTGCCTTCTCCGACACACTAGCATAATAGTGCTCAAAATCGTCTAAGCTAGACTTCAACAGTATGTGAATCGAGAACTTCCAGATGTTCAAGATGGATTTAGAAAAGGCAGAGGAACCAAAGATCAAATTGCCAACATCCACTGGATCATAGCAAAAGCAAGAGAATTCCAGAAAAACATCTACTTTTACTTTATTGACTATGATAAATTCTTTTGCTACTGAGATCACAACAAGCTGTGGAAAATTCTTGAAGAGATGGGAATACTAAACCACTTTACCTGCCTTCTGAGAACTCTCTATGCAGGTCAAGATGCAACAGTTAGAACCGAACATGGAACAATGGACTGGTTCAAAATTGAGAAAGGAGTACAGCAAGGCTGTATACTGTCACCCTGCTTATTTAACTTATATGCAGAGTACATCATGAGAAAGGCTGGGCTGGATGAAGCTCAAGTTGGAATCAAGATTGTCTGGAGAAATATCAATAACCTCAGATATGCAGATAACACCACCCTTATGGCAGAAAGCAAAGAGGAACTAAAGAGCCTCTTGATGAAGGTAAAAGAGGAGAGTAGAAAAGCTGGCTTTACACTCAGCATTCAAATAACTAAGATCATGGCATCGGGTCCTATCACTTCATGGCAAATAGATGGGAAACAATGGAAACAGGGAGAGACATTTTTTCTTGGGCTCCAAAATCACCATAGATGGTGACTGCAGCCATGAAATTAAAAGACACTTACTCTCTGGAAGAAAAGTTATGACCAACCTAGACAGCATATTAAGAAGCAGAGACATTAATTTGCCAACAAAGGTCCATCTAGTCAAAGCTACAGTTTTTCCAGTAGTCATGTATGGATGTGAGAGTTGGACCATCAAGAAGGCTGAGTGCTGAAGAATTGATGCTTTTGAACTGTGGTATTAGAGAAGACTCTTGAGATTCCCTTGGACTGCGAGGAAATCAAACCAGTCAATCCTCAAAGAAATCAACCCTGAATATTCATTGGAAGGACTGATGCTAAAGCTCCTATTCTCTGGGTATCTACTGAGAAGTGTTGCCTATTGGGAAAGACCCTGATGCTGGTCAAGTTTGAAGGCAGGAGGAGAAGGGGACGACAGAATACAGGATGGCTGAATGTCATCACTGACTCATTGGACATGAGTTTGAGCAAGCTCCAGGAGATGGTGAAGGACAGGGAAGCCTGGCGTGCTGCAGTCCACGGGTCACAAGGAGTCTGACACAACTGAGCAACTGAACAACAACAAATTAGCCAATATAGGTTACAAAAAGATGTGTTAAAATCAATACAAAAGAAAAAAGGGGGGAAAAGAATAAGAACACAGGGGATGAATGGAAAACAGAAAATGATAGACTTAAGCCTAAGGATTTTAGTAACTATAATAAATGCAAATGAGCTAGTTACTTTAATTAAAAGGTAAAGTATTCCAATGGATATAAGGCAAACCCAATACATACTGTCTTAAAGAATTGCACTTTTCTTTAAATATACAAAAAAGTTAAAATTACAGGGAAAGATATAGCATACAAAATACAAATTACATGATGGAGTATCTGTATTAAAACCAAACAAAGTTAGCTTCAGAATAAGGAATATTACTAAGTAGATAGAAGGAAGTACGGTAACAACAAAGGATAAATTAATTAAGAACACTCAGAAAATCTAAATGTTTATGCACATATAATGATAAATATGTCTAAATCTGCAGGGGCATAGATCTGTATATTTATGAAATATTTATATGCATATATAATAAATATACCAAATATATATACATATAAATATATATACAAAATTTGCATGTATAGCAAATACATCAAATACTACTGAACTAAAATAAGAAATAGACAATTTTATTATTATACTGGATATTAAGTTTTCCTCTCTTGTAAATGATACAAGTAGCCAAAAACTTTGTAAGTATAAAGAAGACTTGAATTTAAAGAATGTATAAAACAATTTATAAACACTTCATTCAGTAACAGAAGAGTATATATTATGTGTTATTGCATATAAAACATTCACCAGTATTGAACTTTTGCTGAGGCACCAAAAAAATCAATACATTTTAAAGATTGGATTTATAGAGAGCATGAACACAATGGAATGTTATGAAAAATAAACTACAGCAAGGACAACTCCAAATATCCCCTTCTTTTTTAAATTAAGCACCTTATATCAAGATACCTATGGCAGAAGAAGAAATCACAGTAAATTCAGAAAATATTTTTAAAAGAATATTTATGCAAGTGTGACATATGAAAATTTATAGGACAAAACTAAAACAATGCTTTCAGGATAAAATTTTTTAGCTTTAACATGATTACCTAAAAAAGTAATAAATATCTGAAATTAATAATGTAAGCTTCTGTTTTAAGATGTCATGGTAAAGGAGAGAAAAGTCCCGAAGTAAATAGAAGGACACAATGAAGATAAGAACAGAAAGCAATGACCTAGTCAGTAGAATAGAGAGAAGAATAAGGAAACCAAAAGTTACTTTTTAAAAAAGAACAAGAAAATTGATAAATCTTTAGCTAAACTGAACAAGAAGAAAATAAAAATAATAATCTCCAATATTAAGAATGAAAAAGTGCCATCCTATGGAATCCGTGTATATAAAAATGATGTAGAAAGAAAATTATAAATAATTGACAACAAATGCAATAATTTAAACAGAATCCCTATAAAGTCACAAATTACTAAAAAATGGCAAAAAAATAAACAGAAAATATAAATGCTCTATCCATATTAAAGAAATTATATTTATAATTTTAAAAGATTTCTGTAATGAAACCCTGGGATCAAATGATTTCCTTGGTGACTCCTAACAAATACTGAAGAGATTATTACAACCCTACACAAATGCTTTTAGAAAACAGAGAAGGACAAAATACTTCAAGTCAGTTTTGGAGACCAGCATTATGCTCTCCAAAACTGAAACACAAATCAGAAAATGACATAACTGATGCAAAAAGATCAAACAAGGTCACTATTAAAATAAAATTACAGAACAATACCCTTATAAATGTAGATGCAGTAATTCATAGAAAGCTTAGCAAATTGAATCAAGAAAAAATACTTAAAATACATGTATCATTCCCAACTGAGTTTAATCCCAGGATCTGAACACTGATAATTATAAAACACTGCTCAGAGAAATTGAAAAGGACCAGTGGCTCTACTCTTAGGCACCTAGGAGTAGTTAATGCAAACATTTAGCTATATAAAACCTCATAAATGAATGATCGTAATAATACTATTCATAATAGATGAAAAGTGAGAACTAAATTTCTATCAACAGATGAATGGATCAATGTTGGTATAAGTATTACATTATTCAGAAATTTAAAAAAAACAAAAACAAATACACTTACATGGAAAAATTTGAATATATCTCCAAACAGCATTATGAGCAAATAAGGCCAGGCCAAACACGTTGCTCAATTTCAATTACATTAAATTACAGAACACGCATAACTTTTAACATAATTTACCTTATGTTAGAGTAGTTATGCTTATTCTATGATAGAAATTAGACCAGTGGTTGCCTGAACTGGGGTTTGGGAAGATAAAACTTCAAATAGTAGCAAGGGTACTCTTTGGGGTGAGGAACTGTTCAGTATCTTCATAGTGATGGTGTTTATACTATGTGTACACTTGTCAAAATATACACATAAGATATGTGCAATTTTATGTTAACTATGTATCAATAAAGTTCATATTAAAGGAAGAAAAAAAAGGAAGAAAAAAATAATGAGATGAGTTCATTTCTCTTTTTATTTTGTTAAATTATTAGAAAATGTTTAAGGTAAAATTTCTGAGTAGAAATTCACCCATTTAAAAAAAAAAAACCTCTCCCGCTAAAAAAATTCATGCAAAGTTGATTACTGTGATTTTATGTAAATAAAATCCTTCAAGAAATCATGACTATAATTAATGGAAAGCTAGCTAACTGAATATGATAAAGTTTCTAGTCCAAATTCCTTGATACATTGTTTCTCCTCATGTTGTAAACATTTTCTTTAACATCTGAAACTCTGGGACTAGATGAATTAGTTTTTACAAAAGGGTACATCATGAATTCTAATGTCTATGTAAGACTTTACTAGCTCTGATTGGATACTTAGAAGTGAAATGATCATAAAATCTCACTTACAAGGTAATGCTTGGTAAAAATTATCAAATATTTAAAGACATTCAGGTCCTTAACGACACTGAGGAAAACTAACCTATAGACTGCTGTTTTAAAAATCAAATATTTAGATATTTTAATCAGACATGGTTCATTCTAAAAAAGAATGTTGATTTTTTTTAATCTGCCTAAGTCCTCTCAATACCTAAAGTATATTTGTAATATGAATGTCTAATTGAAACACAGTTTATGCACTTACCTATGCTAAATACAAATTTATATATAAAATTCAGTGTGCTTACACACACATAAGTGACTTTAACACATGAGCAGCATTAATATATTTAATATGGTCATTCTGAGGAATAGAACCATAACTTTGTTCCTGTTATCTTAGGAGAGAAATATACAGCAATGAATTTCAAATAAACCTAAGAGATCTCAAATGTATCAAACAATGAAAATTAGCAATATGTGAAAAAGCAAATATGGAATCTGACTAGCATAAATCAATGTTAAATCTGGAAGTTCTAAAAAGATCATATTATAATTTGGAAAACAATTATCTTAAGAGGTCTTAATAACAAAAAGGCAATAAGTCTATTAGAGTCATTCTCAGGAGTATTCCCCTTCACCTTATTACTGAACTATTAAAATGAACACCAAATCCATGCTGTAAGCTCTGTGACCCCTCCATCAGTTAACAAGGATGCTTTGTGTTCTGAGGCAAGGTCAAAACTCTAAGTCAACCCAAGATCAAGAAGGTCTTCTGGCATAAGTAACATGCATCATGTAATTTTCAATGAGGTTGTGACCCAACTCAATTATAAACAAGAAATAAAAATGGATTTTCTAATTTGCTTTCAAAACATCATGTATCATTTTAAATACAGTGATTGCAATCTCTTTCCCATATGTAATCCCATCCCATCCTAATTTTTAAAGATTTTAGCAGAAAACACTGGCTTCACAAACAAAATAGTAACCTCGATCTAAGTGTGCATGTGCTTAACAAGAGCCTTTCTGTTAGTACTATTTAACTTTGTGCCAAGTCACTTCAGGCGTGTCTCTTTGTGACTCCATGGGCTATAGCCCACCAGGCCCTTCTGTCCATGAGATTTTCCAGGCAAAAATACTGGAGAGGGTTGCCATTTCCCTCTCCAAGGAATCTTCCTCACCCAGGGATCGAACCTAGGTCTCCCACACTGCAGGCCGACTCTTTACTGTCTGAGCCCCCAGGAAGCCAAGTTTAACTTTGGACGACTGCTATTCATAGCTCATATTTTTACAGATCATACATCACTAACTTCAAAAATATCACACATTTGCTGAGGAAGAAAAGGGTTTAACTTTTCAGCATTCATGTATTTACTCGTCTTACTTACTCTGCAAGGTTTATAAACAAAAAATTTCTTCAAAAAAAGATATACTTTCCTTTTTCTCAGCATGAGATGTGTATCTTAGTAAGTTTATGCAAAGTTGATTATACTTCCTATTCAATTTAAGAAGAAATATCCACAATATTTGTTTCTGAGCAATCTGACAATGGCATAATTTCTTTTAACAGCAAAATATCCAGTTCCTTTTTTTATGCTTAAGTGAGAAACTATTTATGAAAATGCAGTCTCATTTATCAAGTGATGTTTAAGATGTTAGATGAGTGAGCAAAAATGAACAAATTGTGCCTAAGGGGGAGTTCTTTCATCCTCTGAAGCAAAATTATCTGAAACTGAGATTTCATAAGACTTAGCTTTATAAATATTAATATTGTCTTTTTCAGAATATTTTGCTTCTCTTTCTCAGATGTATCACACATATTATCATAATAATAATCTAAATATAGAGCAAAGAATTGGTTGGTAAGATTGCCTGTGGGCAGACATTATTATGAAACTATAAAGAATGAAATGCTGAATCAGGGGATATAGGATAGTGTGTTCTAGAAATTAATTCCAGTTGAGACTTGGTAAAACCTTAATCACATAATCCTAACTTACCAAAAATCATTCTTAAGAAAATTTAGTGCTCAGGATAACTTGTGGGAATAAAATTTTATGATAATCTGCAAGAAAGGCAAAGGCAAAGTAAGATGCACAATCTTTCCTTCTGTGAACCTCAAAAACTTTAATAATGGCTCCAAGGACTGAGAAAGTAATTTGATTTCTTTATCCACTCAGTTTGTGGCCTCTGCTGAAACTGCTGGTTAATACCAACTGATGCTCTTTTAATATTATCCATTTTGTTCACTGAGAAGTGCACTGGCATGACCAACTTATTTCATATTGTTAACAGAGAAAGCCTAGTTTCCATTTAGTTGGAAGATCAGGTATAAAAGGGCCACAGACCATTATAATATGTTCTACTTATACTATTTTTTTATCCTCCAATTTTTGTTTGCCTACAGATGATAAACTCAAAAAATGAAAGTAACAGGAAAATTGTCTAATATTTCTAAGAGACTGAAAATGTTTCTCAGCCTAGTATACTTGTTTCAACTACAGTATTAAATATCAATTTTTCAGCTTAACAATTTTGCTCACATTATTTGAGTTAATTATGATTCAATGGCTTGATTGACAAGCAGTTGTTTGGGTACTTTTGCTTGGGGCTTTGGAAGATTTAGTAAATTTATCTTCTCTCAAAGTACTTCTAATATCATAGAAGTTTCCCTGCACCCATACATAAATCTTTGAAGTTTTCAGAGCATATGTATCTCATTTGACTCAGAAGAAAAACATGAAGAAATAATCCTTTGTCTGTTTCTTCATTTGCTATTATTTTCTCCCAATCTGAGGGCTGTCTTTTCACCTTACTTATAGTTTCCTTTGTAGTGCAAAAGCTTTTAAGTTTCATTAGGTCCCATTTGTTTAGTTTTGCTTTTATTTCCAACTCCTGCAGCTCAATTCCAGAAAAATAAATGACCCAATCAAAAAATAGGCCAAAGAACTAAACAGACATTTCTCCAAAGAAGACATACAGATGGCTAACAAACACATGAAAAGATGCTCAACATCACTCATTATCAGAGAAATGCAAATCAAAACCACAATGAGGTACCATTACTCGCCAGTCAGGATGGCTGCTATCCAAAAGTCTACAAGCAATAAATGCTGGAGAGGGTGTGGAGAAAAGGGAACCCTCTTACACTGTTGGTGGGAATGCAAACTAGTACAGCCACTATGGAAAACAGTGTGGAGATTTCTTAAAAAACTGGAAATAGAACTGCCATATGACCCAGCAATCCCACTTCTGGGCATACACACTGAGGAAACCAGATCTGAAGGAGTCACGTGCACCCCAATGTTCATCACAGCACTGTTTATAATAGCCAGAACATGGAAGCAACCTAGATGCCCATCAGCAGATGAATGGATAAGGAAGCTGTGGTACATATACACCATGGAATATTACTCAGCCGTTAAAAAGAATTCATTTGAACTAGTCCTAATGAGATGGATGAAACTGGAGCCCATTATACAGAGTGAAGTAAGCCAGAAAGATAAAGAACATTACAGCATACTAACACATATATATGGAATTTAGAAAGGTGATAATGATAACCCTATATGCAAAACAG